>NC_136885.1:34250996-34463496 GCF_949152265.1 Phoxinus phoxinus | reverse complement strand
AGAAATCCCCCAAATTCTATTTTAAAATATATATATTATTTATAATTAATATGAATTGCATGTTATTAATCTGGTTTTATTTTATTATATTGCTTGTTTTTAGTGTTGGTCATTCCAAAAAAATTCCCACAACTTTTTTTTTTACAAACAAATTCCCCCAAATTCTAAATAAAATAATTTAATATTAATTTATATTATTAATTAATAGACTTAATATTATTTAATAATGAATTGACTAAATGTTAATTACATTTTATTAAAATAGTTAATTTTATGATAATTTTATGAAAATTTTATTATTTTGTGATATTGCTTGTTTTTAATTGGCCCTAATTCAAATGTCTTTCTTCCCTCATAGGCATTGTTCAGGACAAAACGCCAGAGTCATCTCTCGCTGTGCAGATACTGCTGCAACTGCTGTCGCAACAAAGGCTGTGGATATTGCTGTAAATTCTGATCACGTGGGCATTTGACGGAGATCGCGCGCTTGGGAAAATAGTTTCTTTGAAACATTAACTTATTAGGAATTTTGTCTTCAGAATCCCTCCTGAAATTATTCCCCTTGTCGCACAAGTTGTTTAAAACGGGTATAAAAGCAGACTGTCTCCATGCATTCTGCTTTGTAAAAGCTGCAGCTACTGAAATCTAACAGACAATACGAAGTGAACTCACCTACTTTTTTTAACACTTTGAACGCTGTTATGATTTTATATATTTTATACATGTATATATATTTTATGCCTGTGTACATAGACATGTTACACCAATGATTGTTTAGTATAATGAAAAAACATTTTTAATAAAATGATTTTTAAACATTGATTTGTTTTGTTGCTTTGATTCCAGTCAGTGGTGAAGCGCTAGGGGGCGCTAAACACTGACACACACACACACACACACACACACACGCACGCACGCGCACGCACGCACGCACGCACACACACACACACACAGATATATCTATCATTGTTGTATTAATGCACCTCAGAGACAGTCCGAGCCAGACTGCAACTCATGCATCATACAAGTATTGATTCAATACTGATTCTCCTCACTATTGATTGAGTTTGGCAAGCTTGCTTCTATAAGCAAACAACAAGATACTTTAGTGAGTATAGAAAATACATAACACACACACGTTTGTTTCACAGGCTATATTAGTGAGGACATTGCATAGACATCCATTGATGTTATATCAGGTTAATAATATTTTCTATGGCTTAACCCAAACCTTGGTTGTCATAAATAAGAATAGTTGGCCATCACAAGTACACATCACTCACTTTCAATCGAGCTTGTCGCGATGCATTTAGTTTGGACATTATTGTCTTTTTATATTTGGGCTCGAAGTTTGAGTATCTTGAGTATCACGAGAACCTTAAAACACTGCATCCAAACTCACATCTCTAACTTATTTTGAATAAGTAATTACTTTGCAATCGCTAAACAAGTATATAGTGGGCCTACAGATATAGTCATAGATATATAATAAAGGCTAGATGTCTCGTCCGCGCTGCTGGCCAATGGAGGTCGACTTCCGCACACGGCGGCCATCTTGTCACAGTCAGCTCGCTCACTCGTAACATTGTGTTTTAATGGTGCATGTACTTTTTTTTAAAAACGTGCTCAATTTTCTACCGATTTTCAAACGGTTTGGTTTGTTATAAACGTCAGAGATGTAGTTATGACACTGCATACTTATGAATAATTGTAATTTCAACATGTTCAAGCATCCAAAATTATAGCCACGGTAATAACGTTTGTAAGAAACCAAACCGTTAGTAAATCCGTCAAGATTTCAGCGAGATAAGAGGATTTGTGTTCGTGCCGATCACTCACCTTACATCAGGAACCACAGAGCCCGCCAGAAAGCTTGCCTGTGACAAGATGGCCGCCGGTGATGCCGTTCGAGACTCCGCCGTAAGACATCTAGCCTTTATTATGGATATCTATGGATATATGAATGCAATCTGGATGTTACATCTGCCATGTTGTCATTATCATGTGATCTAGTGTCAGTTGCGTCGCTTCACTGTCATTCATAAATCCGGAAGTAGTAGATCATCCTTGTACTTTTAGCCTTCTCTCTTATGAGTACTGTGAATTCAGACTTCTCTTGTCACAAACTGTTTTTTTACCTATAGCTACTATATAATAGGCAAGTATGCGATTAACGCTCCTTACATGGGCGTCTCACTATTATAACAGACACCATGTGCATGTTGGGACATAAAGGCAAGCTGCTGTTATGTTTCTTAAGTGGCTTCTCAAAACTCAATAGCTTTTTCATCATGCATTTTATATAATTTATACTGAACTCAACAGTGTTGTTCAATATTCCTGAGATTCCTAAGCAGAATGGATGAAGACTTTAATCAAGGCAAACCACCAACGCAAACATGCGCTTGTGTCGATCGCAGGCAGCACCTGGAGTCGTTCGTTTTAATTAGTCTCTCTCTCTCTCTCTCTCTCTCTCTCTCTCTCTCTCTCTCTCTCTCTCTCTCTCTCTCTCTCTCTCTCTCTCTCTCTCTCTCTCTCTCCCTCTCTCTCCCTCTCTCTCTCTCTCTCTCTCTCTCTCTCTCTCTCTCTCTCTCTCTCTCCAACTGCTGAGCACTTTTGGGTTTGGAGATTTAGTTTATGATTTTGTCATGGGAACATTATACAAATTGACTGTTTTAAAAATTTACTGTGTAAAGCATTTCATTGAGAAATATAAGACTGCACGCAAGACTGATTTCACATGAAAACTCACATGCACAGTGATGAAAACATTGATTATAATCATAAATGTTTCTTGAGCATCAAATCATATTATTCTGATTTCTGAAGGATCATGTGACACTGAAGACTGGAGTAATGATGCTGAAAATACAGCTTTGATCACAGGAATAAATTACACTTTGCAATATATTCACATATATACTTTTTGGAGTTTGGTAGACATGATCACTAATACTTTTTAATGTAATGTATTAATATAATCTCAACGTGTAATAATTGCTTGAATGAGCTTATTGTTTTCTGTCTTAAAGGAACACTCCGACTTTTTGGGACTTTAGCCTATTCGCCGTATCCCCCAGAGTTAGATAAGTCCATACATACCTTTTTCATCTCCGTGCGTGCTATAAGTCTGTTTGACGCACCCACCGCTAGCCTAGCTTAGCACAACGACTGGATGTTAATGGTTGCAGCTAGCATACTAATCCAAATAAGTGACAAAATAACGCAAACATTTTCCTATTTACATGTGTGATTTGTATAGTGTATAGTCTGTGTCTCATGTGACTTTGTTTTTTGTACACTCTGTGACTATACAAATCACACATGTAAATAGGAAAATGTTTGCGTTATTTTGTCACTTATTTGGATTAGTATGCTAGCTGCAACCATTCACATCCAGTCTTTGTGCTAAGCTAGGCTAGCGGTGGGTGCGTCAAACAGACTTATAGCACGCACGGAGATGAAAAAGGTATGTGTGGACTTATCTAACTCTGGGGGATAAGTTGAATAGGCTAAAGTCCCAAAAAGTCGGAGTATTCCTTTAATATGAAATATAATGCATGATTAGATAATACAAATTGCATGATTTGTTTTATCTAAGAACTGTAAATTATGATATGTGGACATCACATTGACACAGTGACCTGTAATTCACCCATTACTCTAAATTATAATAAAGAACCATGGATTTTCTGTAAAGCTGTTTTGAATCAATATGCATATTGAAACACGCTATACAAATAAATGTGACTTGAATTTAATCGAGCTATGAACTGTCATTGGATGCAAAATAGCGGCGAATCATTGTGTTCCAGAAATACGAGTAAAAAATGACAGACTTTTTATTTCGAGGTGAACTGTCCCTTTAAGACCAGGGTTTAACTCTCCAGTAGTTTCATTGGTGTGTAAAGTCTTATCTCGGCTCCAACAACTGGAACTTCTGCCTGGATCCAGAGCAAACTTGTGCTATCGACTGTCTGTGTGATTTCTCTTTCTATTGCTCCTCGTACACGACATACTGTATTAGGATGTATTCAGCAGCATCCTATATTCTCTGAGATTTCTTTACACAGAGCTCAGAGACGATGATGATAGCGGTTACCTTTCACATAGCCACATAACAGTGCAGAGATTAATACATAAAGGCTGGCCTCTCATGCATAATTTAGTATACGCCATAAATCGAGGGCAGTACTAAAAAGCGTTTTTATTTGCCTGTGATATTACACCAGGCCCTTCTCGAGTGAACCACGTGTATTTCCAGCTGTTCTAATGCTGCGTTTCTTTAATCTCAGAAGGTCGGAAGTTGAAATGAAACAGAATCTACAATTCAATACTATAATTATGATGTTATGCATAGTCAATGGAAAAAAACAACAACTTTTAATTCAAGTCAAGTCACCTTTATTTATATAGCACTTTTTACAATACAGATTGTATCAAATCAGCTTCACAGTGATAACATGAAAATAATACAACAAAGTTTGTTTCTAGAAAAAAATTGTGTCATCGTCCACCTTAAAGGGGTGGTTGATTACGATTTCACTTTTCTAACTGTAGTTAGTGTGTAATGTTGCTGTTTGATCATAAACAACATCTGCAAAGTTACAACGCTCAAAGTTCAAAGCAAGGGGAGATATTTGCTTTTAAAGAAAAGGACTACAACAAACGGCTGGTAGGAAGTACACGACATCACCAACCCTAAAATTTACATAAACCCCGCCCCCTGAACACATAGTCCAAGTTGAGAAGAGGAAGAGTTGTTGTAGTCGAGCACATTTGTGAGTCAGCTCAAACTTTAGCATCCGTATTTTCACATGCAATAGAAAGTCACTCTGTGTGCATCTCACAACAGTTCCTACGAGCGATTTATAGATTATCATGACAGAATATGCTAATTGAAGATAGTTAACTCCACATCAGCAACATAAATTCATCAACTAACCGTTCAGAGACATCCTGTTGCTTCTACATGTTGTCACTTCTTCTTAAGTCTCTCCATCTTTGTCTGACTCCGTTTTAACATTAAAGGCAGAACAGTTTCTGTCATTTTCATGTGTCTGCGTGAGGTAATCAGAGCTGCTAACACACATGAGCTCTTGAAGCTCCGCCCTCTGTGCCGGGAGCAGCAGCTTATTTGCATTTAAAGGGCTAGACACAAAACGGTGCGTTTTTGCTCACCCTCAAAAAGTGACAACTTTAACATGCGATATACAAATATCTGTGGGTTATTTTGTGCTAAAACTTCACACACACACACTGGGGAAATCAGAGATTTATTTTACATCTTGTGAAAAGGACATTTTTACCACCCCTTTAAGTAAGGCAGATCAATAATATTGTTGAATATTAAATGTCCCCAACTAAGCAAGCCAAAGCCAAGGCAACAGTGGCAAGGAACCAAAACTCCATCAGTGACAGAATGGAGAAAAAAACCTTGGGAGAAACCAGACTCAGTCGGGCCAGTTCTCCTCTGGCCAACGAATGAAGAGTGTATGATTATGATTCAGGCAGCATTACAGGTCAGAAGTCAGATTGGATCAGAACATTCAGAGTATTTATCCATTTCCATCCGGTTGGAAGTTGGAGTCATCACGCCGGTTTGGAGACGAGTTGTTGAGGATCAGTGCCGATGGCTGTCGTGTCGATGAGGCCTTCACAGCGGAGAGACTAGTTGACACTTCAGGATGCGTTGTCGTCATGTCCAGGCGCAGGTCCTTCATCAGATTCGGATACGGCCTGGATCCGACAGGCTGCGGTAAACCTCGGGATAAACAGAGAGACTTATATTAGCGTAGAGGCCATCCTTCTTATGATGTACCAAGTACATCAGGATTTATGGGAAGTGTCTAATCTACCGTATTTTCCGGACTATAAGTCGCTCCAGAGTATGACTCGCATCAGTCAAAAAATGCATCACGAAGAGGAAAAAAACATATATAACATATATAAGTCGCACTGGACTAAGTCGCATTTATTTAGAAATTTATTTCATAAAATCCAAGACCAAGAACAGACATTTATTCTGGAAAGGCGAGTTATTCAGCTCCACAACAGCACACAGAACAACAGCTGAAGGTGTCCGGTGTGTTAGCGTAACACATTAACAGTTATTCAGCTGCACAATAGCATAAAGAACATATATCTGGGAAGCTGAATAGGCTAAACTAACATTAGCCAGCGAGTCCAACAAGTTACCGGTAAACAAGTTCACCAAGCTCCCGATCTCACTCCTCAACACTGAATACATTGAGTTCTTCCTCGGTGTCGCTTCTGAACAACTCCGCTAACTAGAGCGCCCTCTCGCGGCTGTAGACAGTAGGGTTTTCTCTTGATTCATCTCAGTCAGTATGAATTAATTTTGATATATAAGTCGCACCTGACTATAAGTCGCAGGACCAGGACTTTCCAACTTATAGTCTGGAAAATACGGTATGCAGCCTAACATTGAGTTATAGAAGTCTATAATGTGTTATGTGTATGCTAGGCCAAAGAGATGTGTTTTTAGTCTAGATTTGAACTGACAGAGTGTGTCTGCTTCCCGGACAATGTTGGGAAGATTGTTCCAAAGTTTTGGTGCTAAATAAAGGCACATAAATTAAGCACATAAAATATGGTGCACCATAAAAATATGCACCAGTCAGTCAAAGCCTATGACAATACACACAGTTTAGCAAACCTTTGCAGAGCCAGGAGTGTAAAACACTGTAAATGATCTTCACCTGCAGAATAAATGCTCGCCTTAAACAGCATCGGTTATTCATCATAAACGTCTGTGTTGACAGTTGAACACCTGCAAAACTAACGCTTCTTACGTATGTATTTCTGAGCAGCAACAAAAGTTTGGAGATATCAAGCAGGAATATCCTTCATTTACTTCGAATGGAAAATAGAGAACTAAAAAACATTCCCAATTATCGAGAGTGTTTTGCAGCAAACACTATGAATTGTTCTTCTTCGGTCACTGAAGTTGTCATATTTCAAATGTTATATCAATTCTTCAGTGCATTTACTTCAAGTGTGTTTCATGCATTATTCAGCTGGAACTTACACTGGAGATCAATGCAAAAAAAAAAATGCAAATAGTTATGTTATGTAATTGGTCGCAAACTTTTTCTCCTTTTGAACTGCAAGGAGTTCTAACATTAGATTGGTCACATGGGATTTACAGCTCACGTGATTGGCTCAGAAATACCAAGCAAAGATGGCAGCATGCAGCTCGCATACTTCACATGTGCCAATCAAACAGCGGATGATGATGATGATGAATATGAATGCTGGAGGACAGGTTTCATGGCCTATTGGGATCAACACAAGTGTCAAGATGTGCTTTTTAACAGTCTGTGATCACTGACTGCTTGCATTACATGGAAAAGAGCCACTGGGACATTATGCTTTTGTGTTGCGAGGAAGAAAGAAAATCCTATATATAACGGCATTGGTGAGTAGAGTTGCTTTTTCAGAAAGATATGCTCCATATGCTCACACTGACGCAGGTGAATTTAAAGCGACACAGAATAGTGAGTCACTGTTTCTTTGTTCTTGCTGACTACACCACTTCATCAGGCAAACGTGTGCAGCAGCTCCTGCACAAATAACTCAAAGAGAAGCAAAAACCTGAACACAACAGCTCGTGTATTCCTCCTCTCTCTCGTCCAGCTGTCTGTCGGTGCATGGTCTCTTTCATTCCAGCACAAGAGAGCAAAAACATAGTCTATTCATTTGTCTCGACCACGATGCATTAGAGTATCTGAACGTGGAGAAGATGGAAAAACTGTAGACGTGCTCCTGAGGGACAGGAGAGATTGAATTCAGGACAAATTCCATTGAATATATAATCAGAAGTGAAGCAGTAGATGCTCGATTCTTCAACCTTTTCTGTCCCCGGGAAGATTTTTTTAAAGGGAAAAACTATTGAAAAAAGTCTATAATTTTAAGGCAAGGTAAGTTTAGCACATTTCATACATGGCTATAGGCCCTATGCACCGCTGCACTACTTCCTGAACTTGTGCAGGCATCTTTGTTTCCTGTCTGCCAGGATTGGCCAAACTGATTAATCCAGGTGTGTCTGACCAACAACAATAATCAGACACACCTGGATTAATCAGTTTGGCCAATCCTGGCAGACAGGAAACAAAGATGCCTGCACAAGTTCAGGAAGTAGTGCAGCGGTGCATAGGGCCTATTCAAAGTGCTTTACAGAGGAAATAATCACAAAATAAAAGCAAGGAAAATTCAAAAGCTTTACATAGAAAGGAATTATAATAATCACACTAGGAATTCATAGTGCAAAATAGACACAAAATAAAAGCAGGGGGAATTAAAGCAGTTATAAAAGGAATTAAAGGAGATAAATGATACAGTTATAAAATTAATTAGAGTAAAATGAATTAAAATAGTAAAAAGATAGAATAAACTTCTCATCTGGCAAAACACCGGTGTATCTTATTTTGACTCTGAGATTTCCCCGTGACGGTCAGTATTCTTGTATTTTAAATGATTAATTGTAATAGCTCTAAACTTTTGATATTTTTTTTTATGTTACATTTTGTGTTTGTTTCCTAACTGTATGTTATAACTCTGCAGCTTCATGAGAACCTAATTGTAGTTTGTGTGAATAATGTGCATTTTTTTATTACAAAGGATCACTGTCCAGAAAACTGCCTCCACAACATTTTAAAGAACCACAAAAATGTAAACAAGCAAACAAATGCATCCATCCATCCTTTTCTTGTCTTTTCATATATTATGTATTACATTATATACTTAATTAAATAAGTGTAAATTCATTTATTAAAATATTTTAATAAATATAAAATAATATATTATTTATATTATATTCTGAGAGTAATTTTATGATTTTAAGAGCCCAAACGGCACTGGTAAAACATTTAATTTCTATGTTTCTGGCAGATCAAAATACCCAGCTATCGACAAACAAGCATTTTAACTGCAGTTACAGCATCTACCAGCAGGGGCGAACTAACAGGCAAACTTTGACCTCTAGGTTTAGATGCATAACTGTATATCTGGAGTCTGCGGACACATTGCATTTCATTCAGATCAACCAAAATCTGTGCACATAAAACCAGTAAATGTGATTGTGATGTGCAGTGTGAAATGAAACAAAGGAGTAACACGCATGCACCTCTATACCAACAGGGGAGCTGTCCTAATTACAGTTTCTGTCTGCGCTTTTGTATTCGCTCCTTCCTGCGTGATCATTTATAAACTGCGGCTTACGCAACACTCATCTGATCACTGGAGGTTTCGAGCATCTGTACACATCTTCACAGCAGCAGTTAATGACACACACACAACACATTAACCAATCCAGTCCTGCGCTGCGAGGGACTCGTGCAGGGAGATCTGGGCCTTCCTCCCTGTGACAAACATGATGACTCCACACGCCACTGGCAAAGGTGTGTGTGTGTGTGTGTGTGTGTGTGTGTGTGTGTGTGTGTGTGTGCGCGCGCTGCAGGGCAGGGCGAAATTCACAATTTAAGAATTGTCTATCTTTTCATTCGTGATTTGAATTGGTCACGTCCCATAGGATGTTGAATTTGAATTTGAATTGGAGTGACAGGACGAGGAATTGATTCAATTGCTCTTGCAATGAAATTCAAGTCACACAGCTGAGAAATTTCATTACATGTTTGGTGACAAATCATAAATAATAGTTGCTTAATTCCATTTTTAAGATTTTGCAGAGCATTGTTCTTCCACAACGGTCCATAAAATGAGTTTTGAGTTATTTATTTGAGAGAATTTATTACATATAATAAATTTAATGTTAAAAAATTTAAATAAAATGCAAATATCTACTTATCTTTATAATTTAAAATTGTGTGAATATATAATATTAATTATTTGTAATATAATAATATTAATTATGTTAGTGTGTATATAATATATATATATACACACTGACACTAATATACTAATTCATATTATTATATTACTAAAAATAATACATATAAAAAAAGTCTCTTTTGCTCTCCAACTGGTCAAAAATGCAGTAAAAACTATGAAATATTATTACATTTTAAAATAACTGTTTTCTATGTGAATATATTGTAAAATATAATTTATTCCTGTGATCAAAGCTGAATTTTCAGCATCATTACTCCAGTCTTCAGTGTCACATGATCCTTCAGAAATCAGTATAATATGATGATTTGCTCCTCAAGAAACAATCCTGATTATTATAAATTTTAAACACTTCTGCTGTTAAATATTTTTGTGGAAGACTAAGGGAATAGTGTTGTTCCCTTATGCTGTATATGAACATAATAATGGGCAGTTCTTTAAAATTTTAGATCTAGCACAGCGTTTTGAATGAATTGCAATTGCGTGCATTTCATTTGCATCCCATTTCTGCATCTGTCGGCCACTTCACATCAAATTCATGGATTGAACTGGAATGTTTTAGGCCTTCTCACTCCAGTTTCCAACACTGGTTTGCTGAGTGTGCCTGGAATGAGAGCAAGCCGTCCGCTCCAATGTGTTTTTTTGAGCATGCACGCCCCACTGGAGCTTCTTTGAGTTATTTCCACACAGGGGTGCAGAGACACCTAAACAAATGGGTCTTTGGTGGAATTACGCATGCGGCTCTGCTGAACACACGCTGACTCAGCTCCCGAGAGGACTGCGCTTTTATAGGTGAGCAAGCACCCCCCCTCCACCTGCCCTGCTCACTTCATCATCCACTGCAGATCATCTCCACGTGGCCACCATCTGCAGTCGTGTCACAGATGTGGGGTGTCTCTGATCCCCCACGAAAGACTTTCCCAGTGAAGAGCTCGCGGCGTCTGTGTTCAGTCCAGCGGAGCCAAACGCACGCAGATGGAGTTTGAAACCAGACTTGGATGCATCATGAACATGTGCTGTAGTCTTCAAGGCGGCGAGTAGGCAACATTTTTAGCCTCGGAAGTGATTAGCAAGATGTGAGGCATTACTTAAAGCAGTAATTCACCAAAACTGAAAACTTGTGTCATTCCAAAACCATTTGTTAGCTTTTTCTGTGGACCATAAAAAGATTCACTCTAAAAAATGCTGGGTTGTTTCAAATATGGACAATATGGACAAACCAAGCCGTTGGGTTAAATCTTTTAATTAAAAATGTTGGGTTGCGTTGGTCCATATTTGACCCAGGTTTGGGTTAAAACAACCCAGCATCAAATATTGCACTCTAAAAAATGCTGGGTTGTTTCAACCCAATTTTGGGTAAAATATGGACAAACCCACCCGTTGGGTTAAATTTTTACATTACATTTTTAACCCAACATTTGGGTTTGTCCATATTTTACCCAAAATTGGGTTGAAACAACCCAGCATTTTTTAGAGTGTGTGCACAAGTTATTCATATTCTTATAAGAATAGGAATATATGGTGCACAATATTTGATATACTATATTTTATTCTTCTTATCCTCTGGTTTCACAGACAAGGCTTAAACTAGTCCCAGACTAAAACCCATGTTTGAGCGGTTTTAACTAACAGCATATCTTAAAATATGTCAGTGCCATTGTTTTGTCTCAAGATGCACATTTTTTATAAGGCATGTTTATAAAAGCTACTTAAATGTCCTAATTAAACTAAGGCCTAATCCTGAAATCAGACTTGGATGCATCAGATCATGTTGCTGTAATCTTCAAGGCGAGTATAGGCAACAGTTTTAGCCTCGAAAGGGATTGGCAAGACGTGAAAAAGCAATAATTCACCAAAAATGAATACTCTGGCATTATTTACTCACCCTTGTGTCTTTCCAAAACCATTAGCTGTTAGTTTTTTCTGTGGACCAAAAAAAAAAAAAAGATTCAAAAAAGTAGTATGAATAACTTGTGCACAGTATTTAATATACCAGTACTATATTTTATTCTTCTTCTTCTATACTCTGGTTTGACAGACGAAGTTAGTCCAAGACTAAAACCCATGTTTGAGCGGTTTTAACTGAAAGCATCTTAAAATATGTCAGTGCCATTGTTTTGTCTCAAGATTCACATCAGTAATGTTTTTTTGTTGGCATGTTTATAAAAGCTAAATGTCCCAATTGAAGGCCTAATCCTGGCTTAACCTAAGCCCTGTCTGTTTAACCATATTATATAAACCATATGTTAGATTTTTATGACCAAAATATGTCATTAAAAACTTTAAAATATGATTTTCTCACATGCAGATCAAAAAGTCAGGCAGTTTGATGATGCAAAACTCATTTTACAACGGAAGTTGACAGCTCTCATTTTACAATAATTTTTAATCGGATTTTATTGCCATTCATTTTGACTTAGGGAACCATACATATTGTAATAATAAAAATGTTCCTTGTATACTATGTATTACAATTTATGACCAAAATGTAAATCACTATTGACTTAAAAACATGCAATATTATTTATTCACATCTAACGAAAAAAAATAGGCCAGTCGAATTCTCATTTTTCTCTTTTTATTATTTTTCTCAATTTGATCTTTGAGTAAAGCTACCGCTCTGCCTGTTTTTTGCCTGATTAATTTTAATTGATGTACATGTTTGATCATCAAAGATCATCAATTATTGAATTAGTTAATTTCATCTTTAAAGCAGTTCTGCAGAAAACGCTGATGTCGTCGTCCAGCTCTGTCCAGTTCAGATACAACAGTGTCAGGACAGTCAGATCAATAATATAGTTCAATATTAAAGGGGTGGTATAATGCCCCTTTTTACAAGATGTAAAATAAATCTCTGATGTCCCCAGAGTGTGTGTGAAGTTTTAGCTCAAAATACCCCACAGATATTTTTTTTAAAGCATGTTAAAATTGTCACTTTTTGAGGGTCACTAAAAACGTGTGTGTACCTTTAAATGCAAATGAGCTTCAGCTCCCGGCACAGAGGGCGGAGCTTCAACAGCTTGTGTGTGTGTGTGTGTGTACTTGTACAGTTTGAGTTTTAGACCATTGGAGTGAGGACAAAGAGAGTAAAGTGAGGATATATTGGCCGGTCCTCACTTTCTGAGACCCCTTTAAAGGCCGGTTTGAGGGTCAAGACTTGGTTTTAGGGATATAAAGGTTATAATGAGGTTAAGGGTCGGTTAAGGGTAAGCGTTCGGGTTAGGCACTTAGTTGTGATGGGTAAGGTTAGGATAAACTGCTAGAAATTGCATTGTGTCAATGAATGTCCTCATAAAGATGTGTGTGTGTGTGTGTGTGTGTTAGCAGCTCTGATTACCTCACACATGAACTACAATGTCAGAAACTGTAGAAGCAACAGGACATTCTGAATGGTTTGTTGATGAATTTATGTTGCCGATGTGGAGTTAACCCTCTTCAAGTCATTGATTAGCATATTCTGTCATAATAATCTATATAAATCGCTCATGTGGGAACTGTTGTAAGATGCCTACAGAGTGACATGATATTGGATTTGTGTTGTGTATTGCATGTGAAAACACGAATGCTAAAGTATGAGTTGACTCACAAATGTACTCTTATACAACAACTCTTCCCTCTTCTCAACATGGACTGTGTGTTCCGGGGGCGGGGTTTAGGCCTATGTAAATTTTAGGGTTAGTGATGTCACTAACCCGGGAGGAATGTCGTGTAGTCCCTACCAGTCTGTTGTTAGTCCTTTAAAAAACGATTTCTTTAAAAGCAAATATCTTCCTTTGCTTTGAACTTTGAGCGCTGTAATTTTGCAGATGTTGTTTATGATCAAACAGCAACATTACACACTAAAGGTGCGTTCACACTACAAGCGACAAAGCGACACGATACCATTCATTTCAATGGGGAGCGGGCGATTTCCGGCAACACGCGCGACAAAGTTGCGATCGGTTTAACTTTATGCAAAAGAAGAGCGACTTTTGGGAGCGACAACCAATAGGAGTGAAGTCAGTGGAGCGCGTGATCCGTCTCTCTTCAGTGCCGAGTCTGACCGAGGCAAGTTGAACGAGAAGCTCATTTTAGCCGTCAGAAACTGTCATATAATTTATGATATATCTCCGTGTGCATACAGTGGTATTCACCGCGCTGACTCCGAGCCTGAATGGTTTCGTGAGCCCAGATAGACCGGTATTTACCCGTTTGCTGCAGTTAAATAGCCGCGATGGCAAAGAGCACTCGCTGTTTCTCGTTCATCTTTAATATTATGCATTATATGTACCGATTCCATTTATATTTAGACTTTTCCTTCCAAAATATTTGTTTGTAGCAGCAGCATAAAAACGGATGCGTTGTCTACAACATGGAGTAACATCAGTGAATGTCACTCACAAACATTAGTAGGCAACCAGTAGCGGTTACGCCCACTAGCGTCCTAACAGCCAGCCACTGGCGACCTGCACCGACAAAGTCACTTGTAGTGTGAACGCACCTTTACTAAAGTTAGTAAAGTGAAATCATAATCAACCACCCCTTTAAAGGTTGTATCAATGATTGTGGGTGATGTCACTTCTGTTTGTGTTTGAAGCGAGATCCCAAACAAACCAAGTTAGCTCGCCCCTCTCTCCCATTTCGTGCATCATGAAAAAAAACGATAATTTCATAGCTAGAGCTACCCAAGTTTAGTCGAGCTTCGCTCATATTATTTCAAGAACGATATTTTCACACACAGTTCACATACAATGGGATTTTTTTCATTTTTGATCGTACATCGTACAGAGGTCAAAATTATCGTACAGAGGTCAAAATTATCGTACAAATACGATAATTATCGTACGTCTGGCAACACTGACTAGCAGCTACTCACCTGTCCAGAAGAAACAGTGCAACCTCGGCGTCCGATAAAAACAAAAATCTGGTAATTATTTTTAATTTTTTTTACTTTAATTTCTTTCCACCGTTCAAAAGCCTTCCCTAACTATACGTGTCTTGGAATAAACACGATGGTATTCCCTCGCCCTAATCCTCCTCCTCCTCCTCTTGGGGATTGCCATGTTCAGTTTCTCTTGTTGATAGACGCTGGCTTCTTCTTCAGCTCCGACGTCGCGTGCAGCCGTCACCGTGCACGAGCGCAAAACTTCACAACAGCCGCCCCTGTCGGTGATTGGTTGAACACTGTTTATTTTGGTTTTGAATGGTTGGTGAAACCAATTGCTTTTGTGTGCAGATCTCAGAGCCGAGGCTGCCTACAGAGACGCGTTTTTTTGACAGCTTGTTTATGGGGCGGGCAGCTAGCGGATTGCTAGGAAAGATTAGATGAATGTGATCATTTATGTTTGGGCCTGAAATCGCTGATACAACCTTTAAGTGTCCAACTAAGCAAGCCAAATATGCTAATAAAATATTTTAAACATATTTTTGATAATATTTACATAAATAGTGTCACTATTCCTTAGCCTTGATTATATTATATACATAATCACTGGATTAAACAACCCGTCTGCTGGCTCTCAAATAGAAAAAAAGTGTCTGAGCCTTTACCTATAAACCAACAATTGTCCAAAAGCTTGTTCTCCGTGTTCGTCCTGCTCTTCCCGGCGTCTGATCCTCTGTAATGTCAGTCACACATACACTACTCTCTTCCTCAACACAATGCAGGGCACAACACTGGAGAGAGTGTTTTGTGTTCTGTCATCATTCAGGCTCAGGAAGGTTTTATGAGGTGCTTCATTTTCAAAGAAACATGTCTTTCTCTCTCGATGGCTTTTAGAGAAGCCCGGATCCACTCTTTACGGCCCAAAGCGCTCCAGACGTCTCTTAGATTAAAGCAGAGTGATCCAAACAGCTTGCTAGCACTTTCCTCTCACACTGCAATGATTTGCAAACTGATTACCACATACTTTCAGGACCAAACAGCCTCCGAGAGCAACGTCTTATCATTGCTTTTTTTCTTCTTCTTGTGTATAACGAAGATGGAGGAAGAAGAGACAAGTGCCGGGGAATAAAAAAGATGAGGAAATTACGGGAACACGCAAGAAGGAGAGATTCAATAGGCCACAGATGAGGGCTTCAGACAGGAGAGAGTATAGGCCGAAGAAATGGATCATATCCAGAAATTGATAACAGCGTGCCGAGTGCTTAACAGCCGAGTGAATAAAAAGCACTGAGGGAATGAAGTAAATAAAAGCACTGAGGTCTCGTAATGCGGATAATGTGTAAGATCACGAGGCAACTGCACGCACGGATAGGGATGTGGGAATAGAGAACTGGTTTTATTTTGTAAAAATACGGGACTGATTTGCATGATGGACAGTTGTGTTAACATCTGCATTAGAGGTGGTTGAAAATCGGTTGACGTCAGAAACCAACATCAGTCGAGTTCAGACGTCAACCAGACTTTCATTTCCAACCAAAATGCAACCCAACTTATCCCTGACGTTACTACTTTCTCCTCAAGGACCTTGACAGAAATGTAGTGGAGTAAAAAGTACGATATTTGTCTTTCAAATGTAGTAAAGTTAAAGTAAAAGTTTCCAGAAAAAATAATACTCAAGTAAAGTACAGATACTCAAAAAGTGTACTTAAGTACAGTACTCAAGTAAATGTACTTTGTTACTGTCCACCTCTGCCAACGTTGGAGATTAACGTCAATCTGACATTGGATTCTGACATCAATATGATTTTCATTTTCAACGTTGGGTTTGGTCTTCTAAATGTGAATTGTGTCATTGTTTTGGAGCACACTAGCTTATAGATAACAAGGCTAACATTCATACTAAAAGCCAAAAAGAACAGCCATTTGGTTGTCCGAAAGTTGTGGACGTTATTGAGTGACTTATTCAATCCCACTACAGGAACTGTGTTCTAGAAATAAATGTGATATTGATATGAGGGTCGGCAGGCAGAGATTCAGAGGCATAAAGTACTGTAAGTATTACATGCAACAATGCAACAATAATAAAACAATGCATTGACATTTACTTTTATACTTAAGTACTTTTAAAAATGAGTACTTCTGTACTTTTACTTAAGTAAACATCGGTCTTTACAACTTTTACTTGTAACGGAGTAATATTTGACCAGTAGTATCTGCACTTTTACTCAAGTAAGGAAGTTGTGTACTTTGTCCACCAACTTGGACTGATAAGGAAATAAAAACCTACTAAATCTGACTTCACAACTTCCAGTTCTTAATATTTGTTTGTTACAAATTCATTTATTAGGATTTAACCCCTTGAGATAACTCATCTCGGGCCCACCACACAGTTTATATCTTCAACTCTATCACCATCTTTTCAGTGGAGAATATTTAGTACTTCTATTCCTCAGCTTATGTCAGCATATGCCGGACATGACTCCCAAGTTGCTCTTTGTAGAAATGAAGTTTTATTCACAGCTGGGAGATCTCTGGTCACAACAGGAGTTGTTCAGTCTCCTGAACAAAATATACATTTAAATCTTACATTTGAGTAAAAATCAATATCACTCAAGTCGTCTTCACTGTGATTAGTTTAAAAATGATCTAACTGTGTTAAGCACCATTTCTATAAGTCTACTGACCTGAGCATACTTAGTCTGCATTTTTCTGTATATTTCATATATTTCTGAGGCCATTACCCTGGAAATCCAGAGTTCTCGCGAGAGCACAATTTGAATTTGCTCAGCGAGTAGCTCTGGTGTCGAGTAATAATGCCCCTCTATCTGAGCTGCACCAATCACATCGGGTTATCTGATATCGGCGGGCCAGAGGCGAGATGACATTAGTCATTAGTAAACATTGCAAGATGGCTGTGGATGAACACCAGTTGTTTGAAACGTCTTTGGCCGCTACAATGAAAGATTTAGACTTGCCTTTTTCTCTAAAAGAGGAACAGAAGACTGCACTCGAATCGTTCCTTTGCAAGAAGGAAGTTTTTGCTGGTTTGCCGACCGGATTTGGCAAAGGTATAATCTAAGCTACCAGTTAGCTCCGCTCAAGTTCGAACCCGAAGACAGATATGAGAGGCGGGAACAGAGAAACGTTAGACATGATAAATGTGAAGTTGCAGAAGAAAGAACGCCGCGGATCAGGAGGTGAGGTGAACAGACAATAGCCTGAACTTAAGTTGGACCCAACTTTTCAAATGTAATCAACATTTTCCTAAGTACTAGATGTGTTGGGCTATTTAACATGACATTTAATTATATTACGCTGAAATTAACGAAATTACTCGAAAAAAGATTCGTTCATTTTGCTGAACGAGATTCAAAGAGCCGAGTCAGTAAAATGATCCGAACTTCCCACTATACTCCGCTGGTAGCTCAGCGCATGGGGCGTAGTGATGCGTCACCCCGTGTATTGTTGTGATTGGTCGTAGTGTTAGCCAATTGCGTGCAGTGAGATTTTCAAATGCATGCCATGCTTGGTGCCGCCCCTCGAGATTTTCATTAATCGACACCAGACCATTAATCTTTCAGATTTTGGTCTGGATTTCCAGGCTATACATAAAACATTTCCATCGCAAAACACTGCGGTAAAATTCAAAACGACTGTTTGATGACGAACTGTTGCCATGACGATCAGAACACGGCTTATTTAAGTGTTTCCTTACGACTTAAATTTGAATTCCAATTCATAAAGTTCCATTTAGATTCATTTAAACTTTAAAATGCATTCTCTATAAATGCACAGTACCAGTAAGATTTTAAAAAATGTCCTGTGCTGCATTTATTTGATCAAAAATACAGTAAAAACACAACTTATAGGAAACAGTTTGAAATTGTAATATTTCACAATATGTATTACTATTTAATTTAGTATATTATGTATTTAGTGTTTGTTTACGCGTGCACACACACACACACACACACACACACACTTTTTAATGTTTTTGAAGGAGTCTCCTCACCAAGGCTGCATTTATTTGATAAAAATGCAGTAAAAACAGAAATATTGTTACAATTATAATTAGCTGTCTGAATATATTTTATAATTTAATTTATTCCTGTGATCAAAGCTTGATTTTCAGCATCATAACTCCAGTCTTCAGTGTCACATGATCCTTCAGAAATCATTCTAATATGATGATTTGCTGCTCAAGAAACGTCTCTGATTATCAATGTGAAAAAAAAAATATTTTTCAGGATTCTTTAATGAATAAAACTGCCAAAAGAACAGCATTTATTTGATATAGAAATCTTTTGTACCATTATAAATGTCTTTACTCTCACACTTCTGATTAACGTGTCCTTGCTGAATTTTTTTCCCTTAAAATACATTCTCATTATGTTTAATACAGTAAGTGAGTCATTTTCAGGGCCATGATGAAAGAATTGAACACAATTTCAGATTTGGACGAAAAAAAAGTTTTAACGTCAGACCTACAGACTTCTGAGGGACGAGAAAGCAGTTTATCATCCAAACGCTCTTCCTCAAAATGACTAAAACACAGCGAATCACAATTGAGTTCCTCTAGATTCCTATATGCACAGGAGTGTTTGCTCTCGGTCCGGCCATGGTCCACAGATCTCAGGTAATTTGAGCGATTACGGGCGCTCTGGGAAGCTCCCTGGTGAGGGATCGTTTCCTCGGCCTGTTTAGAAAAGCTGGCAGCTGTTTGAAAGATGGATGAAGCGTCTACACACACACACACACACACACACACACACACACACACACACACACACACACACACACACACACACACACACACACACACACACACACACACACTGTCTGTCTCTGATCCACTGCCACACAAGGTCAGCCAGCCGAGAGGAGATCTGGACTCTTCTGTGTAAAGAAGACACTTCATTTAATCTTGGATGGCTAATTTTGTCAGGGTTTGACCTGATTGTCCTTGATAAACACCCTGAAGAAAGTCATTTTTAGGAGAAATACTTGAACCAAACGGACACTAAAATACTATGACTAGAATAACGGTGTTTCCTGCACCGAATCTGGAGTAACGAGGCAACATTAAATGGTTTGACCCGAGTTGTGAGTTGTGAGTTTGCTGTGTTAATTGAACTTGATGAGAGAGAAAGATGGGCACCTCAAAGTAATATACAGATAATAACACATAGTTGTATTGTATCATCCTTGCTTGAATGCAACAACAAACACAGAACATCCAGTATAGTCCAATTAACGATAAAGTCACTGTAAAAATTAATAATAATGTTGGTTTAACTTAAAAAAGCAAGTGACCTCGTTGTCTTCAAATTTTGAGTTCGTCGTGATTAAAAATTTGAGCTAATACAATGAAGAAGAATGGTTTAATAAACAGAAACTTAAAATAGTATGTTATCTTCACCACATTAGTTATTGAAGTTGATTTGACAAAAGATAAAAAGTTGTGATAACAAATCATGAAAATATTATTTTACAGTGTAACAAGAAATAATAATAGAATTAATAGCAAATTTGTGTGTGTGTGTGTGTATATATATATATATATATATATATATATATATTAGTTCAAACGTTTGGGGTCAAAGTGACAGTAAGGACATTTATAAATCTATAAAATTGATAAAACTTTAAATTTAATGATGCGGAAAATTCAGCTTTGATCCCAGGAATAAATTACACTTCACTATATGTTCACATAGAAAACTGTAATAATATTTAATTAAATTTGGCCAAATAAATGCAGCCTTGGTTAGCAGTTTTTAGAGGCCTCTTTCTAGAACACACACGCACGCACGCACACACACACACACACACACACACACACACACACACACACACACACACACACACACACACACACACACTTTTTTAAACTATGTATAATTGATAATGCAACAGCGCTTTATGTAGTTTGTATGTAGATTTAAGCTGCAGATGGTGTAGTTACAGTATCGGCCAGCAGGGGCTAACAGGGCAATGCTACCCAACTAATCCTTGACCCCTCGTTCCCATCCCTCCCTCCTTCTGCTCTCCTTCTTTATCTTCAGTCTCCCGTGTGTGTGAGCCAGTTCTCTCACTGACGTGATGTGTGTGTCTCTGCGGGGAGGAAGCGGATCAAACGCTGTAATTACAGAAAGTGTGTGTGAGACACTACAGGTGAGGCATGGATGAAGGTATCGCTGCCTTAACAAGACAGATACGCTCACAAGCCGATGTCAACGACGAGGCAGGATCATTTTGCATGGAGATGTAATCATATGCACACTACAAACAAAACCAGAGAACATTAGCTAAACACGAGCGTTCACAAATGAGCAACCGACGTACTGTTACACGCTCGCGCCGCTACGCTATATGTAAATGAGCTCTTTCGTGCACATACGCACGTACACAAACATCCATTTCCCGCCAAGCATTTCGCACTCATAAATTGCAGGCCTGTCACATCGAAACATTTTAAGTTCTGTCTTAAAGGGGGAAAAGATTATTTACTTCCAGAAATTACACAAGTGCCTGGTGGTCCGTGCCGCCATTTACATAATCAGCATTATGTCACGTTGCGCGTGGAAAACATCAGGGTTGGCAAACGCTCGCGGATTTGGATTTTGCATTGAGTCTGGAGGCCGTGCTGAACTCTTTTGGGAACTGCTGCAACCAGGGAAATGTTCTAGCAAACACCATTGTAGACTATCATTTTCTATAGTTTTATACGGTGGCCGAGAGAGCTCAACGCGCTGCAACTGAAGAAAACACATGCAAAAAAAAAAAAAACATGCAAAAAAAAAAACACACATGCAAATAGAAAAAAACACATGCAAATAGAAAAAAAACACATGCAAATAGAAAAAAACACATGCAAATTAAGAAAACATCTACATCAGTTTCACAACACACGTGTGCTCCAAATACTCACAACACAACCAAATACAGAAACGCGCTGCAAATAGAACAGAACACAACGGAAATGTTTCCGGGGAACCCAATAAGTGACGGACCCGGCTGTTACGTGCTTGGTGCTTACTGCTTATAGCTACTTTCATTTTATTTATTATTATTTAATTTTTTTGCAAAACATACAGAGATGACACGTTTATGACATACAACTTTGCATACAATATACAAAACGTATTTACAATATGTTCAATGTTATAAGAATACTAATCAGATAAGAACAATGAGCTGAAGACTCAAATAAATAAATAAATAAAAAGATAGAGAAAAAGAACATGAGGGAAAGATATTAATCTATACATCAGTTACATTGTACACATTTTGTCATGTTACGTTAAAATAAGTTTCATAAGAAATGTTAGAATGCAGGGTCCAAATATGAGATACTCACACACAGATATAACGCATATTTTAAAAACTGTGTTGTAGAAAATCTATATTTATTTGCAACAGTTATGTTAACAGCAATAAAACTATATTTCTGTTAAGAACAGCTATTCAGCTGACGGACACCGCGCTGCGTTGTCATGGGAACGTCCCAGGTGAAAATAATGAGGAAATTACGTTGTCTTTCGTTGCTCCCTTCATCAAGTCCGTTCCAAGCAGCTACATAACGGCACACAAGTGCCCTGCTCCCTCCAAAGTCCCCACTTCAAGAGCTCTACCGTCTGCCCTTCTAAGGGCATAGGGCATAGGGATGCTCCGGTCGACCACCATGGGACCTTATTTCGGAAAAATATTGTATGGTAGTCAATGGCGAGAGACAACAAATATTTTGATCTCGTTTGAATTGTGCCCTGAATTACACATATGATGTTTGTCAATTTAAAAGATACATTTTAAAGTCAAGAAAGTCGCAGTTTGATGTAAAACTGTTGAGGTATAAGACTGTGAAAATACGTAATTACAAAGACTACAAACCCAGAAGGCGCACATGCGACGTCATACCTTTTCTCTCAATGAATGAAGCTAACTTTACTGAAGCTAACGTCTGTCATTTTTTCTATAGTCTTACATTATAATCCTAACGTTACGCCGTCATGCCTGACTCGTGTTTTGAGCCAGAATACACACATACGAGCAACGGATCTTGTGACGTAGGCTACATAGTGCGAGACGAGAGATGTAGTTCATCGAGCGATTTTCACATACAACTAAACGTTACTCTTCTGTTTTATGACAAACTGCGACTTTCTTGACTTTCATATTTACCTTTTAAATTGACAAACATCATATGTGTAGTTCAGGGGACAGTTCAGACGGAATAAAAAGATAAGTTATCTCTCGCCATTGACTTCCATACATATTTTTTCCGAAATAAGGTCCCATGAGCCGGAAGCGGAGGGGCGGGACTTAGGCTCTCTATAAGCACGTAACAGCCGGGTCCGTCACTTATTGGGTTCCCCGGAAACATTTCCGTTGTGTTCTGTTCTATTTGCAGCGCGTTTCTGTATTTGGTTGTGTTGTGAATTTTTGCAGCGCGTTTCTGTATTTGGTTGTGTTGTGAGTATTTGGAGCACACGTGTGTTGTGAAACTGATTAAGATGTTTTCTTAATTTGCATGTGTTTTTTTCTATTTGCATGTGTTTTTTTCTATTTGCATGTGTTTTTTTCTATTTGCATGTGTTTTCTTCAGTTGCAGCGCGTTGAGCTCTCTCGGCCACCGTAGTTTTAGGCCTGATAATATTCCAAATAAATTTTTGCCCATGTATATGGAAAGAATAATGCATGTACAAAACTGCTGCACCAGCAACAGCAAAATGAATAGAAGAGAGAGGAAAATTGGCTGTGTTTAGTATAAATCAGAAAATGTGCAATGGTAAATCTGCATACATCTAGCTATATAACTATAGGCTACTGTGTAGTATAAATATAAAGTTAGTCATATATGATACTTGCTTAAGTGAAAAGAATGATTGTTTACACAGTTTGTTATTTGACATGTAAATTGTTCACATTCGGAAATTAATACAGACTCAATTTTACTGATAAATGTATGTATAAACAAAAGGTTTGTGCCAATAAAAAATAAAATAAAAAAATCTATAAAATTTGTGTTGTATATTATATTAATTATTTTGTATAATTCTTAAATTATATATTTTTAAATATACAATAATATTATAATTATATATGCAATGTTGGCAAAGCAAGTATTATCTGAAATATACACTGAAATATAAGTCCTGATTTGCAACTGTACCAAATTATATGATCAATAAGTTGACAACATATGTTTTACGTTGCTTTTACTCAAGTTCAGCAATTTTAATATTTTTGTTAATTATACGAGTTTCAACTATTTAAAAAAAATATATACTTTCCCCCCCCAATTTAATGTAATGAAGTTTTTTTTTTACTTAAGTTAAGGTAGCATTTTTTTTTTTATGGCAAAAGTGTGGCTAATGAATATTAATTAGGTTACATGAATGGAGGGTCTATCAAGGTTTTCGGGCAAAGTTCATATTAATTAATATTCACTGCTGAATTCCATATGGTTTCCAAAGTTTGATGTTTGTCTTTGTTAATGTTTAGTTCACACTTCATGCTGCATGTCATGTCCGCTGATATTGCAGATATGTTTCCAGAGAGCAAATAATAAAACACTATCTCACAAGAACAGAATTATCATCAATCAGAATTATCCTCAACCGAAGAAGCCATCGAAGAAAGTGTGACAAATCCTGTGGAAACTAAAACATCCAGGCATGGGTTTTTGTTTGCTGCAATTTTTATCTCGCTCATTATTATGTCTTATTTATTTCACTTTTCTGTTCTATCTCTCTTCTAAATATGCCATCTATAGCAGCTAAAAATATGCTGCGTTTTATCTGTAGTTGTCCGGCAGGCTGTAAAGTGATTTTATTTTTCATTGGAGGTGATTTTGCTCTTTGATTTTCACGGATCAATCGCTCAGAAGTGTTTTTTCTGTCCTTTTCTCCAGTGGCAACTCAGCCCAGATGGGTGGGAGAGATAGATAGCCAGAGAAGATGTAAAATATGAGTTCAGAAAAACAAAAGCAAACATAAAAAAAAATAAGGCGAGATGAGGCGAGGATCTGGGAGGAATAAGAAAGTGTGTGGAACAGATGGAGTTTGAGGCAGCAGTGATGTGGGGCAGAAGAATAAATATTTATGTCCTGTAATGTTTCTGCATGACAGATTCTATATAAAATTGAATGCAGTGCCACGTCTGAACCATGAGAAATGTGTTGGCGATACAACGAGCGCTGCACCAATAAAGCACATTTGGGATTTGAGCGAGAGTGAGGGAGAAATGGAGAGAAACGCAGAGAGGGAGGAAATAAAGAAGGGATGATGGTAATGGGATAAATAATGGAGGATGTGGAATATGAGTGAGAGAGGGAAAAAGTGCAAATGTTTGTGATTGTAAAAATATATGCGGCGGGACATTGTTGAATTTTTATAGATGACATTGAGACATTTGACATGAAAAATTAACACAGAAACAAGGAAACACACACACTATTGCTTGCACAAAAATTGGGTAACACTTTATTTTTCAGTGTCTTTGTTACACGTTACATAGTTACTATAGTAATAATTATAAATTATGCATAACATGCAATTAAACCAAACTTAATCCTACCCTAACCCTATAAGTACATATAGTTAATTAATGTTACATACAAATGTATAATTACACTATAACAACATTACTCACTAGCCCGCCCACATTACTCACTGGCCCGCCCACATTACTCATTGGCCCGCCCACATTACTCACTGGCCCGCCCACATTACTCACTGGCCCACCCACATTACTCACTGGCCCGCCCACATTACTCACTGGCCCACCCACATTACCCACTGGCCCGCCTAATTACTCATTGGCCCGCCCACATTACTCACTGGCCCGCCCACATTACTCACTGGCCCGCCCACATTACTCACTGGCCCGCCCACATTACTCACTGGCCCGCCCACATTACTCACTGGCCCGCCCACATTACTCACTGGCCCGCCCACATTACTCACTGGCCCGCCCACTTTACTCACAGGCCTGCCCACATTACTCTCTGGCCCGCCCACTTTTCTCACTGGCCGGCCCACATTACTCACTGGCCCGCCCACTTTACTCACTAGCCCGCCCACATTACTCACTGGCCCGCCCACATTACTCTCTGGCCCGCCCACATTACTCACTAGCCCGCCCACTTTACTCACTGGCCCGCCCACTTTACTCACTGGCCTGCCCACTTTACTCACTGGCCCGCCCACTTTACTCACTGGCCCGCCCACATTACTCACTGGCCCGCCGACATTACTCATTACTCACTGGCCCGCCCACATTACTCATTACTCACTGGCCCGCCTATACTATATAATACATAAATAAAAACATAGAATAGAACAACAGAAGAAGCCATTCATTCATTGTGATGAGCTTAGTACTGCTTGCATTTCTTCTATTTCATTCTAATAAAAATGTACCCGATATTTGGGTATGCTGTATTTTTATTTTTATACATCAGAATCAACTGTCGAGCGTTTCAGATCCATCACTTGAGGATGCGTTTCACTTAAAAGGCAGATGTCTGTGTAGGCAGCTCACATCCAGGCAGCTCATAGGCTTTGAAACAGAGGAGCTTTTCAACGCTCTAATAAAGCTTTTTCAATCAGAATCTGAAGGAGAGAGACAGATATGTGTGTGTCAGAGGTCATGTGATCGCAGGAGGCAGGGATGGAGACAGGAGAGGAGGACAAGGACCATTAACCCTGAGAACATACCTGACCAGTGGACCTTCAGAGCGTGACCGCGTACATCTCAACTGTAGGAGTGTGTGTGTGTGTGTGTATGTGTGTGTGTGTGTGTGTGTGGAGGAGCAGAGATAGGCGGCAGATACTGATCAGCCTGCAGTGTGTGCTGCAATAGATTCAAAGGGGTCCTTTTATGCTCATTTAGCATCATTTTGTTTATGGGATAATTTAAAGGGGTTATGACATGGATTTTTATTATTATTTTAATGTGTTTCTTAATGTTCACTTTTAATGTTATAACGTCATTGCATAGGAAATATTATCAATCCCACTCACTATTGTATGTGTTTTGACGTTCATATCTGGGTTCATAATTTAGTGTATGGCATAATTTACAGGGGTCATTTATTTTTTATTTTTTATGTGTTCCTTGATGTTCACTTTTAATGTTATAACGTCACTGCATATGAAATAGTATCAATGCTCACTCACTATTGCATTTAAGTGTTTTGAAAACTTTATCCAGTTAGATCCAAAATTTGCAGCTTCATCTGTCAACAACAGTTTCTTTGCAAACTCTCTGTTACTGACTAAATAAAATGCTCCAAACAAACATATAATTCTCCGAAATTGAAATAATCCATCCACTTGTTCCCACATTACTCACTGGCCCACCCACATTACTCATTACTCACTGGCCCGCCCACATTACTCACTAACCCACCCACATTACTCACTGGCCCGCCCACATTACTCACTAACCCACCCACATTACTCACTGGCCCACCCACATTACTCATTACTCACTGGCCCGCCCACATTACTCACTAACCCACCCACATTACTCACTGGCCCACCCACATTACTCATTACTCACTGGCCCGCCCACATTACTCACTAACCCACCCACATTACTCACTAACCCACCCACATTACTCACTGGCCCGCCCACATTACTCATTACTCACTGGCCCGCCCACATTACTCACTGGCCCGCCCACATTACTCATTACTCACTGGCCCACCCACATTACTCACTGGCCCACCCACATTACTCACTGGCCCACCCACATTACTCACTGGCCCGCCCACATTACTCACTGGCGCACCCACATTACTCATTACTCACTGGCCCGCCCACATTACTCACTGGCCCGCCCACATTACTCACTAGCCTGCCCACATTACTCACTGGCCCGCCCACATTACTCACTGGCCCACCCACATTACTCATTACTCACTGGCCCGCCCACATTACTCACTAGCCTGCCCACATTACTCACTGGCCCGCCCACATTACTCACTGGCCCACCCTCATTACTCATTACTCACTGGCCCGCCCACATTACTCACTGGCCCACCCACATTACTCACTGGCCCACCCACATTACTCACTGGCCCGCCCACATTACTCACTGGCCCACCCACATTACTCACTGGCCCACCCACATTACTCACTGGCCCGCCCACATTACTCACTGGCCCACCCACATTACTCATTACTCACTGGCCCACCCTCATTACTCATTACTCACTGGCCCGCCCACATTACTCATTACTCACTGGCCCGCCCACATTACTCACTGGCCCACCCACATTACTCACTGGCCCACCCACATTACTCATTACTCACTGGCCCGCCCACATTACTCACTAACCCACCCACATTACTCACTAACCCACCCACATTACTCACTGGCCCGCCCACATTACTCATTACTCACTGGCCCGCCCACATTACTCACTGGCCCGCCCACATTACTCATTACTCACTGGCCCACCCACATTACTCACTGGCCCACCCACATTACTCACTGGCCCACCCACATTACTCACTGGCCCGCCCACATTACTCACTGGCCCGCCCACATTACTCACTGGCGCACCCACATTACTCATTACTCACTGGCCCGCCCACATTACTCACTGGCCCGCCCACATTACTCACTAGCCTGCCCACATTACTCACTGGCCCGCCCACATTACTCACTGGCCCACCCACATTACTCATTACTCACTGGCCCACCCTCATTACTCATTACTCACTGGCCCGCCCACATTACTCACTGGCCCACCCACATTACTCACTGGCCCACCCACATTACTCACTGGCCCGCCAACATTACTCACTGGCCCACCCACATTACTCACTGGCCCACCCACATTACTCACTGGCCCGCCCACATTACTCACTGGCCCGCCCACATTACTCACTGGCCCACCCACATTACTCATTACTCACTGGCCCACCCTCATTACTCATTACTCACTGGCCCGCCCACATTACTCATTACTCACTGGCCCGCCCACATTACTCACTGGCCCACCCACATTACTCACTAGCCTGCCCACATTATCCGTGTCGCTGTTTGGTCAGCTGTGCTAGCGTTCAGTAGTGATTCTGACGCAATTGTCGCGCCAATGCATTTTATTCTGCCCGCGAACCTGTCAGTATTTGCATGCTTCGCGTCAATTGGTCAGCTGTCCCCAGCTGGCGTTAGCCTATAAGATTTCAGCAAAAATGGAGAAGGGAGGAGTTCCCTCTGTATGTCTGGGTCTCAGGAGGATATGCAAATGTTTTCGCCCATGTGACATCACAGGTCACCCAATATCCAAACGAGTCATTTTTGGAGCTATTAAATTAAATAAATGCTTTGTTTATAATGAGGAGGACATTTTAAACTACAAAACTTGCAGGGTGTTTTAATGGTATATACCTACTATATGTCAAAAGATCAAGGCAAATTTGATTTCTCATGTCATGACCCGTTTAACTTTCACCTGTTTTCACCCTCACCCTAATGTCTTAGATTCGTTTTCCTTAAAACCCGCCTTCCGAAAAGCACAGTCTGCTGTGATTGGTCAGCCGGCCCCAGTCTGTTGTGATTGGTCTACGCTTAGAGCTTGTGTCGGGCAACTGCATTTAAACAGGCTTGTTGTTGTAGAGATTTGAAGGCTTATTTCTCTCTGCCAAAAAGATTATGAGTTTCCATGCTGGAACTGGTTTTTGCTAGTTGAGCTGGTTAACTAGCACGGCCCTTCTGGTTGACAAGTGGTTTCCTATAGGAAAGAATTGCAAATGAGATCTCATTAGTCTTAATTGTTTCTCCTAGACCGCAATGTGATTAAATAGCTTTTTCTCCTGAGCGAGAGATTCAGGTAATCTCACATGTTTGCTTATAGTTTCAGACAAAATCTCAAACGGTGCGCTTGGTCAACTCTGATTCCAATACACACTCAGACATTTACATTTGTGCATTTGGCAGATGCTTTTATTTAAAGAAACTTGCAATGCTTTGAATACATGCATTTGATCAGTTCATGCATTCGAGTTCTTTGAGCAACACTAATGCTTTTATCATGAAATCCTACCAAATTTTCTAGCCATATCTCGGCTGTATTCTCCTTTGTGTGTCTATTTTTATTTCTTCAAAGGAATTTTAAGAGAATCATCTGGAAAAAAAAAAGCAACTGAGAAAGATCTGAGCAATTGTTTTATTGTTGAGGAGATTCAACGCTATCATATACGGCTCCTATAGACTACTTTTACGGTACTGTTTGTCTCATTTGGAGCTTGACGATGCAAATCACCGTCCATTAACTTGGACATTCTGCCTAACATCTGCTGCTTTTCACAGAAAACAGAATAATATGGGGTCGGAATGGCATGAAAATACTCATTTTCTTTGAGTAAACAATGGTACCTTTAAGCATAGCAACCCTTGAATGACGGTGCGTGTGGGTCAGACTGATGCAGTGTCCAGTATGTGTTGTGCTTTGATGCTATAGGGGCGATCTCTGATCCGTGGACGCCTGTCTTTGCGGCTCGACTCTGTGGAATCACTGCAACACACTGTCTGGCACACATTTCCTAAATGAAGGAGGACAGAGGAGACGAAAGATTGAGGCTCTGCTCCAAAACCCAGTGAGCTGAGCAGTATTTTAAGGCTTAATTGATTTCCAACAGGTATTCAGGGATAGTTTTATTCAGCAAGGACACATTAAATTGATTAACAGCGACAACACAGACATTTAAATGCTACAAATATCTCTATTTCAAAGAAATACTCTTCTGTCATGACAACTCTCGCAGTGTTTGGCATGGTAATCACAACGTTTATATGTTTGGTCTCGCTTTGCTGCTGTTGGTTATGAGACACACACACACACACACACACACACACACACACACACACACACACACACACACACACACACACACACACACACACACATTCGTTTTACAATCGAAATCTAATGGTTTTCGAACTCCTTTACTAGGTGTCCTACATCGCTTTTTAATGGACACCCTGCAGCCAATCAGAATAGAGTATTCACCCAGACCATGGTATAAAAAGCAGTATCTGCCAAAAGTATCATAGTACTTTCATAGTATCTATGAAAATGTTCATATCGTTGCATCCCTACTTAAAATGAATTCGGTCCCACTTTATATTAAGTGGCTTTATGTACTTGCATTGAAATTGCTAATTTGATACAATGGACTTATTGTGTACATACATGTTTTTACATTGTACTTATATTTTGAAAATACCTGCTTGTAATTACAGCTGTAATTAATTTATGTAATTACATTTGTAATTACACTGTTGACCCTTCCCTTATACTTTAACCCACCCTTAAACTTAACCATACCAGCACACGTGTCCCTAACCTGACCCGTATCACTCCTCAATAGCAGCAAAAGGGTTTTACAATAAAACATGAACACAATAAGTACATTGTACTATTTTTTTCGATGTAAGTACATAGTACTTAAAGCCACTTAATATAAAGTGGGACCAAATAAAAAAAATAATTGCCTTTGCAACCAACTGAGATAAATACATTTTAGTTGAAATGTAAAAAGTATAAAAATGATTAAAACTCAAATAAAAATAAAGCTAAAGCTAAATATTGAAAAATAAACACGAATAAAAAAAACACTGATAGGGCACAGTTTGATATTTCCAAATGATGGTCCATTTCTGTTGGGTTAGGATAATGTCTTAAAGGGAGCTTTCTGTGTAGGGAGCAGACAAGGCCATCAGCAGGCTTTGGAACGGAGCCTGAAAGCGAGAAGGTTTTAGGCTGAGGATTTGGGGGATTTATAAAGGAAGTCGGGAGTGCTTCTATAGAGGTGTGGAAATGGACATATGCTGAGCTGAAGGGGGGTGCGGCTGACATGCGGGACCCCCTGCTTCACCTGTCATCTGTCAGCACAACAGAGAACAGAGGAGGCTGGACCGGTGCCGTAGAGGAGACGAGACGTCAGCCAAACACAAGATTCTGAACATTTACCAGCGAAGATCAGTGTCAAATGCAGAACAAACACATCACGCTCCCTGCCAGAGTTGGTTTGATGGATCGGACAAGCCTGTCAGTGCATGCATATGGAAGAATAACAGATATGATTGGATTTTTTGTTCAGCTAACTGTCAGAAAGGAAAATGACCCACATATGAGAACTATAGCTCTCCAAAAGTCTCCAAGTTCTGTGTTCAGGTCAACACGAAACCGCATTTGCAATCCATTTTATTTGAGCAATATGTTAAATATCCAAACAAAACAGACTTTTCTGTGAGAAAAGATTTGATTGTGAAAAGTGCATGTTATTTTACTGTTTATTTCACTGCCTTGATTGTGAAATTTTTTTATCAAAATTAATTTGAGTTGGTAATCAATATGCAGTTGACAAGCTTAAAAATTGCATTGAACCCAGAAGATATGAAGCCTTGATTTGGGATAAAAACACACAGTAGATTGCCAATAAACAGCGTGCATCTACCTGTACTTTCCATGATCTCCATGTATTCACAAGATCTTTTGTGTGGTTGTGTCTCGCAGGTCTGAGGTTTGTGTATTGTGTCGTGTTACACACACATCATTCTGAGTGTCTCTCAAAGCGTTAAGTGCAATCAGAGACTGTCAAGTTAATAGGCACTTCTTGGGCTCATCCATAAACTTAATAAGCTTGAGTCTATTAAGATCAACCAAAGATTAGATAAACGAATTACCAACATCCTTCCAACAACATCCTTAAGAGGATTGCATGAGAGCCGAACGTCTACGGCAAATCCTCGGATTTGTCACGATCACACACAAGACGAGAAGACAGATCCAAGTGCAGTAGTTTATTGAAGGGTAATCCGTACTCACAGTCAGTCCAGGCAAGGGTCGAAAGTCCAATAAGGCAATCCAAAACACAAGACACGAACAGTAACAGGCAGGAACAGAAACGGAAGTGTGGGGACATTAACAAGGACTCCGTGACAAACACTGAAACTGACAGGGTATATATACACAAGGGCTAATTAAGGTGACAAGAAACAGCTGAACATAATGAACACTAAGTGACAGACAGGATCATGGGAAATGTAGTGAGAATGTGGATGACACCGTGGGGAAGAGGACATCTAGTGGACACCAGGAATACACAAACCAGACACTGTGACATAATCCCCCCTCTACGGAGCGGCTACCAGACGCTCCAAGACCCACAAAAAAACAAAAACAAAACAAGAGTCCAGGCGGGAGGTAGAATGGTGGAGGATCAGGGGGAGGGATGGAGGGCCAGGACCATGAAGGGGAACAGGAACAGGGGATGACAATCTAACCGGCGGCCGTGGCGAAGCAGACAGTCCATCGGGCGGCCAGGGCGGAGACGACAGTCCATCTGGCGGCCAGGGCGGAGACGACAGTCCATCTGGCGGCCAGGGCGGAGACGACAGTCCATCTGGCGGCCAGGGCGGAGACGACAGTCCATCTGGCGGCCAGGGCGGAGATGACAGTCCATCTGGCGGCCAGGGCGGAGACGACAGTCCATCTGGCGGCCAGGGCGGAGACGACAGTCCATCTGGCGGCCAGGGCGGAGACGACAGTCCATCTGGCGGCCAGGGCGGAGAAGACCCCTCGGGCGGCCAGGGCGGTGAAGACCCCTCGGGCGGCCACGGCGGTGAAGACCCCTCGGGCGGCCAGGGCGGTGAAGACCCCTCGGGCGGCCAGGGCGGTGAAGACCCCTCGGGCGGCCAGGGCGGTGAAGACCCCTCGGGCGGCCAGGGCGGTGAAGACCCCTCGGGCGGCCACGGCGGAGACGACCACTCGGGCGGCCATGGCGGTGAAGACCAAGGCGGAACAGAGACAGACCCTGGCTCAGGAACTGGAACAGACACCACCGGCTCAGGAACTGCAACAGACACCACCGGCTCAGGAACTGCAACAGACACCACCGGCTCAGGAACTGCAACAGACACCACCGGCTCAGGAACTGCAACAGACACCACCGGCTCAGGAACTGCAACAGACACCACCGGCTCAGGAACTGCAACAGACACCACCGGCTCAGGAACTGCAACAGACACCACCGGCTCAGGAACTGCAACAGACACCACCGGCTCAGGAACTGCAACAGACACCACCGGCTCAGGAACTGCAACAGACACCACCGACTCAGGAACTGCAACAGACACCACCGACTCAGGAACTGCAACAGACACCACCGGCTCAGTAACAACAACAGCAACCGGCTCAGGAACAGCAAAAGACACCGGCTCCACCGGCTCAGGAACCAGGGCGAGCAGCTCGGGCGGGACCGGCAGGGCGAGCAGCTCGGGCGGGGCCGGCAGGGCGAGCAGCTCGGGCGGGGCCGGCAGGGCGAGCAGCTCGGGCGGGGCAGGCAGGGCGAGCAGCTCGGGCGGGGCCGGCAGGGCGAGCAGCTCGGGCGGGGCCGGCAGGGCGAGCAGCTCGGGCGGGGCCGGCAGGGCGAGCAGCTCGGGCGGGGCCGGCAGGGCGAGCAGCTCGGGCGGGGCGGCAGGGATGGCAGTTACCTCCGGGCTGGTCTCTGGGTTAGCACCCACCAGACGACCCGATGAAGAGGCTCCTCTCCTTCTCCTCCTCCGTCTCCGGACCACCGAAATCCGAACAGCAGACACTGGCTCCGACTCCGGAACAGCAGACACTGGCTCCGACTCCGGAACAGCAGACACTGGCTCCGACTCCGGAACAGCAGACACTGGCTCCGACTCCGGAACAGCAGACACTGGCTCCGACTCCGGAACAGCAGACACTGGCTCCGACTCCGGAACAGCAGACACTGGCTCCGACTCCGGAACAGCAGACACTGGCTCCGACTCCGGAACAGCAGACACTGGCTCCGACTCCGGAACAGCAGACACTGGCTCCGACTCCGGAACAGCAGACACTGGCTCCGACTCCGGAACAGCAGACACTGGCTCCGACTCCGGAACAGCAGACACTGGCTCCGACTCAGGAACAGCAGACACTGGCTCCGACTCAGGAACAGCAGACACTGGCTCCGACTCAGGAACAGCAGACACTGGCTCCGACTCAGGAACAGCAGACACTGGCTCCGACTCAGGAACAGCAGACACTGGCTCCGACTCAGGAACAGCAGACACTGGCTCCGACTCAGGAACAGCAGACACTGGCTCCGACTCAGGAACAGCAGACACTGGCTCCGACTCAGGAACAGCAGACACTGGCTCCGACTCAGGAACAGCAGACACTGGCTCCGACTCAGGAACAGCAGACACTGGCTCCGACTCAGGAACAGCAGACACTGGCTCCGACTCAGGAACAGCAGACACTGGCTCCGACTCAGGAACAGCAGACACTGGCTCCGACCCAGGAACAGCAGACACTGGCTCCGACCCAGGAACAGCAGACACTGGCTCCGACCCAGGAACAGCAGACACTGGCTCCGACCCAGGAACAGCAGACACTGGCATGTCCAGGATCCGAGCCAGACGCTCCAAATAGTCCAACATACCCTTGGCGGCCCCACAAATGGGCATCTCTAGACCAGTCTCAAACTGGGCAGACGGGACGTGAACAGTCTCCGACTGGGCAGTCGTGACGTGAACAGTCTCTGACTGGGCAGACGTGACGTGAACAAACTCTGGCTGGGCAGACGGGACGTGAACAAACTCTGGCTGGGCAGACGGGACGTGAACAAACTCTGGCTGGGCAGACGGGACGTGAACAAACTCTGGCTGGGCAGACGGGACGTGAACAAACTCTGGCTGGGCAGACGGGACGTGAACAAACTCTGGCTGGGCAGACGGGACGTGAACAAACTCTGGCTGGGCAGACGTGCGTTTTCCCCTTCTCCGCCCGCGATGGCGAGATGGTGGCTCTAATCCGTCCCTCACCAGTCCAGGGACGAAGGGGGGCCAAGGTGGAGGGTGGTGTTGGCCTTGTTCTCGACCACCTCCTCCTCTGTGACCTCCCCGGGTCCCACGAAAAATGGCTAGGCGGGTCCCCTCAAAACAATCCCTCCTCTCCCGCTCGATGGCTGGGGAAGAGAAGTTGGAAAACATACCGCTGGATCCTTGCATTGTGACGGAGTCCTTCTGTCACGATCACACACAAGACGAGAAGACAGATCCAAGTGCAGTAGTTTATTGAAGGGTAATCCGTACTCACAGTCAGTCCAGGCAAGGGTCGAAAGTCCAATAAGGCAATCCAAAACACAAGACACGAACAGTAACAGGCAGGAACAGAAACGGAAGTGTGGGGACATTAACAAGGACTCCGTGACAAACACTGAAACTGACAGGGTATATATACACAAGGGCTAATTAAGGTGACAAGAAACAGCTGAACATAATGAACACTAAGTGACAGACAGGATCATGGGAAATGTAGTGAGAATGTGGATGACACCGTGGGGAAGAGGACATCTAGTGGACACCAGGAATACACAAACCAGACACTGTGACAGGATTGGACAGACTGTTCGTCACAGAAACATCACCATCATCATCATCATCATCATCGCCACATGTCTTTACAATTCTTCACCATTACTGGATACAGACTTTACAAAAATAATCATTTCATAGAGATTTCTGGGGGATGATATCCATTTGTTTGATATACGAGTCCCTAAAATGAATAGAATTAATGATATTATGTTTAATTATATAATAATGTTTATAAAAAATGTTTTTATTAGTTGTGAAATAAATAAATCATAAATAAATAATATATAAATATACTTTTAGCAAATTTTCAGGTCAAAAGTATATATAGGCCTATATAAAATAATAATATGTCCAAATTCCCATAACTTTTAAGATTAATTTCCATGCCTTTTTTCTTTTCTTTTTACTATTTTAAAAGCAATTTTAAGAGCTAAAATAATGTGGATATCTGCTCAGATAATCTGATGAGAAATGTTTTGATTTCCATTTGTTTGATATATGAGTCCCTAAAATTAATAGAATTAATGATATTATGTTTAATTATATAATAATATTTATCAAAATAAAAAAAAGATTTAAAAATAAATAAATCATAAATAAATCATATATAAATAGTAGGCCTATATGTATATATTTTTAGAAAATTTTCTGATCAAATGTGTATATATCTAAAAAAGGATGGGTTGTTTCAACCCAATTTTGGGTCAAATATGGACAAACCCAGCCGTTGGGTTACATTTTTTAATTACATTTTTAACCCAACGTTTGGGTTTGTCCATATTTGACCCACAATTGGGTTGTAGGCTTATATAAAATAATAATATATCTAAATTCCCATCACTTTTAAGGTATAATTTCCATGCCGTCTTTTTAAAAGCTATAGCTAAGAATGTGGATATCTGCTCAGATCATCTGATGAGAAATGTTTTGAGTTCACATTGACGTTTGAGACTGCGTTGAGATCTCTTCTTAACTCTAGACGACACTCACGAGAGATCACTGGAGTCATTTTCTTAGGAGAAACATTTGGGAATCAGGAGACTATCATAAGCCGTCTGTAACGAGATTTGCGGTGTCTCTTTCCTATGGGAAAGCACATTAAACATGGTTTATGTTTCTCTAATAGCACCTAATATGATGTCTATAAATCCAGCAATTTGAATAATGGCCAGCTCTGAAGCAATTTTAATGCATTAAATGCATGAAGAGAAACACAAAAAGGACTGAATCAGATTAGAGCTCATTATACTGAGATCACTAAAGGCCTATTCAAGCTCCGTGAAACACACAACCTTTGCCCAGATGAAGGTAGGACATGAGTTTTCTGAACACCTAAACGTGAAGATAATATGAAAGCCACAACAAATACTGCTTTGCAATCTCAAGGCATTCTTAGATTTTAAAGGAATATTCACTCAAAGATGAATTTGAAAATCAATGCAAATTATTCTGTCAAAATGTACTCACATCTTTCAAGCTGTTAAAAAAAGAAAAAAAATTATAAAAAGAACATAGAAGTCCATTGAAGACAAATTATAACTTTGAAACATCATTATTCACTGACAATATTCTCCTTTGTCACAAAGCTAATCTTCCCTTTTCCTGACATGAAGCAAGACTTCAGAATATATATTCTTGGTTGATTTATTTTTTTGACATGTCTATGAGCTTTTATTGTTGTGCAAAGGCTTCAAATATGATCTTTCTGTGTTAATTCTGGGGTGAATTACTCTGGACTTTTCTTTAAATAGCCATTAGACGCAACAGTCGGGTTCCTTGGGGAAACTGATTTCGAATGATAACTTATAAACCGTTAAAGTCAGCCCTACTGTGAGCTACGAGGTTTTTAATCGAAGGGATTTGCTTCTGTTGAAGACCTCAGCCTGCATGTGCAGAAGAAGACTGGCTTTTTTGATTTAGATAGTTTTTGGATCGTTAATTAGAGCTCACAGCGGGTGATCGGTCAGAATCACGCAAGATTTCTTCATCAGAAGTATTTATTGACTTTACAACTGCATGATTGAATATGTACATTGATGTGTGGTTCTGAAACAGATAAATAAGCAAAAACAATAACCATTAGTTGAATGCAAATGAATGATTATCATGCAACAAACCTCTATTTGTATTAATTGTATCCTTTTCTAATAATATAGCAGGAATAAAATACAATAACATTTTAACATGGCCGAAACTGGCATTAAAAGAATGAACAAAGCTGTTCTGCGGGTCTAAACCGCTCCAATTATAACAATGAGAAAGGATAAACCATTCGCAGTACAATGGCTCCCTCTGCTGGTCACATAAATAACTACACCAGGCCGCGCCGAGAGGTGTCACGTGACAACTAGCGTACATGCGGGAGGTGCGTGCTCTATAGCAAATTAACTGGAATGAAGGCGAATATCACCGCGATAACTCACAAACTATGCGCAGAGAGTGCTTAACTGGTGTTCTACAATGTGTAACCAAAGAATAATGCCCGAGTGGCAACCTATACATCGCTAGAAAGAAGCATAACAACACGAGGCCTAGCCGGCAGGAAAAGCTGAGCTTATATTTAGTACACTGAACAGAAAACACTAACAACCTATCTTTCACAATGACAATATAAGAACAACGAAATACTGATTCTTACTTGTAAAGACGCACACAAAAGTAGGACAGTTGTATTAAGGCGGGTTGTAAGTCCGTGCAGTCAGCGTCAATACTAGCAAAAGATCTCGGACAGAATGCTACAAGCGTGCAGCGAGCCTGAGTCGACTCGTGATTGGCTAAGAGTCCAGGTGAAGCGAGGCGTCATCCAGTAGGAGAGAGAAAGTCACAGTAAAGTGTCTGATGCTTAGCGAACACCAGGGGGCCTTTTTTACAGCCGCCCCCAGATTACTGAAGGGAATCTGCATCAGAGGAAAAGGCGCCCAATCGTCCGTTAGTGATTAGTCTGGCAACTCTGGAAGCTGGATGAGTCGAGCCACAGGGCGGGTGTACGACCGGTCTCCTACTTTCACTTCAGCAGATCGTATTTTACCGTCGAGGCCGGGGAAGACGCTAGTCACTGTACCCACTGGCCACAGTGAGCGAGGGAACTGCGGGTCGATGATGAGGACCGTCTTACCGATGTGCAGGTCTGGGTTTTCAATATTCCACTTCTGTCGGGCCTGGAGGCTGGGCAGATAGAAACGGATAAAATGCTTCCAGAAGTGGTCAGCCAACAGCTGGCTATGGCGCCAACGCCTACTGCTTAGGAGCTCGGAGTCAGGATACACCACCTGCGGGAGAGAGGCATCTGGCCGCCCAATGAGCAACGAGTTGGGAGTTATTGGATCAGGGTCGGCGATGTCTGCAGATGTGTAGCCTAATGGTTTGGAATTGAGGATCCCCTCAATCTCAACTAGTAGGGTTCTCAGTACCTCATCTGTCACAAGCTGGGATCCAAGGGTGACTTGCAGGGCTTGTTTTACTGAGCGTATCTCACGCTCCCAGCAGCCGCCAAAGTGGGGGGCGTTAGGTGGATTAAACTTCCAGTCGATCTGCTGAGAGGCGAGTTGAGCTTTGATGTCGGGAGCAAGGTCGGCGAATGCTTCCCGGAGCTCTCGATCGCCACCTCTGAAGTTAGTCCCCTGGTCTGAGATCAGCTCGAACGGCTTTCCTCTGCGGGCGATGAACCGCCTCAGGGCCATGAGGAATGAGTCTGCATTCAAACTGGAGAGCAGATCGATATGCACGGCTCGGGTGGTCATGCATTTAAAGATTATTCCCCAGCGTTTTTCACTCCTCCTTCCAATCGCTACCGAGTATGGCCCGAAACAGTCTACTCCTGTTGAGTAAAATGCTGGCTTGAAAAGTCGGACTCTGGATGGAGGTAGGTCTGCCATTTTAGGGATTTGTGGCTTTCCGCGCCATTTCTGACACTCTTGACACTTGCGCTGAAAGCGGCGGATAGCCTCTCGCCCTCCTGGTACCCAATACTTGCGGCGCATCTCTGAGAAGACCCTCTCTGGGCCTGGATGGTGCAAGCGGTCATCATAATCTTGGATGAGCAGCTGCGTGACTGGGTGTTTGGCATCCAGCACCACCGGGTGAACAGTATCCAGTTCCAGTTGGTTACTATGGCGCAGACGTCCGCCAACGCGGATGAGTTTGTCACTGTGGTCGAACTCTGGCGCCAGCTTGAGAAGTCTGCTGCTCTTGGCGACTGGTTTCCCTGATTGCAGCTGGGCATAGTCAATAGGAAAACTGTCTTGTTGGACCTGTTGTAGTAGGGCCAGCTGGGCTTGCCTGTAGGCTGTGACGTTGCCGGGGGCCGCCCCATGTACAGTCTTAGTTGTGGCGGTCAGGAGGTCTTTAAAGGAAGAGAACTGCTTAACGTCAGGGAGATGACTTGGCGTGGTAGTAGTGAAGCCGCAGAATGGAGGTTTTTTGAGTTCTTCACCCTGATCTGCCTCTGTCTGAATCTGAGGACTTTGTGGCCATTTGTCTGGGTCACACCACAAGAAGGTTGGGCCTTGACCCCACCGGCTGTCTGGTGTCAATGTGTCGAGAGGTTTGCCACGAGTTAAGTCGTCGGCAGGGTTTTGAGCAGAGTCCACGTACCGCCATGTGTCGCCCTCGGTGAGATCTTGAATCTCTGCCACACGTGTGCCAACAAACACTTTGAATCGGCATGACTCCGACTGCAGCCACTTGAGCACGGTAGTAGAGTCCGACCAGAGTACCACCCGCTGGATGTGCAGTGTGAGTTCAGATTTGAGGATCCGAGCCATTTGTGCTCCGGTCAGAGCAGCGCATAACTCCAGGCGTGGGATTGACTGCTGCTTTTTTGGAGCAACTCTGGATCTTGCAGTGACGAAGGCTACTTGGACGACTCCATGAGGATTCTCGGTTCGGAGGTATGCCACAGAGCCATAGGCTCGCTCTGAAGCATCACAGAACACGTGGATCTCACGCTCACAGGTTGGAGAGTCTAACTCACGGCCAGTGTAACACCTCGGAAGTGCAATGCTCTGTAGGTGAGGTAACTCGTCCTCCCACTCTCTCCATGCGGCTAGCAGGTGATCCGGCAGAGCAGGGTCGTCCCAATCACGCTTTTTCTCCCACAGGTGTTGGATGACAACTTTGGCCCTAGTGGTGTAAGGTACTAAAAACCCGAGGGGGTCATATTGACTTGCCACCACTTTGTAGATGGAGCGCATAGTGACAACTTCTTCAGTGGCTACAGTCTCTCGACACTTGAAGGACAGGGTGTCCTCTCGACAGTCCCACTGCAGGCCCAGGGCTGATTCCTCTTGACCTGGGTGACCTTGGGCGATCCACTTTTCAGCACTAGCCGATCTCGCCTCAGCAGGGAGGTGACGGATGGTGTCTGGATGGGTACTGGCCCACTGGCGTAACTCAAAGCCTCCCTCGGCAAGGAGAGACTGCAGCTTGTCGATGATGGGCTTGGCATCTTCAACTGTAGGCACACTCTGAAGACAGTTATCTACATAGAAATGTCTTAACACGGAGTTTCTCACTGCATCAGCTGGCTGAGTATGGTCGGTGACGTGCTTCTGTAGGGCGTATGTAGCACAGCAGGGGCTACAGGTAGTGCCGAAGGGAAGCACCTTCCACTGGTAGACTGTGGGTTGTTCATCACGTTTGAGCTCCCTCCAGAGGAAGCGGAGGAGAGGTTCATCCTCCGGGAGGAGCCTCACCTGGTGAAACATCCCCCGTATGTCACTGCTGAAGGCCACACCATGTTCTCTGAAACGCAGGAGAACTGAAAGGAGAGGTGGACCAAGGGTTGGACCCGGGAGCAGGAGTTTGTTCAAGTCAGCGGCGCTGTACTGGAAAGAGCAATTAAAAACCACTCGGTGCTTGCCATTGTGCTCGACAAGGTGGTGAGGGATGTACCAGCTGCTTGAGGTGTTCTCTGTGCCATGGGGTAGTTTCGCCACATAGCCAGCCTGTTCAAGTCTCTGGATCTCTGCGTTGTAGACTTGGGCCGTTTCAGGGTTCTTCGCCAGCCGCCTTTCCATATTCCGGAGCTGAGGAAGTACTGCCTCCTTTGGTGCACAGAGCTGGGGAAAGTTTTTCACGCGGAGAAGAGGAGTAGCATAGCGGTGGACACCATCAACATCTACTCGCACTGTCTGTTTATCCAAGCATTCAAGGGCCTCCTTGTCCTGCCGTGACCTCGTACTGGCCTTTTCGCTGCGCCATGGGAGGACGTCCAGCTGCCACAGTCTCTCGACATGCTGGTAGATGTCAGCTGGAGGTGCCCCGAAGGTGGTGAAAAGACAGCGTTGTTCGATCAGGTACTGCTTTAGATAGTTGGTCGGACCTTGCAGCGTCCATCCGAGACGGGTGCGGACAGCAACCGGTGCACCAGGGGGACCAAAGATGACTGGCTCAACTGGAGTCACCAGGTGGGGGTGGTCTGAGCCAATGAGCAGTAGCGGGACAATGTCCTTGAATGAAGGGATAGGAAGCTTCTTCAAATGTCTGTATTTGCTCTGCAGTGCTTTGAAGGGATATGTGTGCTGGCCCAGCCCGAGCTTGGGTGCGGTAAAGGCTCCTTGGATGTTGTATACCATGGCTGGAGAACAGGCTGGAGAGATGCTAAATGAGACAGCCGCCCCGTGAAGCGTCTGCAGCTCCTGTCTGACTGTACGCAGAGGCAAATCCTCGAGCTGTCCTTCAAGTCCCAGTTGTTGGACTGCCGGTTGGAGGAGCAGGGTGCGTTCAGAGCCGTCGTCTAGCACAGCGTATGTCTCTAGAGTTTGGTCACCATGGCGGAGGATAACTTTACTGACCTTGAGAAGCACACGATGGCCCTGCGGTGGCTTGCCAATGTATAGCACTTGATCTGCACTTGGTATGGGCAAAGGTTTGCTCTCACTGTACTTCACCTGGTCAGGCCTTCTCTCAGCTTTGTCAGTCTTGGCTAGACTTCTCTCGCTGACATCGTGCAGGGCAAGCAGGTGTCTACTGTTGCATGTTTTACAGCACATCTTCAGATCACATTCAGCTGATCTGTGTTCTCTGCCGCATCGCCAACATCGGTTGTTGTCCTGAATCCAGTTACGTTTCTGGGTGGCGCTGAGGAGTTTGAAATTTGCACAACTATTCAGAGTGTGCTTGTAGTTCTCACAGAATGGGCAGAACTTCTTTGCATCTAGACTGGTTGAAGGAGTAGATTTGGCCGGCTCCCTAACCGATTTGGGTTCAGCCCCCAGCATGAGAACTGAGGCCCTAGGGGACGACTTGCCAGTACTCTTGGAGTCTCTGGGCTTAGAACCAGTGTCCTTTCTCAATCGATATTGTGCTACATCCTCCTGGATCTGGAGCTCGTATTCCAACCAATCTGCTAGGTCCAGAAGAGTGGGGATAGGAATGCGGAGCGGGTGGATGTAGCGCCTGAAACTGGACCTGAGGTCGTGCGGTAGCTTGCCCAGTAGACGGGTGACATGAGAACCACAGTCCAGCTCAACTTGCCCCTTTAAACCGAGCTGCTCCAACATGCTCACCAGGGATCTGACGTTCAGGGCGAACAACCTGAATGACTTGATGTCTCCACTCTGAATGTTGGGGCCATCCATCAATTCAGCGATACGCTGAAGGGCGAGTTGGTGTGGCTGCCCGTACTGCTGGTTTAAAGCTGCCATAGTGTCAGTGAAGGGGTAATCAGAATTGCTGTAAGAATCTGCCACCAGCAATGCTTCCTCCAGCTTCAGATGATCCACTAAAATCTGGAACTTGAAACGTTCAGTGGCATCTCTTGGAAGGAGATTGTCTAGGGCAATACGGAGTCTCGCAAAGTCTCTTGGGTTAGGACAGTTGAAGTTCGGGATGGTAGGAGTGGGCCCTCTGTATGTTCTTTCCTGTCCACCAGGAGGGGTCACTGAGCGTCGGCGTCTGGGCTCGTGCCGAGGTGAAGTGGGACTACGTCTCTCACGCTGGTCTGGAGAGTAGCTGCGGCGGCGTGCAGGAGAGTAGTCACCTCGGCGTGATGGTTCTTTGTATTCTCTGGAGGAATAACAAGAGTCTCTGTAGCTGGCGTGGCGCTCAGGTGAGCGGCGGTGGCTGGACTGCTCATAATTATAGTGAGAACCGTAGCGCCCTTCCCTGGACTCATAGCCTCGTCGCGGGGCCTGGTGTTTGTTGCGTACTGACTCAGGAGAGCGCTTTGGTGAGGGAGAGTCATACCTGGTTGATTCCCTGTAGTCCTTTGTCTCTCTGCTGTAGTCATGATGCCTGTCAGAGGACCGTTGTGGTGGTGTCTCCCTGTCCTGGAAGTAGACTGATTTGTACCGGCTTGGAGCACCTCCATAATCCAGCCCTTCTCTGTAAAGTCTATTTCTGGCAGTTACAGTACGTGGCTCAGGACGGAAACTGCTGGGCTCCGCTTTGGCTCTGAGCTGCTCGTTCTGTATTTTTAATTCCTCCATTGATGCTAGGAGATCTTCCCTTTCACGCTCTAGTATCCGGCGCTCCCTTCTCCACTCATCTGCAGAAGATTCCCATTTGTCAGTGACTGACCATCGCGCTGGGCTGTGATGCAGCTGACCTTCTGGGGATGCAGAGCGTGAATCAGGTCTGCTGTGGTCCTCTTCGTCTAGCCGCTCTCTGGACTGTGACTCAGAAGACTTCTTGGTTTGAGATTTGGTCGGGAGATCAGACAAGTCATAATCTTGCAAGTAGTTAGGGAGGGACCGCTGCCTCCTGGATCGTGCACTAGACTCTTTATCCGAGGTGGTAGACATCTTGCTCCGCTGCAAGCTCTGGATCCGGCTCGAAGGACCACTTTGTGCAGAAGAAGACTGGCTTTTTTGATTTAGATAGTTTTTGGATCGTTAATTAGAGCTCACAGCGGGTGATCGGTCAGAATCACGCAAGATTTCTTCATCAGAAGTATTTATTGACTTTACAACTGCATGATTGAATATGTACATTGATGTGTGGTTCTGAAACAGATAAATAAGCAAAAACAATAACCATTAGTTGAATGCAAATGAATGATTATCATGCAACAAACCTCTATTTGTATTAATTGTATCCTTTTCTAATAATATAGCAGGAATAAAATACAATAACATTTTAACATGGCCGAAACTGGCATTAAAAGAATGAACAAAGCTGTTCTGCGGGTCTAAACCGCTCCAATTATAACAATGAGAAAGGATAAACCATTCGCAGTACAATGGCTCCCTCTGCTGGTCACATAAATAACTACACCAGGCCGCGCCGAGAGGTGTCACGTGACAACTAGCGTACATGCGGGAGGTGCGTGCTCTATAGCAAATTAACTGGAATGAAGGCGAATATCACCGCGATAACTCACAAACTATGCGCAGAGAGTGCTTAACTGGTGTTCTACAATGTGTAACCAAAGAATAATGCCCGAGTGGCAACCTATACATCGCTAGAAAGAAGCATAACAACACGAGGCCTAGCCGGCAGGAAAAGCTGAGCTTATATTTAGTACACTGAACAGAAAACACTAACAACCTATCTTTCACAATGACAATATAAGAACAACGAAATACTGATTCTTACTTGTAAAGACGCACACAAAAGTAGGACAGTTGTATTAAGGCGGGTTGTAAGTCCGTGCAGTCAGCGTCAATACTAGCAAAAGATCTCGGACAGAATGCTACAAGCGTGCAGCGAGCCTGAGTCGACTCGTGATTGGCTAAGAGTCCAGGTGAAGCGAGGCGTCATCCAGTAGGAGAGAGAAAGTCACAGTAAAGTGTCTGATGCTTAGCGAACACCAGGGGGCCTTTTTTACACTGCATTATTTCTGTTTTTTTTTTTTTTTTTTCATGTTTAACAAAAAACTACATTACCCATGATACTGTACAGAAAATTCCACCAATCAGAGAGTCGAAAACAATCAACACTTGCCAAAAGATCTTGTTAGCTCCGCCCACTCCCATGAAGGGAATGATGTCATTTTACAATAAACTTAAAGGACAAGTTCGGTATTTTACACTTAAAGCCCTGTTTTCAGATAGTTTCTGATGAAATAGAATGGTTAAGTTTAAAATTTGGACAGATGCTGCTGTCCCGAGAATTTTCGTTTTCTTTCGCTTCCTCAGAAGAAAATTTCATCAGAAACGATCTGAAAACAGGGCTTTAAGTGTAAAATACCGAACTTGTCCTTTAAAGGGGTGGTATAATGCCCTTTTCACAAGATCTAAAATAAGTCTCTGATGTCTCCAGAGTGTGTGTGTGGGAAGTTTTAGGTCAAAATACCCCACAGATATTTTTATATATGTTAAAGTTGTCACTTTTTGTGGGTTGAGCAAAAACGCAAAGTTTTGTGTCTGTCCCTTTAAATGCAAATGAGCTGCTGCTCCCGGCACAGGGGGCGGAGCTTCAAGAGCTAACATATCAACAAAATCAAGTTTTAGTAGTTTTATATGTAGGCTATCCATAATTTTTTATATGATTATGTTGATCGCAATGCGTCATGGGATTGTAGTTCTTTCCTTCACAAAAGTTCACAGTCTTGTACCTTTTTGTATTTTTGTCCAATTTTCCAATACTTTTTTGCTTCAAATCAAAGTTTGACATTTTATGATTCACCTCGTTAATGATTGTCATGGTTCATGTCTTGTAATTCTTTAACAAAGACTTTTTTTTTTAATCCCTATGGGAAAAAACGAATGGAAAAAATACTTCCGGAACCAGCACCACTGAAAAAGGGGGACGAGAGCTAATGCACTTTATAGGATTTAGTTACAATACAGCGATGATGCTGACCGATTGCAGAGGGCGGGGCGTTCTCATTCTGGAGAGCACGTGATTGGACAAAAATCAGGATGATGTCATCGGAGTCCGCTTTCCTTAAGGCAAGTTCACACTACAGGATTTTAAAACGTCGGGCTGAACTGTGCGGTTCACACTACATGACTTGCTCTCTGTGAAATCAGGAGTGTTCAAGTTGTTGAGCTGTTCACACCACACGACACAACGTGATTGATCCGCAACAGGAGGTAACGCACTACACGAGGTGACAACAACTCTGTCAGCCAACGATTCTATCTTGTCTACAAACCACGTTTTATCACGAAGAAATCACGTGATAAAACGAACCGGAAATGACGCAATACAGCACGCGCGCCACTACCCAGCGAAGAAGAACACAAGTACACAACACGCGAGACCATCGAGTGGTATTTCAGACTGGACGTGCCGCGATGACAGCTCAGTTCACAACGACACAACACACAGATCGCTTTGGTCTTGTCAATAGAACCATTTGGCAACTTTTTAAAAGTAAACTTTACATGCAGGATCTTATTGGCGTCCATTTCGGCGTCTCGCGCTCATCATTCATCCACTCAAACCATAACGTTAAAGGGAACGCACACCGGACGAGAAGTGCAGCGCCTCGTATTTAAAATTCAAACACATTATTCTCTCTGAGTGTACACACACCGGCAGCGCCATTCGGCGTTTTTATTGCTGGCCGTAAACTGAGAAAGTGCGCGTCCGATGTCCGATACGAGTTGTCCTAGACGCGGCTCGGCGCTGCGCTTCTCGTCCACTCTTTGGCCGGTTCGCAAACCCAAGTGTGTGCGGCGTGCTGTTGCGGGGAAACCTCTTAACTGTTAAAAAGACAAGATATCGCAGCGGATATTCAAACGGATTCAGCAAAGAAGAACACAAGTGCACAACACGCGAGTCTTTGTTTGAATATGGACGTCAGAAAGAAATTAGTGCTGCAAACTGTTTGCGCGATGATTTGCTCTGAAAAAAAAAAAAAAAAAAATCCCATAGACAGTATATAAACGGTATTTTCCCAGTGACCTCAACCCATGCCTTGCTCTGATTGGCTGTAGCTCATGGCATCACATGTGGTTGAGTCGTGCGACAGCTCCAGATATCTAGAATGCTAGATATTTTTCTGGGCTCGGCGATGCGTCCGCGAGGCGTCTGCGAGCGTCTTTGATGCGTTGTTAGCTCTTTCATACTAACAGATTGGCGAGCGTTCATCGGCCGCTAATCCCCCGCGATTTGCACGCGATAACAACCCGACCTGTCGGCGAGCTCAACGATTTGCAAATCGGGCTTAAATCGGGCTTAAAATCCTGTAGTGTGAACTAGGCATTAGAGAGAAAGGAAATTTCTGAAGAAAGTGAATTTTAAATGCATGAATCTGAGTAGGATTACACTTTGACCTCAAGAAAAACGCACGTGGACTAACAGAAACTCTATAATAGAAACCCACACATGCACACAAGGCTTCATGCTAATCAGCGGCGCAACAATACATGCGATGAGAACGCGCCCGACCTTCTGAGAGAGATTGAGGGACGACTGAAGCACCGTGACCCCGGCTCACCCCGATCAGCGTGTGAGATGCGTTCGCTTCGTCCCCGAGAGCCTCTTTCACACTCATCTGCTTCATTTTCTCTCTCTTTTTCTTTTGCCAGAGGGCAAAGCTTGTCTTGGAGCTGTAGAGCAGAGCGTTTGACGGGAATACTGAACGCACGCAAACTCTTTTCTTCATTACCGAGTCCGGATCGTGAATAGATGGGTGTCAAGGTTCGTGTCATTTGCACTGTAGCTATGCTATCGCACCAGCAAAGCAAGAAATCCTCGAGGAACATAAAATAGGCCATTCAGGCCAAGAGGAAAGAGTTTTCTGCGTTGACACATGCTGCCGTTCTGTAATAAGATGAACATATCTCATTTAAAAATCTCTTCCATCTTTATATAATTATACCACAGCCAAACGCCAGCCTTACAAAAGTGGTAGCCAAGTAATATTGAAGTAATTGACTACATTTTAGTCATGACAGCTCTCTGAGTGTTTGGCATGATAATGAGTATGACATTGTTTATCTATTTGGTCTTGTTTTTAAAGGGACAATGTGAAGTTTTTTAAGTATTTTATGAACTAAAATCAATGTCTTTATTCATAAATAATAAATATGTCCTCAGTGGTGTACAATTACCTCTCCCAATGATCCGACTTATCCTCGTACGTGAAGAATTTCTTAACTTTATATTAGGGCTGTCAAACGATTAAAATATTTAATCGCGATTAATCGCATTAATGTCATAGTTCACTCGCGATTAATCACACATTTTTATCTATTCTAAATGTCTCTTGATTTCTTTTTGTTCCATTATTTTTTCTCATTTTAATGCTCTTATCAACATGGAAAAGTGGATCGGCTGGCTTTGTGCAAATGTTTTTTATTGAAAAACAATTTCACACTAACATTCTCACTTGGAGCAAATAATCTCTCACACGATGTAACACTGTCCATCAATAAAAGGGTGAAAGAAATACTGACGAGGTGACGTTACTGATATTGACGAGTGGGCGTAGAAACGCATCAGTGTGTGTGTGTGTGTGTGTGTGTGTGTGTGATTGACCATCGAGTGGTATTTCAGACTGGACGATGATAGCTCAGTTCACAACGACACAACACACAGATCACTTTGGTCTTGTCAATAGAACCATTTGGCAACTTTTTAAAAGTAAACTTTACATTCAGGATCTTATTGGCGTCCATTTCGGCGTCTCGCGCTCATCATTCATCCACTCAAACCGTAACGTTAAAGGGAACGCACACCGGACGAGAAGTGCAGCGCCTCGTATTTAAAATTCGAACACATTATTCTCTGAGTGTACACACACCGGCGGCGCCATTCGGCGTTTTTATTGCTGGCCGTAAACTGAGAAAGTGCGCGTCCGATGTGCGATACGAGTTGTCCTAGACGCGGCTCGGCGCTGCGCTCTCGTCCACTCTTTGGCCGGTTCGCAAACCCAAGTGTGTGCGGCGTGCTGTTGCGGGGAAACCTCTTAACTGTTAAAAAGACTAGATATCGCAGCGGATATTCAAACGGATTTTTAAAATTATGAATATATAGGACTGACCTGAAGGAAAATGCTATGTCTACTGTAAATGCAGGTACACTCGCTTACTCGATCTCTCACAATACTCTACTGTAGCTTCAGTGAGCAATATTGATGAGATCAGACATGTGTTTGTGTTGCTAAGAGTGGTTGCTAGGGGTGTTGTGTAGTGATACATAGAACCGTTGGGTGAAGCGGTCATAGCCGTGTTTCATCGTGAATAAAACACAGCTATTGACCAATCAGAATCAAGGATTGGAATAACCGTTTTATAATAGATATTTTTTAAAGTTAAATCTGTATAACCTAGAATGGTGCTATCATATTTTTTTACTCAGCTGCCAGTTTTTCACTGTAGATTTCACTGAATTTTTGTTCCTCATCACATTCTGTAGTGACCGACACAAATTAATGCATATTTTCTGACAGAGACGCAACGACAACCCGGAGAGTAAAAAGACGTCTTTGGGCAAAACAGGTCTGAGGCAATGCTAAGCTAAGCTACTGAGACGCAGGCTGGCATGCTAGCCCGAGCCTGACTCCAGCTGGCGGGCGCTTTTCCTCAGAAGAGGCTTACAATGTGCTGTACACAATTCGGGGCCTTAATTGTGTGTAACAGCACAGATTGGGCACCGTCTGAGGTTTGTCCCGACTGGAGCCAGCTGTATGCCAGCTACAGGTGCAGATGATGCCTGCAGGCACTGCTTAGACGTTCAGGTCATTTTCGACATGTCAGGTTTTGGCGATACAAGTTTTCAAGGCCCTGGTCTTCAGTTGAGGAGCCCGGAGGGATGTTGTTATGGCTCACTTTCTGAAAATATGAAACAAGCAAAGAGAGAGCGAGAGAAATATAGGGAGCTCTCGCACTAAATCTGTTGATTTGTTAGAACTATATGTGCACTAGTTCAGGTGTTCGCACAGTGTGTCGGTCTGGACAGGATTGGTTAAGAAAACTTGATTCTCATCTTGTTTCAGCACACACACACGCACACGCACGCACGCACACACACACACACACACACACACTGGCTGACTTCACACAGTAAAGAGCGCTCGTATTGGCTGTGCCTTCTGTTGATGCGGACCGTGTTCGTTTCCTGCATATTTTGTTTTGTTTGGTTGCAGTTTTCTGAACTCATGTTTGCATTTGGTACAGTGTGACCCCAAGTCCAACATAAAACATGGAAGTGAACAGTCATTCTGCCAAACAAAAGCAAAACACAGTAACGTCGTTGACAGCACTTCACTTAAGTGTTTTTTTTTTTATTGCCAGCCAGAGGCAGCATTTTTTTTATCATATTTACAGAAATGTCATGGCCTCCAGAATATTTTTTTTGTCTGAATATCTTAACATACAATATATCAAAAGAAAGAGCGGAGCCTCTGCTTTAAACAAACAAACCATTTTTTTAATTCTAGCTACATGCATTCATGCATTCAACACTTCAATGCATTGTTTGTTTCAACAAAAAGCTGAGAAAATCAAAATACTTTTGCTAAAGACTTCATCCGGATGGGATTCAGATTGATGATCAAAACACACTATTTCGATTGAAATGTAAGTGTTTTGATATACATTTTTGGCACTCATGTTGAAGACGCAAGTATACAAGACCCAAAAGTACCAGGATTTGCTCCAATCAACCTAAATGTGAAGACAACCTAAAACAGAAGAGCCGACAATATCATTTCAGCCACAGACAGGTTTGTAATAAGGCTGCACGATATTGGGAAAATATGCGATATTGTTGTTGAATATTGCGATAACGATATTTCTTTCGATATAACATTTCCCTAGAGAAATGCTATTTTTATTAGCTATTTAAAAAAAATTATATAGCCATGTGTAATGATGATCATACTAAAATAATCAGGTAAAAGATATTCTTCTGATCTAATTAAGTCTAATTCAGGAAGAAAATATGAAATAAAAAAAGAATTGCAGACATTTAGGCCAAAGTGGCGAAGATAAAAATCTTTGTCATTATTTTCTTTGTTAATGAGAGATTTTCTCTTTGTGTTTTGTTGTTTTATTAACATTAAAGGGATAGTTCTCCCCAAAAATGAAAATTGTCATAATTTACTCTCTCAAGTTGTTATAACCCCGAATAAGTTTCTTTTTTCTGTTGAAAATAAAAGTTATTGTGAAGAATGTGGGTAACCAAACAGTTGCTGGTCCCCAGTGTATAGTTTTTTCTCCAATGGAAGTCAATGAGGACCAGCAAATGTTTGGTTACACATTCTTCAAAATCTCTTAGAAATAACAAGAAATAAATGAATACAGGCTTGAAACAACATTAGAGTGTAAATAATTACAGCATTTTCTTTTTCTGGTGAAGTATCCCTTTAAGGACAAGCGGCAGCATGTTTACTATGATAATTTTTCGATATATCATGCAGTTTGTAAACATACACTTTTGCATACCTAATTTTTATAGTTGATGAATCTGAATTATTGTAAATGGGGGAGTGTCTGCTGTTAGTTATTAGCATAATACACTCCCAAACCCCATATAAGGGCTTTCAATAATCCATACAACATTTCTGAGTTATCAATGTTGAAAAGAGTTTTTGGATTTTTTATTTTTATGAATAGAAAGCTCAAAAGAACAGCATTTATTTAAAATAGAAATCTTATGTTTCTAAATAATAATATTAATACACTTTTTTTTTTGAACTTCCACTTATTACATGCTTTAAAACAATAAGTGCAAACATCTTGATGAATCGTGAACATCTGCATCATTGGTCGCTCTGACAGATCATCTGACTGGACGTACGTTTACAGATTTCATTAGTACGTCAGGAAACTCTACATTCAGACGGCTCATCTGATGATGTTTACAGCCTTCATTCTTCAAAAGGCAAACAAATAGACTCGCTGCTTGATATCGTCTTATTGTGGATGCTTCCTTTGGCTTGTGAATCCAGCTTTCTAATTAGTTTTGCTCGTCGGATAAAACTGATGTATTTCATGATGTTGTCCTTGAATTGTGTGAAAGATCACTTCTTTCGTTTGAAGGGTTCTACAGGGAATACAGGAAGTGTTATCACATGATACAACATCAGGCTATTCACTTTCCCTTTAATTCACCCACAAAGGAAAATACATTTCATAAGCGTTTTTTTTTTTTTTTTTTTTTTTTTTTTAAAGAATCTTCACATAGCTATTTTTCTTTCTGATGACATTTTATGGTCTGTCAAGGTCCGAAGGGACAAATCATAAAACACCATAAATGTCCATATGACGTGCACTATATACTGAAGACATAATTTACAGAAAATAGTTCCTTGTATTTTCAAATGGCTTGAAAATCTCATTCTCCATAATGCATTTTTGAACTGGCGCATCACGATTGGTGCGAGATTTGCCAGTATGCCATATTTGAATCTGAATGCCAACACTTTTTTTTTTCTTTGTCATTATGCAAAATTCTTCAAAATGAGGAATGCATGAACATTAAAAGTATCCCTTGAATGCAAGTCACTTTGTATACAAGTCTGCCTAATGAATGTAATGAATGTAAACCAACAGCTGTATAAATGTCCTCCATCCATCCATCCATCCATCCATCCATCCATCCATCCATCCATCCATCCATCCATCCATCCATCCATCCGGATGCTGGTGCAATGCATAGAGGTCTTAGATCAGTCTAAAAAAGCTTTATAAGCCACAAAATCATCTACTCATCCATCCATCCAATCATCCATCCATCCATCCATCCAATCATCCATCCAATCATCTAATCATCCATCCATCCATCCATCCATCCATCCATCCATCCATCCATCCATCCCTCCAATCATCTAATCATCCATCCATCCGTCCATCCATCCATCCATCTATCCATCCATCCATCCATCCATCCATCCATCCATCCATCCATCCATCCATCCATCCATCCATCCATCCATCCATCCATCCATCCATCCATCCAATCATCTAATCATCCATCCATCCATCCATCCATCCATCCATCCATCCATCCATCCATCCATCCATCCATCCATCCATCCATCCATCCATCCATCCATCCATCCATCCAATCATCTAATCATCCATCCATCCATCCATCCATCCATCCATCCATCCATCCATCCATCCATCCATCCATCCATCCATCCATCCATCCATCCATCCATCCAATCATCTAATCATCCATCCATCCATCCATCCATCCATCCATCCATCCATCCATCCATCCATCCATCCATCCATCCATCCATCCATCCATCCATCCATCCATTTTTAATTTGAAACATGGTGTTTAGGATGCTGGTGCAATGCATAGAGGTCTTAGATCAGTCTAAAAAAGCTTTATAAGCCACAAAATTATTGCTTTTATAAAACAACTGCAATATGAAAAAAGACACCAATGTTTAATGAATAGTTTTGCATTTCATTTCACATATTTAATAAAATAACATAGCTCATTAGCATTGTATTTTGTTTCTGGCTACCAAATATAGCAATTTTCCACCTTAATAAAATAATAAACAAAATAAATAATGTGCAATCACTGGTGATATTTTAGTAGCATTGATATACTTTTATAGTTTGGTAATACTGTACTTTACCTTAAGTGCCTTTATGTTTAATACATTATAAAGATATTCAAACGATATCAAAAGATATTCAAACGACATTATAATGCTTTATGTCTTAACATAAATGAATGTAACCAAAGTTAAAATGCATTATAATGTTTGCAGATTCCTTGTGTTACATCTAAAATTGGTTGTTTGTCATGTTTTAATGCATTATACTTATCAAAGGTGTAACAATGAAGTATTATAGTGTATTATAACTGTGGTTACAACAATTCATGATATCATATAATGCACTTTAAGGTGCATTACAAGGCATAATTAATATGTTATAGTGCTTTATACATAAAGTCTTCAAGTAAAGAGTTGCTTATACATTTTGTTAATATTTTGAATTAGATTATTTTTTATATTTTCTGTTTTCATTTTAATTTGAGTTAAAGCTATCGATTTTTGTTCTTTTTTTAAATTCTCCTTTTGTGTTTTAAAAACAAAACAAAAACATTACATTACTGAGTAAATAATGACAGATTTTTATTTGGCTGGACTATTGCTTTATTGTCACAGTCGCTTTTTGTCTCTGCACACAAGCCTTCTCACAGCACTTCTCCAACCGTATCGGCCGGGTCTTGACCTTGTCATTCATCCCCCCAGCGGTTGTTTCAGTCCCGGTCCCCGAAACGAGCTCTTGCCTCAAACTGCACTGCGACCATTCATGAAGACCGAGTCTGTGTGCAATGACACTCTCACTGTTTGCATGCACTGCGAGTAGAAGCGGACGCCAAGTTCTGTGACGGCGGAGATGTGTGTGAAAAAGCCACTAACAGCAGGCCAAAGCCCTCCCCTCTCTCCTCAAGGACACGTGAAGGTCACCGGGACCGCTTGGAGACCAATTTACATTGATCAGCTCACCCTAGTGTTGTTTATCTGCTGAGGTTTCCCACTGCAAACCAACTATAAATCACCTAAAGATTCAATCTAACTGCAGAAAGAAATACAACAGTTCTCCAGGATAAATAGGAGAGAATAAAAGAATCTTGTTGAAACTCAGAGGAATAGTTTTATTTTATTTACTCACCTTCATGCCATCATGTGACGTTATTCTGTGGCAAAAGGAGACATTTATCATTATCTTGGATGTGTTTTTGTTTTTCCATAGAGTGTAAACAGAGATGCAAAAATGACAGAAAAACTTGGATTTTGTGCTATATTTCAATACTTCTGAAGCCATACAATAGTTTTGTGTGAGAAGTAGATTCAAATTTCATCTTCCCCTCCAATGCAGCTTTCAATTCTCATTCATTTTTGATAAAAAAAATGCTGTATTGTGCCAGGATAGACATGCATGATGCCAAACGACATTGGCATGCTGTAAAAAAAAAATGGCAGGGAGTCATTCCGCCATATTGCTCATTGCACTTTCTTCTCTCATTCACGAGTGCACTGTATATGTAAAGTCTTAGGTTGTAACCAGTTGCATTGTTCCAAAATTTAAATATTTTAATATACGGTAGGGGGCGCTGTTACGCATATATTATTATGAAAGAGTACAGAATCTCCTGATCAAAACACAGGTGAAGAAGATGCAGAAACAAGTGATATCACGTAATCAGATGCATATAATAACGGCAAATTAAACAGCATATAAATCAAAATTGCATCCGATTTAGGCTCAAAATGTTGCCTTTTTTATCAAACTTACCCACATTATCCTCCAATGCAGCTTTCAATTGTCATTCATGTTTAGATAAAAAAATGCTGCATTGTGCCAGGATAGACATGCATGATGCCAAACGACATTGGCATGCTGCAAAAAAAATGGCTTCATAGGGAGTCATTCCCATATTATCATATTGCTCATTGCACTTTCTCCCCTTCATATATAAGTGCACTGTATATCTAAAGTATTTGCTTATTTGAAATATGCTACACGGCTCTCCGTGTTTTCACTGTTATACGGTAGGGGGCGCTATTACACATATATTATTATGAAAGAGTACAGAATCTCCTGATCAAAACACAGGTGAAGAAGATGCAGAAACAAGTGATATCATGTAATCAGATGCATAACGCGATCATTAAACAGTAAACGGCATATAAATCAAAACTGCATCCGATTTAGGCGTATTTGACAAAACACGATTTTCTCAGCTTTTTGCTCAATATGTTGCTTTTTTATTAAACTTACCCACATTCAAATAAAAAAATAAATTGCATTACGCTAGTTATTAAATGCATTAAATCGGATGGTCCGTTTTTTTTCTTTTGATGTATTTCATGTTTAGATATCATATGTATAAAGTAAAATGTTCTATGGGCCATGAAACTTTTGTGAAAATGATTAAAAATGCTGGCGGGGAAAGAGCGTAAGAAAAAACGCGGTTTGGAAGAAGGATTGATGATGTATTGACTCAATATTTAAATTTTGTGCAAAAAAAGTTACGTAGTGTACCTTTAAGTGAACTATTCCTTTTTTAAACTATGAAAACAGCTGTAACCAAAACTGTGCTGTGACTCTACTGTGACCATTTGAAAACGATAGTAAACAAATAATAAATACACATTTTGTGAAAGAAAATCCCCCCTGACACGTGTTTTAGATGTTGTTTGCTGCCAAGCTGTTTGTTTTGCTCAATTAATAGTCATATGCTGCATGTTTCAATGGAAATCTGGATAATTACCAACCCAATTAGGTTTCACCTTCACTTGTGGTGGAGATGCACGGCTGGCTGAACAACAGCACCTGTCGCGTGAACGTGTGTGTGTGTGTGTGTGTGTGTCGCTGATCGACAGGCTAAATTCATCCAGCATTGTGTGCTCGCGGCGTGATTTGAGTCCACGCTCGGGTCGCCGCTCCTCAACCTCAGACGATGCCACATATCTGTTCCAGAAACGGGTGAAATATGCATTGTGAGATAATAAGTAAGGTCAGAAGCGCATGTTTACAGATGTATGATAACGAGTGTCATGCTGTGAAAACGGCCCTGGAAACTAATTAACATGCTCGACTATAACAGTTTCAAATAAACTTCCTCTCACATGTTTTGCGTCAGCATTTCCCAATGTACTGAACTCTGGAGCGAAGCATCAATATATAGCCTTGCATGTGTGCTGGTCAAGCATTGTTCAAGTTCAAACTATTTCAACTTTGACCCCAATTGACCCTTCGCAGGGAGCTTGATTGACATGTGATCTGACCAATCATACTTCACCATCCGCCATTTTGTCCGACAAAGCAGTCAGGAGAGTTAGTAGATTAACATGGGAGGATTTGAACTTGAGAAGCGGAGTGTACTGACGCCTTTCCGCGGTTAAAGGTGCACTTGGTAACTTTTTCAACTTAATAAATCCGTTTAGAAATCATTTGGATGGTTAAATAATCTGTTCTGGTGAGAATGGTTACTTTCCCCGCTCCACCCAGCGTTCCCAGGCAGAAAACCAGCCTTGCAACATTGGGACTAACGTCCCGGTAAGTTGAAAATAGGAAGTCTTGTGAGAAGCGAGAACGAGCGAGAAAGAGCGAGAAACACGAACTGCTTTACGGAATACAAAATGTACATGTCAGTGTTAAATGATACTGTGTATTATGTATTACCCACCTCGGTAGACATGCTCCACACGATAAAGTTGGTGCGTCTGGGCCTCATTTGTTCACCACACCGGCTCCGGCCATAACAAAAGCACATGAGCAGCGGTAGAAAGGGGGAGGAGTGCGCCGGCGCACTGCAAGTGACTTTACGACAGTGATGTGAAAAATATACGCACCGCAGCTGTAGGGGGAGCTCGTTGAGAAAATCAGCAAAGCGGTGGCTAGAGTTACCGAGTGCCGCTTTAAAACAACATTCCTTCTGATGTTCATTCATGTTTATTTGATGCTATAAATGAACTAGAAGGAAGAGATGATCGGTTCACGAGCAGCTTTAACTGAGTCTACAGCGATCTGTCACACACATTAAAGAGCCACAAAACGGTATTTATTGTTTACATTTCTTTTTTAAAAATGACCAAATTTGAAAGGGGAGACTTTGTTTAATATCAAAAGTAACCGAAAAGTAACCTGGTCTGTGTCTGTCAGTGTGTTGTCAGTGTCCTCTCTGCTCCACGATGTAGTTTTCACTGCGTGAGAACATGGTGTGTGTGTGGGAGCGGCGTAGCTTGTCGGACATAGCGACAGTAACTAAGGGGGGCGGGTCTTTGTGAACGGTCAATTGCTCCTGACCTTTCGAAGCACAGCAGAGTTGAGGCTATTTTCAGTAGCTCAGTTGCTGTACATAACAAGTATACAGTCAGCCAATGTACGCTCAATGACGCTAGAGAATACCCATAATGCACTGGGAGAGACTCGCGCCAAATTAATTCCCACGTCTGACCAGAAGATGGCGATCACTAATGTTGTGTTTTTCACCATTGCTTTGGCAAAGCATCTGTCAATCGAACAGAAAACAGAATGCGCTTATCACACAGCAAAGGCTCTGATCTAATTAAAAAGGTTGTTGGGTTTCGTAACGAAGCGAGCTTGTGTCTCTTATGATTCACGTCCCAGAGCGGTTCACAGTAAATGCATTTGTGAGCTCCATAACGTGTATTTTTGATTCCTGTGTATTCAATTTGAATTGCATACATTTTGTTCTTGCATTGATGTCACATTTAGCTATTTTGCACAGTCAGTTTGCGATATATATTTGAGTATTGTGTCTTTTGACAGTTTAAAAAAATAAAACAATACTCTTTGAAATCTTGTCTTGTTCTCCAGTCAAAAGGTCTAAATGTCGTTAAAACAAGTCGAGGAGCAAAACTACAAGATATTAAAATTTGAGGTCAATTATTCAATAACCATCTGCAATCTCATTTAACCAGATGCTAAATGTGATTTAAACACACACTATTAAAGCAAATGCATCCTCTTGGAGGATCATGTTAGGGACATTTTTTTAAATAAAAAAATATATAACTGCACTCACTTAAAAGCTTATTTTTTCCATCGTTTCAGCAAAAAGTAAACTTAAAAAACTGTGTACCTTTGTCTTGTTGCCAAAACATGGGTAAAAATAAACTTAAGTGAGTGTGCAGTTATATTTTTTTCCATTACAAACACACCTGACACTTTTTTGACCTGTTGCAAATGTTTTATTTATTTTTTCCAGTTTTGAGCATAAGCCTCACTCAATGTTGTTGGATTTATATAAAAATAAAAAATAAAAAGGCAAATAAAAAGGCAAATAAAAAAATGCTTTGAATATTGGTATTTTGGGACTTTCATGGGTATTCATTGATTTTCAATGCTTTCTCTACAGTATTTCCACTGCAATGGTTTAAAAAGTCAGAAAAATATCTAGATATATTCTCAAACAATTTTGCTTCTCAATTAAATCGATCTTGTTCTGTGTTATTTTATTTTATTATAGTTTTATTAATATTTGAAATAGCTTTTATTTGTATATTAAAATTTTTCTTATTCATTTTAGTTACATTTTAAATGTGCTATTGTAATTTTATTGGTTTTTAGTTGTAAACTAAATGTATTTTGTATTTTAAATGTATTTAAAAAAAAAATACATTTAGGTTTATTTATTTATTTAAATCAAATATTTATTTCTTTATTTCCTGTTAATAAGTTTAACGCATACACTTATTTCAGTTTATTGTCAAGGCAACATTTCCAAATTTAATTTAGTTGAAGTTTTCAACTAATATTTGTATTTTACTTTACATCAGCTTTATTTTAATTAACATAAATGTGTTTGATGGTAAAATCCCCAATCAATGTTAGATATTTGTACTGGAAAACGAGACCCGAATACTGATCCAGACAATGATTTGTGCAGTGTGGTATCTGCCGTCTGCTGCAGATTAACAAACGAACTCTTATGGAGAACAGAGAGAGGTAAAGAGAGATAAACTGACCGCGGGATGGGGAGTGAAACCTCAAAAGACAGTAAGAGAAGATGCACCGCATTGATTGGCACCCAGAAGCTGCAGGCCAGACCCGCATCAGCACTAAAGAGTTCGATCAGGAGAGCATTGATGGAACTGTGAAGCGGCCGGGACGTGTTTAATTAATGGCCAGCAGAACATGTCTGTTAGGAGATTAACAGGACGAGACCAGCAGCAAATGGAGGGGTGAAAGGGAAAGAGGACGAATCAATAGATAAATTGAACCTCTTTGGCACCTCGTGAGTCTGCGATGTGCAGCGTAACTGCAAGAGTAGCCATGCGTGCGCTGGGCTTTCATACTTGATGGGTTTGCGTACTTCATGGACTAAAAAAAAATAAACTTCTCTCTAAATGCCCACTCAGCAGGATATTTGTCTTCATTTTCGTGAAAGAGCATGCATGAGAGACTCTTTTTCTTATTACAGTACACAGTATTCTGAGAAAATATTTATCTTTGTATAGCATGTATCAAAAATATACTCCAAGAACATTTTTCTAAGGTTAAGTTATACAAACAAACCATTATTTCTGAATGTACTCAGAACATTCAAAGTAAAATCCTTTCTTCTTGATGCAATAAGGGAATGTTTTCTCCATTTTATCAATGTGTAAGTATTATGGTAATGTTACTTTTGAATGTTCTCTGAACAATCTGAGAAAAATGTTTAAAAATCATTAGAGTGACGTCCAACTAAAATGTTTCAGAAAAAACATTCCATTAATGATGTATGAATGAATAACGTTTGTGTACCAACGCTTGGAGAACATTATTAATGACCGAGTATAACTTTGAATGAATATTGTATTAAAGTTACTGGAAGAACTTTTGTTCGTGTCTATGTAAAATATGAAAAATTCACAAAATACTTTCAATGATTGTATTTCAATGACAATATAATATAAAGCACTTATTTGGCATTTTCCCAAAGATTTTGTAATTGTATTGCAACTCTTAAAATACATTGTATGAATGCATCTCTAATTTAAAGCTAAGTATTTTTCTTCGCCGCTATGGATCGCTAACCTCTTACAATAGCAAAGGTGTAGATTGATGACGCAGTGATAAGCAGAATGATGGGACTTGTCGTCAAGCGGATGGATCTAATAATGTTTATGGATGAGTGAATACATTGATGTTTTTATCATGACTGTGGTGTGAAGCAAACGCGAGTGCTAATGAGAGACAGATATCAGCGCCACACGCGAGTCCCGCGGGTATAAAGGAATAAGAACATTTCATTCTAACCGAACTAACCTACCCGCAAGTGCTGAATAACACTCACACAGGACAGTTTATTAGACGAATGAAAGTTGTGAGGTAACGCAGCACTGTTCACTCGCTCTACACGATCACACTAAAGTTATAATGTTATTCTGTGTGTTAGTTTGTCTGTATGAGACTAGCAGTACGCTAGATCAACATTAGAATAACATACTGATCATATTCTAACATTTCATCATGTTGAGCTATAACATTGATTCGTTTTATGTACATTTGCTCACCTGTCTAATAAAGTACATACTAGAGTGCATACTAGAGTCTCTGTCGAGTGGAAGTTAGTCGTGGACGCTAGCTCTCGGCGAGTGGAAGTTAGTCGTGGACGCTAGCTCTCGGCGAGTGGAAGTTAGTCGCGGACGCTAGCTCTCGGCGTCTCGAAAACGCCACGCTGATATTGATCCTCGTTTTATTCCTCCTTTTGTCCCAAAGTCTGCACAATGGTCCATAATGTTTGAACTAAACAACAACAGCGTGAGCGCCGCTAGACGTAGCACAGTTGTCCACGTCTGTTGCCATGGTTACTATGGCAGTACGAGCGGAAACCAGGGATAACGCGGATATTACGTCATTGACCGGCGACAGTGAACAAGGACGAGCCATTATTATTTAAAATGAGAATTTCTCTGAAATTAAAAATCTTTGGGAACTTTTGGGATATTGTAAGTACACAACTGCAGGAAATATATCACACTGTGCAACTTTGGATATTTTATTAAAAAATTCGGTAACACTTTACAATAAGGTTCATTTATTAAACATTAGTTAATGTATTAACTAACATGAACTAACAATGAGCAATACATTTGTTATAGTATTTATTCATCTTTGTTCATGTTAATAGAAATAAAGCTGTTCATTGTTTGTTCATGTTAGTTCACACTGCATTAACTAATGTTAACACGATTTTAATAAAGTATTAGTAAATGTTTAAATTAACATTAACAAAGATCAGTTCATTATTAGTTAATGTCAACTAATGTAGTTAAGTAATGTTAACTAATGAACCTTATTGTAAAGTGTTACCCAAAACTCTTACATATTGTAGCTTTAAAAACGACATTAGGGTTGGTTTGATTTTTTTGCGTGAATCAGTTCAATTAATCAATTTAAACTAATTTAACAAGTTAATGGAAGTGTCTGTAGTGGCATTTTTATGAATTAAAATCTTTTAATATTCTTCTTTATACTGATTTAGAGAAAAACAGGGTGGAAAACAGGCCTCACATTACGAAGTTTAAAATGATGCTTCATCTGTCTGACCAAACATATTTTTAAGCTGTTGCAGTGGAAATACTGTAGACAAATATGGAGATATGCATCGAATATCAATGAAAGTCTCAAAAATATCAAGATTAAATTCATTTTTTTATTGCCCAGCACTAATACACAGTCTTTGGAATGAAGCAAGGTTATGATAAACCTCTTTGACAGGGACCATTTCCTTTCGATTGCAACTCGTGAGGGAGATGCCAGAAAGTTTCTATAAACCCAGAAATAATATGTAGATTAAACAGAAGAGCTCCCTCTGAAACGGCACATCAGCTGTTCTCCTGAATGATGAAACGGTTCAGAGAAAGGCACAGAAAAAAAGCGATTCTTTGACTATCCTCGCTGAATGCACTCGTCCATCACAGTCAGCGCATTGGGTTTTTCCAGAGATGTGCTGTGCTGTTTGGGTGGCCTTGAAAGTGAAAAAACTGAGAGAAATATTTTCGAGGTCTCTGAATGCAGCTTTAACAAACAAGCAAAGCAAAACCTTCCCTGTCAATGTCAGAGTACATGTAATATTCTGACAGCCGTTTGTTTACTTCATCATCTGGCCATTGATTTTTATCCGATTCTAAAAAGTTAATTCGCATGATACTTGTTCGATTTCAGGCTCTTTCTTGTGTTCGTTTTCACGTTGTTGCGGTCATTGTTCTGTCATTTATTTCAAAAGTAAAGACATCAATTTTTGCCAATGACAATGGAAATTCAATAACCTCATAAAGTCTAACGACAAGGACAAAAAAATGGGTACGCGTGAATGCATCTGATACGCTTTTGAGGTTGTGGGGAAAGAATAGGGGGAGACCGGGGACAGTTGCAACAAGGGATGGTTGCAACATGTCATTTTTCTCCAATCAGAAAGAAGCTAGAGTGATGACACTCACACTGCACATGCTCAGTTGGATGCCCCTCCCTTGCAGAGAAACATCAAGGAGATTCCTGAGCTGCTCCAGGATTTATTAAAAAAAAACTGTTTTTGAGGTATGAAAGTATTTATTTTCTTGAGCTTTGTTTTTGTTAAAATGAGGTGATTGTTTTTTGTGATTCAGTTCAAACTTATATGGTTTAAATGAGTGATATGTTAACTTTAAGCTAATATGGTTAACATGTTTCAATGCCACCTTGTTTAGCTAGCACATGAGGTTTTATCATGGCTGACAGGGAAGGGGACTGTTGCAACTGTCCCCGTACAATGCATAAATATAAAAACAGACCACATAGCAGTATTTTTAACATTTTAAAAGTTCTTTCATAATTTTTCATTCATCTGCACACAAGTTTTTACTTAAATATAATATAGTTCATCAAGTTTTGACAGTTGTTAAAATGAGAGTTATTGCTGTAAAGTTATCGTTAAAGTAGATGCAAGATGCAGTTATATTGTTGACATTACATTGTTAACCTTTGTTTTGCTAAAATGAAAAATGATAATAAAAAATATAGTTTAAAAAAAATGTTTTACATGACAATAGGCTAAATAAAAGTTAATTGCCTCACAAATCGTTCCATTCTTCTTATTTTACTAAAAGCCTACTGTATTTGATATCAATTTGAATATTTTACATCTGCACATAAGGCCTATTCATCTAGAAAAATCTATAATTGTCATTAATCAAAGCTGATGAATAAATATTTGATAATAATCATTTAGCTAAAACTGACATATATTCCTATTTGTAACATGTTGAAACCATCCCCAAACAGTGTTGCAATTGTCCCCGGGCACGGGGTCAGTTGCAACATCTGACTCCTTACATTCAAATGCAAATTGTGAAACATGTAGATTCTGGAACAATCTTTAAATGGTTTAGACTATTAACAGACATGTAAGTTTATTGTATAAAAAATTGGTTTGTCTAATCCAAACCGTCTCCGAGTAACAGAGCCAAATGCAAAAAGTGTTGCAACTGTCCCCGGTCTCCCCCTACATAAGTGCACGGAGAAGGTGACATTATTACATAATTTTTATACAATATGACTCACACTTTACGCTGTAAAGGGCATATTGCAGGTTAGAAGACCCAACGAGTCAGTGTATAGAAAAATAATGTAGGAAGTAGATTTTCTTTTTTTTAAAAACACGTATAAATACGCTACAGTGGCTTCTGGAGTCGTTTTTTTTGTTGTTGAAAATTTTACTTCCACATCTGAAAATGGGCGTGACGGGCGGAAAGTTTGTTCACTCTTTGGCCATATTGGCACTGACTATTTTCCAAGACCAAGTCCTATATTTAATTGGGGAAATCCTGAGAACTCAAAAACTGCTTGCCACACTCACATTTAAGTAAAATATTTCAAATCAGCAACAAAATCTGACATAAATTGACGCTGATGCTCCGTCTGAAATCAAATTCTATCAAACTACATTATAGTATGCGGAAAACAATACGCCAAAAGAGTAGTGTGTCCAAATACGTACAATAGTATTCGACAAGTGACCTGCTACTTCCGGCGAGATTGAAGCGTGCATACGATGGACACTTTACTACAGGAGACGAAATATGAATGGCAGTGAAGCAACGCAACTTTCGCTGGTAGGTCACATGATAATGACAACATGGCGAATGTAGTAGGTTAGTAGGCTACCACATTCATGCTATTTAGATCATACTTGTTGTTTAAGGGTCACTGTCACGGCCGGCTCACAAGCCGCGACAAAGAAGGAGATGACACGTTAATTCGTATGCAAAAAAGGAATAACATTTATTAAAGTAAAAGTAAAAGACTAGACAGAAACGGGAATAAAACAATAACTAAGACGATGACGACGACAACATGGCACGAGGGGAAAGCGCCCCGTCACGACTGAAGGGAGCTGCTTTATCTGCCGGCATCAGCTCTAGCACAGGTGTAAACCATCAGTCATCATGACGTCACTCCAACTCCAACCTACAACACAAGAGACAAACAGACAACCAAACCCACACAATATGACCCATACTGGGGTCGTAACACCCCCCCCCATAGAAAAAGGGTGGACATTTATGAAACCCGTCACCGGATAACTCCCCATACTGGAAAGACCCACCGCTCTGTAATACTCTCCAATATCCTCAGCAACCACGGGCCCTGTGGAAGCAATTTAATCCTTCTCATGATTTATGGGATGTATTCAGAAAAACGTTAATTGAACAATGTATAAACAAAAAATTTCTCTCCTTTTGATAACTTTGAACGAACCTTCGATTAACGTTTCAGAAACTTTGAGAGAACCTTGCCAGAATATATATATATATATATATATATATATATATATATATATATATATATATATCTTTTAGCTGTACAACTACTCATCCATTGTTGTTTAAAAGATCTGTTGAGCATGAGGCACACAAATAACATTTTCAAAACAAGGAACTATGACTTGCCGCCATTGTGGTGTTCAGATGAACTTGGGTTTCTGTGACAGACTGCTGCAAAACATCCGACTGGAAGTTCATCCCCAAACCTTGTATTGAGTTGATGTCTGGACAGGAGCTGACAGTCTCTTGCAGAACGGCAGACCGCGAGTACATGATTCAGCCGTGTGCAACTCTCTTCTGCAGATGCAACAGTGACAGGTGCTGTTAACACGAGTCGCAGAGCAATGCTCAGGAACCTGTCAGTGTCAGCGTACTACACACACACACACACACACACACACACACACACACACACACACACACACACACACACACACACACACACACACACACACACACACACACACACACACACTGAGATGGAGTCTGAGACTTTAAATTGACAGTAAACGATGTCTTTAATGACATACATCACATCAACTGGTTTATTCTGCTGTCACTTTAAGATCTGCCGCTGCCGAACACGATGCGGATCTGACATTCACTTCAGTTAAATGCTGTTGAGTAATTTCTACTTATTTAAAGTTTACTTTGAAATACTCTATACAAAAACATTTTACTCAAACAATATAACAATGAATTAAGCCAAGCTTTAAAAATCTAAATAAATAACACAAATATATTGTGAAGATAACATACAGGTGAAGCTCGAAAAATTTGAATATGTTGCAAAAGTTCATTTATTTATGTAATTCAACTTAAAGGGTGAAACTAATATATTATATAGACGTATATATTTCAAGGCTTTATTAATTTTGATGATTATGGCTTACAGCTTATGAAAACCAAATTCAAAATTAGAATATTGTGAAAAGGTTTCATAAGCCATAATCATCAAAATGATATTATATATTAGTTATATACTAGCATCAGAAAGTTGAGTATGTTTTACTTAATTTTATAACATTGATATTAATTTCTACAATGTTAAAATGAGTTCTACTATAGAATTAACTCATTTTTTTTATTCTTACCCGAACCAATGTATTCAGATAGAAGTTTTTCTCTGCAGTATTACAGAATAATTTGATCAGTGTGGGAAAAAATACATGCAGAACCAACGGCGCTGAAGAAGTGTGCCGTCACTATTGCGCTCGATTACATTACCGCATTCTGAGCTGTGACTGGTTGAGATTTCATCTTTGCTCATATGTGCCCAGGTCGGTTTATCAGATTTGTGTCTGGAAGCCATCAATCAGACGGCAAACCCGCATGAACCTCCTTAAGCTGAGAGATATTTCCCTGCCTCAACCTGCGCATCCTGCAGACCGGAGGTCAGCCGCTAAACAGCACTAGGACAGTCACAGACTCATGAAGTTTGAGAGTAATGGGCCACGTTTACAGATGAATTCAAGCCAGCCATCGCAAGTGCTTCTTCAGGCAGAAATGTGGCGTGTGGTTGGACAGGAACACATTGAGATGGTATCAGCGGGATCCTGTGATGGCTTTTTAAATGCATATTTCGTTCTATATGATAAAATGTGCCTTGCTTTGGCTTTCTATCTTCATTTGAAGTAGGGGTTGGTCAATATAGTCAGTAAATGAGTGAAACTACATAAATCCAGGCCCTTGTTATACCTCCGGAGGTACAGTAATAGCATAACGTTTATTGACCCTTCGCAGGGAGCTTGATTGACAGGTGATCTGACCAATCATACTTTGCCATCCGCCATTTTGTCGGACAAAGCAGTCAGGAGAGTTAGTAGATTAACATGGGAGGATTTGAGCTTGAGAAGCGGAGTGTACTGACGTCTTTCCGCGGTTAAAACAACATTCCTTCTGATGTTCATTCATGTTTATTTGATGCTATAAATGAACTAGAAGGAAGAGATGATCGGTTCACGAGCGGCTTTAACTGAGGCGACACAGCGATCTGACACACACATTAAAGAGACACAAAACGGTATTTATTGTTTAAATTTCTTTAAAAAAATGACCAAATTTGAAAGGTGAGACTTTGTTTAATATGTTTAACATCAAAAGTAACCGAAAAGTAAGCTGGTCTGTGTCTGTCAGTGTGTTGTCAGTCTCCTCTCTGCTCCAAGATGTGTTTTTCACTGCGTGAGAACATGGTGTGTGTGAGAGCGGCATAGCTTGTCGGACATAGCGACAGTAACTAAGGGGGCGGGTCTTTGCGAACGGTCAATTACACCAGAAAAAAACACACACACTTTTGTGAATAAGATGCATTATAATAAACTGGTAACACTTTATTTTGATGGTCCCTTTTGAACATCTGTTGACTATAAGTAATGTCAACTAACTCTCATTAGAGGATTAGACTGTCTACTTAATATCTGCTAACATTTTATTGTGATGGTCCTCCAACAGACATTCTGTTGTCTTTAATTAATTTTGCAACTACATGTCATGTTATTCTAACCCTAACAGTAAACTAATACTCTACTTACACTCTAATGAGAGTTAGACATGGGTGCACTGTTACTTATAGTCAAAAGTACGTGTCAAAGGGACCATCAAAATAAAGTGAAACCATTAAACTTAATTTGCATAGAAAGGGGACGTGTTTGCACCAAAAAGAAAGACAGTGATTTGATTTTTGCATTGAAATACCGCACACTAAAACTGCATAACTGTTTAGAGGATTCAGGACTCTTTGTTTTTGCGCTAGTGTGGCAGAGCGGTCTAAATGAGTTAGAAGAGGGAAGGGGAAGTGACAGATGAAAGGGATAGAGATAAATGTAGGCGGGGTGAAGACGGCGGCGTTTACAATACGAAATGGCACAATCAATTCAGGCCAAAATAAGCACGATTGATTCGGGACTGTAACAAAGGAAAGCAATATCTGGAGGGTTGCATGAGAGAGAATGAGCATGCAAAAGTACACGTTGAGTAGGAAGCAAGAAAATTGTGAAGACTTTGAGTTGTACGGTAAATGACAGACGAAATCAATAACATGGTGTGGCTGAGAGTGAGAGAGAGAGAGAGAGAGAGAGAGAGAGAGAGAGAGAGAAGAAGCAGACAAACACGAGAGGCTGCAAAGCCATTAAACAAACAGCACTTTTTTAAACAATTTGCTGTTCAGCAATAAAGTGTCCATTTCCTGACTTCCTTCAAAGTCTTTCCTGTTCTAAAGCTGTTTTTCACCTCACTGAGATCTGCATGACATTTACAAATGCAGAAATAATGCAAAACAAATTAGATTTGTACATTTGTTCTGAAGAATTTGAATGGTGCTGCAGATGTAAAACTCATTAATATGGTACTGGCATGCTGTCAGTTGTTGCCAAGGTGTTGCTATGCGGTTGCTGTGGGCGGTTGCTGGTGCATTGCTATCTGGTTGCTTGGATGTTGTGGGTGGTTGTGGTTTCAAATGTGTTGTGTGGTTACCAGGGTGTTGCTATATAGGTGCTAAGGATGTTGTGGCTGGTTGCTGCTGCATTGCTTTGTGGTTGCCAGGGAGTTGCTATGAAGTTGCTAGGATGCTGTGGGTGGTTGCTAGGGTGTGGCTTTGCGGTTTCAAGGTTGTTGTGTGTGGCTGCCAGGGTGTTGCTGTGTAGGTGCTAGGATGTTGTGAGTGGTTGCTGCTGCATTGCTATGTAGTTGCTATGATGATGATGTGGGTGGTTTCAAGGGTGTTGTTTGTGGTTACCAGGGTGTTGCTATGTAGGTGCCAGGATGTTGTGGATGGTTGCTGCTGCATTGCTATGTGGCTGATAGGGTGTTGTGTGTTGTTGCCAGGGTGTTGCTATGTAGTTTCTATATGTTGTGGGTGGTTGTCAGGGTTTGGCTATGTGGTATCAATGGTGTTGTTTGTGGCTGCCAGGCTGTTGCTATGTAATTTCTAGGATGTTGTGGGTGGTTGCCAGGGTGTGGCTATGCGGTTTCAATTGTATTTTGTGTGGTTGCCAGGGTGTTTGCATGTAGGTGCTAGGATGTTGTGGGTGGTTGCCAGGATAGGTCTATCCAGTTTCAAGGGTGCTGTGTGTGGTTGCCAGGGCGTTGCTAGAATGTTGTGGGTGGTTGCCAGATCCTATGGTGTAATGGGTTGTTGCTAACGCATTGCTATGTGATTGATATAGGGTATTGTGGGTGCTTTCTGCAGCACTGCAGTTTTACTGTTGCTAAGGTGTAGCTATGTTACACTTTTTTAGCAGGTTGCTTGGAGTTTTTAAGGTGAGTTTTTGTGTTGCTATGCAGTTGCTAAAGAATTCTGGGTGGTTGCTATGGCGTTACTAGGCTAATGTTCTGAATGGTTCTTTTTGTGTTGCTATGCAGTTGCTAAAGATTTATGGGTGGTTGCTATGGTGTTACTTGGCTAATGTTCTGAATGGTTCTTATTGTGTCGTGATGCAGTTGTAAGGGTTTTTATGCACTAATGGTGCTGTCAGCTTCAGCACCAGCACAGTTTCAGAAAAGTTTGTATATATAAACACAAACTTTTGTTAGATGCAATAATCACAATATTAGATGCAATTAATCGATTTGAAAGCACTAATGTATTAGGTTTGATCAAATTGCTATCCTTAATATGAGCAATAGTTACAGTGATGCATGACTTGGCAAACGGCACTAATAAGTAGAGAATGACTGTCCGTGCAGCAGTAGTTTGAATCTCAGCGGGAGAAATTCTCTTGCTGGCAAATTCCACAATTCTTCTAGTTCTGTCTCACTTCAGGCACAAATGAAGGTCGCTCGACTCATTAACTTCCTGGCTGAGTCTGGCTCACCCCCGGCCAGTCTCACTTTCAACATCACTCACCGCAGTCCAATCAGCCCACTTCATTGATATATATAGAGAGACTGACACCAGAGAAGACAGGAGAGGACACATGAATAAAGAGACACGACAAAGACAATCAAACAAACAATGGCAGGAGGACGACCTGTAGAACAAGAAAATTACCATTTATATCTCGTCAGTAGTTTGTTTTATAGACAGAGAAAAAGATTAAAAGGAGAACACTGAAGAACAAGGCCACAATAATCTCACTTTTATCTCCTCATGAGATTCAGAAGAGATCAAACTCAAACCATGCACCGATGGACCAAAGATTTACCTCAAAGTCTGCAGAGAAAGTATCAGAAATTTCTATATGAACTTAAACTTTCCTCCTCAATCTTGTCGCAGCTCTTTTCCTACGAAAAAAAAAGCCCATATGACTTATGCACAATAATTATAAAGTCTTAAAAAACTTTTTCCATACTTTTTTTGTGAGAAACAAAGCGAAATTATTCACTGAAAATCAATGCAGCTCTCTAATCAAATTCACTTTTCTGCACATAAAAAATACTTTTTCAATCCAAACGAGATCTTTGAGATCTCATAGTAGTGGAGAAGATTATAATACCGATTTAAAGCGGTCAGTTTATCACACAAAGCTATTGTAGCCAGAAATGAAACAAGTCTATGAGGAAGTCATTGAATCATTCACTCAACCGATTTTTTTAAAAATAATTAATTTCAATGAACTAAATATTTTTAAATAGACTGTAGCATTTAACATTTTGTCAGAACCTCTTGTAAATTATATGTTATTTTTTTTAGTTGTCTATTTAGAGTCGTGAGAGGATCAATCTCTATTTAAAAAGAAATAAAAGAAAAATGGTCATTCTCAATTTATCCAGAATCATGCAGCTGTGTTCTACAAAGAACATTTTTCTAATGTTATTAAGTAATACATTTTTATTTCTGAATGTTCTTAGAATGTTCAAAACAACCAGTTTTTTTTAAACTTTTTTCTTCTTCTTTGGTTATGTGTATGTTTAATAATTGTGCAACTTTGGGAACATTCTAACTTTGATCAGAACGTTAGCTAAAGTTCTGAGAACGTTCCCTGATCGCTGGCTATATGACCTTTCATTGTTTTGAATAGGAACTTCATAAATATCTCAAAATGGATCCTTTTGTGCTCCATAGACATGTTAATAAATAGCATACAGGTTTGAACTTACATGAGATTGAGTAAATGATTTGCATTTATGCATTTGGCAGACGCTTTTATCCAAAGCGACTTACATTACATTGCAGTTCTCAGTTCTTGCTTTCCCTGGGAATCAAACATGATCTTGGCGTTGCAAGCGCCAGGGCTCTACTGTCTGAGCTACAGGAAAGCAGAAATGATGACCGATTTTGCATTTTTAGGTGAACTGTGCTGACGTTTCAGTGCCCAGACTCATTTGAATGGCTCTCATGCCGCTTTCTAATGGCCGAGTCAGAATCAATATGGCTTCATTGATTAGCGGGCGCACAGATTTAAGTGCAGCATTGGAAGGGGCCGTACATTGCGTGTGGTAGATAACAGGGAGGCATGTCAGCACATTTCATCAGGCTCATCTCATTTTGAACAGCTTCCAATATTTTCTCAAATTATGCAAGTAAGCGTGCCATATGTTGAAACAGAACACCCTCTGAGGTGCATCATCAAAATGACAAATGCAACTTACCTGACGAGGCATGCACGATGCATCTCTGGTGTCCACTTAAGCGTTTGAAGAGACCGTAGATGAAAAAGACAGGTAAAGACAACAAAATGAGGCAGAAAGACTGAGAGAGAGAGAGAGAGAGAAGCGAGACAGTTGAAGACATGATTAAATTTCAACATCTATTATAGCTCAGGCTTTGATCCGTCTTCAAGGCTTCTTACTCTGGGCTGTAACGTTTTGAACTTTCCGTCTTAAAAGGTGAAGCTCCGACGGCTGTTTCATCACAGATTTAATATCAATAATTTACGCTGCCCTTGGGGGAGAAACAAAATTAAGTACACTCTCCTTTGCAGGTTAAGAAATTTAAATGAAGCATTGATAAACAGCAGCAGGACAAAAAAAAAAGAGAATTTATTATTGCTGTTTGAAGCTTGAGATCCTCAAACGTTCTCACACACTCTTTTCCCGCAGTTCACTTCCCTGACAACATTTTTAGTCATTTTAACAGAAAAAATCATGTTACAAAATTCAACAGTAAAAACTTTTTAAGATAAACTATGCTTGATTTAAAGCTACAATATGTAAGAATTTTGTAATAATATATCCAAAGATCACTTATATTTCCTGCAGTTGTGTACTTGCAATATCCCAAAAGTTCCCAAATATTTTTTATTTCAGAGAAATTCCAATTTTAAATAATGGCTCGTCCCTGTTCACTCGTTGTCTGTCAATGACAATGTGTAATATCCGAGTTATCCCTGGTTTCCGCTCGTACTGCCATAGTAACCATGGCGACAGACGTGGACAACTGCGTTACGTCTAGTGGCGCGCTCACGCTGTTGTTGTTTCGTTCAAACATTATGGATCATGGCAAGCAGACTTTGGGACAAAAGGAGAAATAAAACGAGGATCAATATCAGCGTGGCGTTTTCGAGACGCCGAGAGCTAGCGTCCGCGACTAACTTCCACTCGCCGAGAGCTAGCGTCCGCGACTAACTTCCACTTGACAGAGACAGAGAGTTAAAGTAACTCTTGCGTGTACTTTATTAGACAGGTGAGTAAATGTTCATAAAACTAATCAATGTTGTATAGCTCAACATAATGAAATGTTAGAATATGATCAGTATGTTATTCTAATGTTGATCTAGCGTACTGCTAGTCTCATACAGACAAACTAACACACAGAATAACATTATAACTTTAGTGTGATAGTGTAGAGCGAGTGAGACAGCCTCACAAGTTTCATTCGTCTAATAAACTGTCCTGTGTGAGTGTTATTCAGCACTTGCGGGTAAGTTAGTTCGGTAGAATGAAATGTCCTTACTCCTTTATACCCGCGGGACTCGTCGCTTGTGGCGCTGATATCTGTCTCTCATTAGCACTCGCGTCTGCTTCACACCACAGTCATGATAAAAACATCAATGTATTCACTCATCCATAAACATTATTAGATCCATCCGCTTGACAAGTCCCATCATTCTGCTTATCATTGCGTCATCAACCTACGCCTTTGCTACTGTAAGAGGTTAGCGGCGAAAAAAAAAAACATATAATATTTTGTCTAAAAAAAGGATTCACTATGGTAAACCTAAAAGAATGCTTTATATTCAGAGCTGTTGAGTTTAATTTGGCTGGAAATACTTGCTTAGAATATATTTTTCAGTTATAGGCTTATGACTTTGTTCTTATTCCAGTGATCTTGATGTAGATTTAATGCGTCAGAAAGTCTTTACAATTTTGTGTTGAACTTCTGTTTTTGCGGTAGCTCTGTGTATTTCTACAGTGTCGCTGCCGAAGAGTAATTATCTGGTGAAGTGGATTTACTTGTTGTAGAGTTAGCGAAAGTCATCATGAGCATTGTAATGTTTGTGTCAGTAGACCGGGAATATTTTAAACCGAGCATTCATTCATAAATCTGTAAGATATTACCTTCATGCTGTGAAAATACAAACCGGAAGACAGAACATGAGAGCGTAGCGCTGAAAAGGGGCGGAGCTACAGAATCTCTATAACTTCAACCACAGATGTCGATAGAGCGCCTGCTATTATTTTTAAAGTCCCCCTGTGGTGAAAATCCAGCTTTTAATGTTGTTTATGTGTCTATGTGGTGTTTTTAATATGCTTTAAGACAAACCGTGTGTAAATTCATAAGTGGACAGCATTGCTGAGTATTTTCTGCTTAAAACTGCAGTGAACCAAAGACAGTCTCAAAAACACGGTTTGAAATCGCTGGTGTTTCTGACGTCACACACTACCTTGTAACCAATCAGATCAACGTGTGATCGTCAACCAGTGGATCTCTGAGTGAGTGAGTGAGTGGAGGCGGGGCTCATTTGCATATTCATAGAACCACGCATACCAAATGAGGCAAGGGTGTCGAGTCACATCCAATCTATTTTAAGGCATGAATAATTTTTTTCAAGAAAAAAAAAACATGTTAAATGATCAAAGATGAATTTAAAGGGACAAAATTATAGACTACAGGTGGACTTTAACTTTTTTGGTAAAACTTTCTAGAATCAAATGGCTTTAATATTATGATAAAACAGTATTTTTAAGAATATTATATTTTAATCAAATTGCATTTAAGTAATCAATTGTATAATGAATAAAACGTCTGTTTTGTGCTCAACGTTTTGTGCTCAACAACAACACCAGGAATGTGTATTAAGAAAGTAAATAGGGTTAGTATTGATTTTATATTTACTTCAAACCAGCAGGTCTTCATAGCCTGTTTTTTATTTTTTTTTATTCGCTTTCTGTTGTTTCAATTTCAAGGTGATTTACAGGCATGAAACGTTGCGTTAGAAAGTCAACAAAGGCAACTCTGATCACAAAGTACGGCACATTCAATTGCGGCAGCTTTAACAGTACAAATGGTGCAAACCTTGAAAATGAACCAGATTAACAGTGAATAAATTATTCCTCTCTGTAGTAAACACTCCATTCCTCTTGGCCGTGGGTTGTTTACTTCACACAGTCCGTTTAGAGAGGAAGGAAGACTCCACATTTCGAAACACAGCTCTGTGGTCGTAATTTCTGTCATTTCCCATAAGCTACCAACTAGCCGACACTCTGGATGCTCACTTTCATGTTTTTCAATTCTCTATTATGAAGCTTTAGTGGGAAATGCGAAGGGAGACTCAAGGTCCACTTTCTTCTGCCTCTTCTATCTCAACCCCCCTGCCGGGCCCTTCATTCTCAGGGGTATCTGCCATCCTCAATGGGCAATGCCATGGCAGACTCTCTCTCTCTCTCTCTCTCTCTCTCTCTCTGGCTTTCTTTCTTTCGCGACACAGAATGTAGATGACCTATTCATGCAGGCTTTTATATAAAGGACCCCTACCCCAACATTTAGAGACCTTTAATGATTGATTTTGCACTGTTGCTCACTATATAAGGTTGAACAGAAACGCTTTTGATGCACATGTTTTTGTGCACTGAAAAAAAAAGTAGCACTGTACAATAACCTCTTATTTGTTAGCATTAGTTAAAGGTGAACTATGTAAGATTTTGGGGTTAAAACACATTCTCTTAACCCAGTTTATTGCTCATTCATGGCTTTATCTCCCCCAAAAGTGTAAGCATTGAGCCTCCCAGCAGGCATCATTTAAACACAGAGAGCGTCCACTCAGTTCTGTCAATCTCTTTCCAGCTCAACCAATAGCGAGAGTTAGGGGCGTGGCTACTGTAGTGGGCGGAGCTAGAGGGTGTTTAGCCGCCGTGAGGCCATGGCTGTGTCTGAAATCACCCCCTGTACCCTTTAATAGGGCACTATTTGAGAGGACAGCCATTTGTAGTGCCCGAAACCATAGTGGACGTAAAGTGCACTCATTCAACCCCATAATGCACTTAAATGCAGTGTTGTTTCAACCCAAATTTGGGTCAAATATGGACGAACCCGACCATTGGGTTAAAAAATGTTAATACATTTTTTTTAACCCAACGACTGGGTTTGTCCATATTTGACCCCAATTTGGGTGGAAACAACCCAGCATTTTTTAGAGTGCATATGTGTACAACTGATGTACACTCAACGGCTTGAGAATACCCACAATACACTGTGAGAGTCGTGCCGAATTAATTGCCTGCGTCTAAAGATGGCTGACCGCTAAAATGAACGGTTACACTTTATTTTAAGGTTATTATACGCTGGGTTTTTTCAACCCAAATTTAGGTAAAATATGGACAAACCCAGCCATTGGGTTACATTTTTTAATTAAAAATGTTAACCCAATGGTTGGGTTCGTCCATATTTTACTCAAATTTGGGTTGAAACAACCCAGCATTTTTTAGAGTGAAGTACTGAGTAATATTAATGAACTACATGTACTTAATATAGGGTTAGGGTAGGATTAGGATTTGGTTGAGGGTAGTTACATGTAATTAAACATGTAATTTATTGTTATTACTATTGTAAGTAAATGTAATATATGTAACAAGGACACTGTAAAATAAAGTGTTACCAAATTAACTTCTCCATCTTTTCTCATTACATGAAAATTCAGCAAATTTTATTCTGAACTCATGACCAACATTTTCTGTCAACAAAACATATTGGCTGAAGATTATCTAGAAGATAATTTCAGTCTGAACAGCACATTTAGGTATGAACCTGTCACACTTCACTGTGTGTTAAATAAGACAATTAGAATGAGTTTTACAAGAAAATATTTCAGTCTTTCAACTTCAACATTTTCACAACATAATGTGTTATTTGCCGTGTAATTATTTACTAGTAATTTTGTTAAAGTGGTTTTAAAGTAAATCCTACACCCAATTTTGTTGAGTGCTTGATTTCCATCCACATATTTTTGCTGTATTTTGACATGTTGCATAAAAAGTGCTGGATGGAAGCACTAATGTGAATATATGTTCAAAATACACATACAAAACTGGACTTTGGCATTACTCTCTCTCTCTCTCTCTCTCTCTCTCTCTCTCTCTCTCTCACTAAGGGACAGTGTTTACAAGTGAATGCGTGCTACTTGTGTCATGCCAATTAATGAGGGAAGCTTAAGGCCTGTGTGAACGCAGCGAGAAGAGAAAGCAGTTGTGCCATCTCCATACATTTCCATACTAAATAGCCTGGAAAGTCCTTCCCTCTCTGTGCCACAAACTCTTGTTGGCAGACACACACTTCTGAGCAAACTTGGCGCAGGACTACAACCTTTCGAACATTCCCGAGCATGCTAGTGCTAAGAAACGTCTCCGGAGCGGCGGATGTGTCACGGTGTGTTGCTCAGTGATCCTGCAGCGCTGTCAGACTTAATGGTCCTATCACATTCACACTGGCAAAAAATAATTCAAATGATAATTATCTGAAAATTGCATCAGTAATTGAATTCCAGCAGGCATACCAGAGGTAGGTGGGTCAGTAACGTGATGCACATTTTTGTGTCTGGACCTATAAGTTATTCAAAAATACAAATGCAATTCATTCAGAAGATGACTTGAATACACCACTTCTCATCTTAATTAAAATTCATTTAGACGTTTTTTTCTACAGTAAAAAAAAAATGTCAGGGTCTTGTAACTCTCTGGAGATTTTTCAAGAAAAAAAAAGTCTAATTAAAAAGCTGAAATTCCTAAAAAAATAAAATCATTTGTATTATACATTATAATATAATGTAAATTCATTTAATATAATATAATGTAATATATAAAAACAATATAATAAAATAATACAAGAAAATAGAATAATACAATATTTTTAGTAAAGCAATTTACATTTTTTATTTCAAAACCTTTATTCGCCAACTCTGGTGAACAAAGAAATCCCTAAAACAGGAAGTGACATCATTTATGTTCAAGTCAGTATGGTCTTAAATATGTCAGCTTTTTTGCCTTTTTTAATAAATCGGATGGACGATAGATAGATGATAGATAGATAGATAGATAGATAGATAGATAGATAGATAGATAGATAGATAGATAGATAGATAGATAGATAGATAGATAGATAGATAGATAGATAGATAGATGAAATCATCAGGAATATAAGATTTGTAAAAACCTCCTCATGCATTTTTAAACGATTTCTCAGTTTTAATCAACCGACACATTATTATTTGCCATTGACCCAGTTATCAACTTCGTATTCCCTCCTGGCTTGAAGTGAAGATGTTTTTCAGCATAAAAGACGTGCACTGCCCTTTGTCAAGGAAAACAACAACCCAGCATTAATCTTCTACAATGTTTAACAGTGCTTTGAGAAGATTTGAGAAAGGTTATGATCATTAAAGTGTTGAAAAACTGAACTGCTGAATGTGGTCTATAGCTGACCCGTGTCTCGCTCAAGCATCAGGTCACTCGTGGCAACTCTATGAGCTCTGCAGATATGCACTCGACACACACACACGCACACACGCACACACGCACGCATGCACGCACGCACGCACGCACACACACACACACACACACACACACACACACACACACACACACACACACACACACACACACACACCTGAGACGCTCTATACAAATGAAAGCTATCAATCATTTTTAAAAGGACCCTTCATCTTATACAGTAACTGAAAACAGAAAAATAAATAGGGATAATATACCGGCAGCTAATCATTATTGCAAATAACGTCTGACAGCTTGATCAGGTTTATTTTATGATAATGACTGGCTAACATTACCTGGCCTTACCTTGTATACATAAATATATGGACATGAAATATTCACTGGAATTATTTCATTATGTTAGAAGAAAGAAAGAAAGAAAGAAAGAAAGAAAGAAAGAAAGAAAGAAAGAAAGAAAGAAAGAAAGAAAGAAAGAAAGAGAAAGAGAAAGAGAAAGAGAAAGAAAGAAAGAAAGAAAGAAAGAAAGAAAGAGAAAGAAAGAAAGAGAAAGAAAGAAAGAAAAAGAAAGAAAGAAAGAAAGAAAGAAAGAAAGAAAGAAAGAAAGAAAGAAAGAAAGAAAGAAAGAAAGAAAGAAAGAAAGGAGAAAGAAAGAGAAAGAAAGAAAATCACTTGTCTGGGGGAATTCACCAATCAGAATCAAGGAATCCAGAGAGACATGCAGTAAAACATTCATTATACGCTGTAAAAATTATTTGATAAAGTTGTAACTTTTATTAAAATGTAGTGTTATTTTAATACTACTCAGATATGATTATCATTTTTATTAATATTTTAAATTAGTTTTTTTATATTGTCCATTTTCATTTTCGTTAAAGTTTTAGTTTACGTTCACGTGACGGTTGTAAAGTGATTCGTTCTCCAGGCATTCTCCAGGTCACATGACCTGGCCAAAGATGGTGCGTCTTCTCCAAACTTAGGCGGTATTTCAAGAGGGCAGCCCCGCTCGGAGCATTGATAGTGTCAAGCGCTGTATATTGGCCTGAGGAATCATTTAAAATAACTCATATGCTTCAAATCTTTAGGTCACAAAGTCCGCGGTGTGCCTTTAAGTAAAAATCAGTTCTTACAACTTTTACTTGTAACGGAGTAATATTTGACCAGTAGTATTTGTACTTTTACTCAAGTAAGGAAGTTACTTTGTCCACCTCTGGGACAGCCTTCTCTACACACATATGAAGTCTGAGCCGGAGCAATATCACAAGTGTGCCGTGCTGTTGCGATGCTTCTGCTCTGTGAGGAGTTCTGTGGGCGTGAGAACATGTGAACAGAAAAATGACAATGATAAACCAAAGCAGGTCGCAGAGACTATAAAAGTAGGGCCTTCGAAAAATCTTGAGACATATCGAAAAACGTGATTGCATTTGAAAAGGTCTCGGGCTGTCACAAAGAACTTTGAATGGATGAGGGACACTGGGGTTCAGATAGCAATCTTGCCATGGAAATTACACCGCATCTGCTCAGCTGAAATCTTTCTCTCTCTGACCACCAAACACAAACTCGTCTGAATGCACAACACAACAGAAGATCCTAATCAATGCTAATCACTAGAAATGAATGCGAACTATGAAACGCAGTCATTTAACACCAGCATGCATATTAAATGAAACTATGGACCATTAATGTGTGATAAATGCATCATATCAGGACATCAATTATTCAAAGCCGTGGCAAGGTTCATAAGACCTCTGCACCGTTTCACAACTGATTTCACTGACAGATGCCAAATGTGTGTGTGTACTGGCAGAACATTTTTCACGCGCAGTAAAGCTCAAAGCACTGCACACTCATAAGTTAAATTAGAGGTCATATCTTATATTAAAGCATGTGAGCAAAAGACCCACACAAACATATCTCTAGAAAAGAGTTGAGTACACTCTAAAAAATGCTGGGTTGTTTCAACCCAATTTTGGGTCAAATATGGACAAACCCAGCCGTTGGGTTACATTTATAAATTACATTTTTAACCCAACGTTTGGGTTTGTCCATATTTGACCCAAAATTGGGTTGAAACAACCCAGCATTTTTTAGAGTGTATATATATTGTAAGACGGTTTCCCCCACAATACTCATACACACTAAAAAATGCTGGGTTGTTTTAACCCAATTTTGGGTCAAATTTGGACAAACCCAACCATTGGGTTACATTTTTAAATTGCATTTTTTGATCCAACATTTGGGTTTGTCCATATTTGACCCAAAATTGGGTTAAAACAACCCAACATTTTTTAGAGTGTATTATCATCATTCATTAAAAAAAATTAAAGGTGCATGAGTAAATAATGGCATTTTTTTCATTTTTGAGTGAACTATCCCTTTAAAGGCTCGGTTTCATACAGAGTTCACCATATTGATATTCAAATGCTGTCGCGACGTCCCTTCACTCGAGTCAGGACAGCTATCAATCTCCAGATGACAGTCAACACCCTGTTCGAGCTCAATCTCAGTCACTGACCTTGTGAGTTTATGCGTGTGAATATTCCTGCTAAATTACCATCAACCACGACCACAGGCCTCATCATGTCCATCTTATTATAGAGCATCAGATCAGTTCAGCAGCACTTCTGGTGCCAATGCTTTTTGAACTCCATAAATATATATATATGCATATAGTCAGTCATTGCTCAGCGACTGACAGTTAACCGACAAACTAACTTATGCAACTGTTAGAAATGAATTGAGTCCAACAAAAGTGCCCCAGTCTCTGTCTTTATTCAGGCATGAATAAACAATTCTTCCAGCGCTGGTGAGAGAAGATTCTCTAATCTCAGACAATAGTTTACCATAGATATAGGAAAAGTATAAGGGGGAGTATTACCCCTCCAACCAATAAAACCATACATTACATCATATAGGATCATATACCAAGACTACGGCTGTAACGATTAATCGCGATTAATCATTACAGCCCTAACCAAGACAGCTAAATATGGTCAGTTTCCTGTCAAAGCTCCACCCAGACATGTGTATCCGAACAGTACCCTCCAATGTAAAGAATAGGGACCCTAAGACCAGCTCTCCATTTGAGCAATGGGCCTTCTTAATGTATAACAGATGAGACCATTACCTTAACATAAAGGAAAGTTATGCTGGATCTGTTAGGTCTGAGCGCATGCAGGAATATAGGAATATAGAACAAATATTTCTAACAGCAACCAAACACAGAATTATTCAAATCCACTTTCTAATGTTGTTGTGGTGTTTTCCCTACAAAATGATGTCACTTCCTGGAGGATGATGATGATTTCATTTTTTTTTTTTTTTTTTTTTACACAAGACTAACAGGATGGAAAGTTATATTAATTATAAGCCTAAACTTATAATCTGTTTTTTTTTTCTAAAAAAAGAAAATAAAAAGACAATATTTCTAAGAAATTGTTTTTTATTATTTTGAATAAATGCTGTTATTTTTATTCATCAATAATTCTTGAAAAAAGTATCAAGGGTTCCAAGAAATATTAAGCAGTACAACTATTTCCAACATTAATAATAAATCAGCATAGAATGATTTCTGAAGGATCATGTGACTGAAGACTGGAAATTCTGCTTTGCATTACAGAAATTAATTATGTTTTTAAAGTATATTAAAATAGAAAACAATTATTTTAAATTATAATGATATTTTGTAATATTACTGTTTTTTTCTGTATTTTTGATCAAATAAATTATTTCAAAAACCTTAAAAATAGTATATATATATATATATATATATATATATAAATACACAAATACGTTTCACTATTTTGGTTTGATTGGACACACACACACACACACACACACACACACACACACACACACACACACACACACACACACACACACACACACACACACACACACACACACACATATTATATCAAACAAAAATAGTGAAATGTATTTGTAACTAACATGGTTTGCATCTTCAAAAAATTGAGAGTCTAATATTTAAGTCAAACATGTGTAGCCTGCACAGGAATGACCCAATAAATCAAGTGTGTTATTTCTAAACAATCCTCTGCTAAGTTTCCCCACGCAAATCACCTCTCCCAGTAGAGAACATAAACCACTAATGTGCATGTCCACGCAAACACCTTTCCTCCAGTACTGCAGTGCACTGAGCGTGCTATAAATCACCTTATATTATCATAGCGCGCTCGGAGACTCCGCCCCTCTCTGCTCACGATTGGCCAAGTCTCCTCCTCGGTTCCCCGCCCCCTTCATTGACGCTCGCTGATTGGCGGAGGAGATTCTCCTTGAGCTGTCAATCAGACGCTTCTTTCGTGCTCCGCTCTGAAGCGATGCACAGTGATTCTGATTCACTGAACACACAACATCCCACTAAACCATCCGAACTGTCGTGCTCTCGTTTTCTGTGCATGCTCTTGCTTTGCATAACTATAACAATCTGAGGAGATATACATTATCATTTTCTTTCTTTTTTTTATGCGCAAGGATTTATTAATACATCCTCTGGCACTCCAAACGCCAACAGATTGTGTTTGGTCTCCTTGCACAGGGTCACTTGGGAGAATCGACCCGTCTTGTGGCACTCCTGGCACACTTGGAAGATTTGTGGACTGCGGACGTTTCGTCAAAGAGGACACAGGGACGGACAACTGCGGTGTATGCGTGTTCCCGTTCATAGAAGATAAAACACGGACTGTTGCTGCAAGAACTGACGCTGAGAAATAAGAAAGCATCAACTCAAAACATGAGCTGCGCAATGTTGCGACACGCGCTCGCGTTGCTCTTGGCGTTGCTGTGGAAAGGTAAGTTGCAATTCTTAAAGCATTCTTCTGGAGAAATGTTCCTCACTCGTTCCTTGCCTCATTCTTTGCTGGGACCTGGAGCGGAATACTAATGCGGCTCCGGGGGTCTACCTGCCAATGAATCATGTGTGTGTGCGCGTGTGTGTGTGTGTGAGATCAAATCATAGAGACAAGTGCGCTCCACAACACACGAGTTCTGCATAATAACACTTTGGGAGGGAAAACATCAATACAGCTTTCCTCGTTTCTATGTCTGTGTGTAACAAGTCAGCGGATGCCTTCACTGATATTGTGGCACCAATTTTGCTTTGTTTTTTTCATGACCAAAATCAATGCTTTTGTGTGTGTGTAAGTGTCCGATAATAACCAATATGCAAAACAGCTGTTTAACACAATTATTTATCAATTAGGCTACTTTGTATCATACCGTTCATAATAATTAATCGTTTTTAGATGCCTAGTATTTTCCATATCCATATATTTCCAAAATTTTGTTTTGGTATTTATTATATCTAAATCTATATTTATTTAATTATAATATCATATGTGCACAGTGGTTTGATGCTATTGTAGGGTGCTATTCTTTAGAGACCCAGCAGGGGGCATTAATCAATAGACCCGATATTCAGAAACCGATTATGGTTATTTTTTTTTTGAAGTGACTTATATCCAGTATGCATATTATAATAATAATAACAACCATTAGACTAGTGATTTTTTATTATTATTGCTGTTGTGATTTTTGCTGTTGTTATTAAAATTGCCATTTTAATTGTCATCATATTAGCATATATATTGTATTCATATTAAATGTCATTTTTAATTGTATATTTATAGTTTTATAATTGTAATGTTGAATAGACAGTGATGTAATGGTGTTGTTTGTGGCTATTCTTTAGAGAACCAGCAGGTGGCATTTATCAAACCGATATTCAGAAACCGATAATAGTTATTTTTTTACTTTTAAGTGTCTGATATGCAAATAATAATAATAATAACTAAATAAGTAAATATTAATGAGTGACTCATCATGAATATTTTATTATGCAGGTGGGATTTCTGCTGTTGTTGAAATATTATTATTGCCATATTCATTGCTATTATATTAGTATGTATTATACTAATGTGAATTTTTAGTTGTAGCCTATATTTATAGTTTTATCATTTTAATGTTGAATAGACAGTGATGTAATGGTGTTGTTTGTGGCTTTTCTTCAGAGAACCAGCAGGGGGCATTTATCGGTAAAGATTATATGCAGAAACTATATTACTTTTTTAAATATCTGATATGCAAATAATAATAACTAAATATGAATTAGTGACTCATCATGAATATTTTATTGTTGTAGTTGTGATTTCAACTGATGCTGATTCAGTAATTCAACTTAAAATGTGAAACTAATATATTATATAGACTCATTACATGCAAAGTGAGAAATTTCAAGCTTTTATTTGTTATAATTTTGATGATTATGGCTTATAGCTTATGAAAACCTTTTCACAATATTCTATTGAATTTGAATTTGGGGTTTCATAAGCTGTAAACCATAATCATCAAAATTATAACAAATAAAGGCTTGAAATATCTCACTTTGCATGTAATGAGTCTATATAATATATTAGTTTCACCTTTTAAGTTGAAAAGTTGTTGGTGGCTGTTCTTTAGAGAATGCACTTCACTGAATATCGGTGATTATCTACATGCAATTTAATATTCTCTCTGAAATGGTTGATGCAAATTGCTTCAATATATTTTTTAGTGAATGGTGATGTGTGAAACTGGTGATAATCCCACACTAGTAGAAACAAATGTTGTGTTTCTGCAGTTTTGAAACTAACTGTTGACAAAGGAGTGTGTGATGTGTGTGAAGAAGATCTACTCCTAGCTATCATCTTTGTGATTGTTCTGAGACAGTCGCACTCGGTGAAATGGTTAATATCAGAAAGATGAAGAAAAGCAGAAGCAGCTGGGTGATTCGTATGGATTTGGAGGACTATTGTTGTATTATTGATCTGTCAGGGAACGCATGGGGCATCAGGGATGGAATAATAGCTTTTGCTGTGCTGTGAATGGATGAATACTTGCTTTGAAATGATGTTTGATTCCACTTTTTGAGGCCTTTACCACGATGAACACAAATGTAATCATTCTTGCCCTGTGGGAGGAGTTTTTTTCCCTGCATGTCTCTTGCACTTCAACTAATGCATGCCACCTATTCAAGTTTGCATAAATCGTGTGTTAATCAGAATCGATTTTCATTATTAGAGGACAGTGCTGCTGATGCACGGATCAATGAAAGTCCATGCAAACATGAGCATTCTGCTGATATTTAGGCTGCGTTTACACGTGGAAGGCTATTTTCATTTCACCCTCTCCGTTTTCAAAAATAACATCGTGCACACCTGTCAGTTTTCAGAAAAGTGTTCGTTACACAAACCCGTCAAGAGGTCACTGTGATTTTGCCAAGTAAGACATGTTCCTGGATCAACATTTTTTGTTGATCCTGGAATAACATTCCTGTCCCAAAATTTAGTCCTTACCCTGTTGCTGTCCCTACCCCTAAACCTAACCCTACCCCTAACTTTTCCCTAAAATCAGAGAGAAATGAGAGGTGAATAACACTGATGTACCATCACCTAATCCTGGTTCTAAGCCTAAACTTGACATAAACTGTGAACTTGTCCCTCAAATCTGATTGGTTGATTAGAATGTTGTTCCAGGATCAACAAAGATGTTAATTCACGTTCACCGCCGTGAAGAGCATGCCAAACCTGTAGGTGGCAGTGTAACAAGAAGCTCAAGCCCACGTTAGCCAATCAGAATCATGAAAATAGTCACATGTGCTGCCTAAAACTCAGTTTTTCTCAGTTTACATGCAAACGTGCAAAGAAGTTTTCCAAAATCTCCACTCTGGCCGGAGTTTTTTAGAAAGAATCGTTTTCAGAAAGAATCGTTTTCAGAGGCGAATTCTCCGTTTGCGTGTAAACGAAGGGCACAAACGAAGTGAAATGTCTCAGTTTTTCAAAATAACCATGTATGTGTAAACGGGGCCTTAGTCTTAACACAACACAGCGGACACAGGTGAACACACAACACAGCGGACACAGGTAAATGCACAACACAGCGGACACAGGTAAACACACAACACAGCTGACAGGTAAACACACAACACAGCGGACACAGGTAAACACACAACACAGCGGACACAGGTAAACACACAACACAGCGGACACAGGTAAACACACAACACAGCGGACACAGGTAAACACACAACACAGCGGACACAGGTAAACACACAACACAGCGGACACAGGTAAACACACAACACAGCGGACACAGGTAAACACACAACACAGCTGACAGGTAAACACACAACACAGCGGACACAGGTAAACACACAACACAGCGGACACAGGTAAACACACAACACAGCGGACACAGGTAAACACACAACACAGCGGACACAGGTAAACGCACAACACAGCGGACACAGGTAAACGCACAACACAGCGGACACAGGTAAACGCACAACACAGCGGACACAGGTAAACACACAACACAGCTGACAGGTAAACACACAACACAGCGGACACAGGTAAACACACAACACAGCGGACACAGGTAAACACACAACACAGCGGACACAGGTAAACACACAACACAGCGGACACAGGTAAACGCACAACACAGCGGACACAGGTAAACGCACAACACAGCGGACACAGGTAAACGCACAACACAGCGGACACAGGTAAACGCACAACATAGCGGACACAGGTAAACGCACAACACAGCGGACACCGGTAAACACACAACACAGTGGACACAGGTAAACACACAACACAGCGGACACAGGTAAACACACAACACAGTGGACACAGTTAAACACACAACACAGTGGACACAGGTAAACACACAACACAGCGGACACAGGTAAATACACAACACAGCGGACACAGGTAAACACACAACACAGCGGACACAGGTAAACACACAACACAGTGGACACAGGTAAACACACAACACAGCTGACACAGGTAAACACACAACACAGCTGACACAGGTAAACACACAACACAGCTGACACAGGTAAACACACAACACAGCGGACACAGGTAAACACACAACACAGCGGACACAGGTAAACACACAACACAGCTGACACAGGTAAACGCACAACACAGCGGACACAGGTAAACGCACAACACAGCGGACACAGGTAAACACACAACACAGCGGACACAGGTAAACACACAACACAGCGGACACAGGTAAACACACAACACAGCGGACACAGGTAAACACACAACACAGCTGACACAGGTAAACACACAACACAGCTGACACAGGTAAACACACAACACAGCTGACACAGGTAAACACACAACACAGCGGACACAGGTAAACACACAACACAGCGGACACAGGTAAACACACAACACAGCGGACACAGGTAAACACACAACACAGCGGACACAGGTAAACACACAACACAGCGGACACAGGTAAACACACAACACAGCGGACACAGGTAAACACACAACACAGCGGACACAGGTAAACACACAACACAGCTGACAGGTAAACACACAACACAGCGGACACAGGTAAACACACAACACAGCGGACACAGGTAAACACACAACACAGCGGACACAGGTAAACACACAACACAGCGGACACAGGTAAACGCACAACACAGCGGACACAGGTAAACGCACAACACAGCGGACACAGGTAAACGCACAACACAGCGGACACAGGTAAACACACAACACAGCTGACAGGTAAACACACAACACAGCGGACACAGGTAAACACACAACACAGCGGACACAGGTAAACACACAACACAGTGGACACAGGTAAACACACAACACAGCGGACACAGGTAAATACACAACACAGCGGACACAGGTAAACACACAACACAGCGGACACAGGTAAACACACAACACAGTGGACACAGGTAAACACACAACACAGCTGACACAGGTAAACACACAACACAGCTGACACAGGTAAACACACAACACAGCTGACACAGGTAAACACACAACACAGCGGACACAGGTAAACACACAACACAGCGGACACAGGTAAACGCACAACACAGCGGACACAGGTAAACGCACAACACAGCGGACACAGGTAAACGCACAACACAGCGGACACCGGTAAACGCACAACACAGCGGACACCGGTAAATGCACAACACAGCGGACACAGGTAAACGCACAACACAGCGGACACAGGTAAACGCACAACACAGCGGACACAGGTAAACGCACAACACAGCGGACACAGGTAAACGCACAACACAGCGGACACAGGTAAACGCACAACACAGCGGACACAGGTAAACGCACAACACAGCGGACACAGGTAAACGCACAACACAGCGGACACAGGTAAACGCACAACACAGCGGACACAGGTAAACGCACAACACAGCGGACACAGGTAAACGCACAACACAGCGGACACCGGTAAACGCACAACACAGCGGACACAGGTAAACGCACAACACAGCGGACACAGGTAAACGCACAACACAGCGGACACAGGTAAACGCACAACACAGCGGACACAGGTAAACGCACAACACAGTGGACACAGGTAAACACAGGTAAGCACAGGTAAACACAGGTAACACAGCGGACACAGGTAAACACACAACACAGCGGACACAGGTAAACACACAACACAGCGGTCACAGGTAAACACACAACACAGCTGACACAGGTAAACACACAACACAGCTGACACAGGTAAACACACAACACAGCGGACACAGGTAAACACACAACACAGCGGACACAGGTAAACACACAACACAGCGGACACAGGTAAACACACAACAAAGCGGTCACAGGTAAACACACAACACAGCGGTCACAGGTAAACACACAACACAGCTGACAGGTAAACACACGTGCTAGAAGAGTTATTGCTAGAAGACATTCTGGTCTCGCTTCGGATGCCACGATGCCATCAAGCGGTATCTCTGGTCGTAATCAGTCCTTCACTGACCAATCAGCGTTCATTAGCAGAATGCTAGCGTGTTATGGGCAACAACAACATAAGTACATAAGTACTCGTTCATTCAACTTTCGACCTATAACCCATGTTGAGCTTGCAAAACCTACAATTAAATCTGAGATTTCTCAACGGCAATCGGGTAAAAGAGACAAATTAGCATCTAGCTCCATAGACATTCATATTGCACTCGGGCGATCGCCCCCAGTGGAACTCTGGTGGAACTACAACCAAAATTCGGTACAAAAGGACTTAATAGGGAGTGGGCAGGCTCTCCGTAGACGGGCTCTGGTAATAATCAAGGAACTGCTGCCGTACCAGCAGACGCAATGGTATTACGCACGTCATTTCCAGTCACGTTGGAAGTTACTGAGCTGGGGACTATTTTCAGGCGCTGCGTAATATCATTCAATATCATATTTCCAAAAAAAGTGTTCCTTTAATGCCGCTCTTTTTTGCATACCAATTTCACCTTTTGTGTTCCTTGGGAAAAAAGTGGCAGCATGAAGGTGAGTAAATAATGATGGCATTTTCCCTTTGGGGGAAACTGTTCTTTTAACATTGCAAATCATACAAGATGGACTTGTTGAAGGACAAGCGACACTGTGTGAGCAGAGCGTGTTTTAATTTTCATGTCAGCGTGTGTTTGGGATGTTGGGAGGGGTAAACTCGACACCCTGAGAGTTTGTTCTTCCTCAGACTCAACAGCGCTGATGATGTTTGCTCTGGGGAAAATCTGTCTGAAACTCATTATGGGGTTTTCTCACAATTCAGCAGTTCTGCACTAGGGAAATTGATTCGGGCGTCTGATAATTTGATATGTACTGACCACATAATTTACACTCGCTCACAGTTGCTGGCCTTTCTAATATTGATTTAAATTTTTTTTGGTCTTTTTCCGTCATCCATATTTGAAGTGCAGAATCTGATTAACCAAAAAGATCCTAAATATATATATATATATTATTACATAACTTTGTCAGCTGGTATAAAAAATTACACTCGTCTTTGAATGAACTCCAAATGGCTTTAGATAAAAGCGTCTGTCGAATGAATACATGCATTATTTTTAAACCTCCAACCTTATAAAATATTTTTAGATCACCCATAATGAAATGACTTCTCTTTAAAACATATCCTGAAGCACTTTTTTTTAAACATCACACATAAAATGTTCCCACTGACAGATGCCACTGAAATACGTGTCCTGAGATATCACACTTGTCTGTGACAGAATTAAACTGGTTTTGATTTAAATAATTTCTGGGTGGTGATGGCGCAATGGATAAGACACATGCCTTTGGTGTGAGAGACCCGGGTTCGAATCCACTGTGAGACACCAATGTGTCCCTGAGCAAGACACTTAACCCCTAGTTGCTCCAGAGGCGTGCGACCTCTGACATATATAGCAATTGTAAGTCGCTTTGGATAAAAGCGTCAGCTAAATGAATAAATGTAAATGTAAATAATTGAATTAGAATTAGACAGATCTGCACTTTTTATACAATTAGAAAACAAATTATTATTCGAAGTTTCAAATATAACAACCATTATTATGTTGGCTTGACAAAACCAACATATTTGAAATCCTATTTAAACTTACTAAAGTTATTCTATGACTGTGTCTGAAATCACACACTGTATGATACTACATTTGGTTTGAAACGTCCTTTTTGACCGTTAAAAACTATGTTCTATATAGTATGAATGTGTGTATATGAATGAAATCGGGATGTACTACATCCACCATGTTGTCATTGTCGTGTGACCTACTACACCTTGGCAATAGAATCACCATTGGCTGGTAATTTTTTTCACCTGACTGATATACAATCAATATATATTTATATATATATATGATTCCACCAAATCAGCTTATCTTTATAAAATGGCACAGCTTTTTAAATATCTGAACGTAAACTCCTAACATCCGTCAATCAAGCATTACATTATGATATTATGATAATCAAGATATGATATTAATGATAGAACTTTAGTAATTTTTTAACCTAAACTTAGTATGAATGCATATTTGTCATTTTAATTGAACATTTTAACTTAGGACTGGTGGTGGTGCTTAAGATATTGTTGGTCATTCAGTGTTTCTGTAAAAAAGAAAAGAAAAGATAATAGTTATTATTATTATTAAAAGATAATAATACTACTACTAATAGCAATATACAACGCACTAAGGATTGGTAAGCTGCTGGGTTCATGAATATTAATCAGATACAGTCTCAATTTCGAGATATAAAGTCAGAATTGCGTGAAATAAAGTCGCAATTGCGTGTTATAAAGTCAGAATTCTCGCAATCGCGACTTTATATCACGCATTTCTGACTTTATATCTCAAAATTGAGACTATTTCACGCAATTCTGACTTTATATCTCAAAATTCTGACTTTATAACACGCAATTGAGACTATATCTGGCAATTTCTCAGAATTGAGAGATATAAACTATATCATTATATCACTCAATATACTCACTCACTTTATATCTCCCAATTGCGTGTTATATAGACATAAAATTCTGAGAAAAAAATCTGAATTTCAAGTATATTTATCACAATTGCGAGTTTATATCTCATTATTCTGACTTTATATCACGCAATTCTGACTTTATATCACGCATTTCTGATTTTATATCTCGAAATTGAGACTATTTCACGCAATTCTGACTTTATATCTCGAAATTCTGACTTTATAACATGCAATTGAGACTATATCTTGCAATTTCTCAGAATTGAGAGATATAAACTATATCATTATATCACTCAATTCTGACTTTATATCTCCCAATTGCGTGTTATATAGACATACAATTCTGAGAAAAAATTCGGAATTTCAAGTATATTTCTCACAATTGCGAGTTTATATCTCATTATTCTGACTTTATATCACGCAATTCTGACTTTATATCACGCAATTCTGACTTTATAACCTGCAATTGCGACTTTATATCATGCAATTGTGAGAAAAAAAAGTCAGAATTGTGAGATAAAAAGTCAAAATTACCTCTTTTATTTTTCAGTCTGTGGCGGAAACAAGATTAGGTATCACAGTTTCACTATAGTCGGATATACCCTCACTGTACCTTGGTGCCACTACAGTACTTTTATGCAAATGAATCAAGAATGCAAAAGCCTCATTAGTCTCTACATCAAAGGTAGTGGGGTTCCTGTTCTCAAAACGTGTTTAGTTCAATTAGCTCATTCGTTCCTCGACATGACCAGGACTTATTCGACAATACCACAGTGGGGTTGTGGGCAGCTCACCAGTTGCTGGAAGATGTCTGGTTCCCTGCCCTGGTTTTGTACCCTTGAGCTGGTCATGTGACCTAGACTTCAGTGCCACATCACCGCTTTCCCTTGGCCCAACACACATGCCTTGAAACGGCTGAGGCTGCTTAGCGGCCTTTATGTAATCGAATTAAAATTATGCTTCTGAATGTGGCCTTGACTGACCTAGACCAGACAAAAAATCTGACAAAGTATCAAAGATGAGAGTTATTATCGCAAAACCAGTCATGAATCGGTATTTTCCTAATTGTCTTTTCAGGACTAATTGCTTTTAATGGAGAGAGCGAGATTGCATTTGTTCTGTTTTGTCTTGCAGGGCATATTTTGCTTCGACATTTTGCTTTCACAGTGAATACTAATCACACTGCAACACAATAAGTCCCTGCAGGGTTTCTAAGGGCGCTTTCACAAGAGAAGTTTTGCTGCAGACTCCAGTCCGTTTGACGTCAAAGCTCGCGTTTTGCTTTGTTGGTACAGTTCATTTGGACTCTGGACTAAATGAACCAGTGTTTGTGACTTATAATGTGCCTATTATGAAGCATTTCTCATTTTCTTTGCGTTTCTTGCAATAAATCTGCAGCAGACAGAAGTGATAATCTGTGCATGTTAAGTTTAGGGAGCAAAACCATGGGATGAATACTAATAACTAAAGCTGCATGATAATGGTTTAACTAATAATCATGATTGTTTTGTTTGGATTTAGAAAACGCCAACTCGTACTTGAGCTACACGATTCTGGATAAACTAAGAACCACTTTTTTGTTTAAAATGGAGATAACAAATAACGATTCTCCCATGATTTTGAATAGACAACTGAACAAATAACATGACGTTTGCTAGAAGATCTGAAAGGATGTAACTTTTCAGTCAGTTGTCGCCACCTACTGGCATGACGATGTAATCAACGCAATCTTTATTAAAAGTCCCCCTGTAGTCAATAATTGTATCCATTAAAACTCATCTTTGATCACCAAAATGACATATTTAAATGTTTTTTCCTTGAAAATAATAATAATTCATGCCTTAAAATAGCTTGCATGTAACTCGACACCCTTGCCTCGTTTAGTATACGCTGTTCTATGAATATGCAAATGAGCCCCGCCTCCACTTACTCACTCACTCACACTGGTTGACGATCACACGTTGATCTGATTGGTTACAAGGTAGTTTGTGACGTCAGAAACACCAGCGATTTCAAACCGTGTTTTTGAGACTGTCTTTGGTTCACTGCAGTTTTAAGCAGAAAATACTCAGCAATGCTGTCCACTTATGAATTTACACATGGTTAAAGCATATTAAAAACACCACATAGACACATAAACAGCATTAAAAGCTGGATTTTTACCACAGGGTGGAGTCAATAAAGTGAGTAAATCACCTTTTGAAAGTAACTTGGCAATTTTGATCGCTACTGTACATCAGTGTTTATATCCGCACTACAAACTTTTATCCCAGTTTTTCTATAATAAAAAATTATTGTTTCATATCTATACATGACAATTGTTTAATCCCTGGTTTAGTGGCAGGGCCAACGCAGATCTGAATGTTCGATGTGATCGTGAGCTGGATTTTTGTCATTTAGGAATAAGATAGCATGGGTGATTAAATCGAAATCGCAATCTTTTAACGAATAATGGTGCAGCACCATTATTTTACCTGATCTTTCTACATTATGATAACTGGTGAAGCCTTAAGAAGCTTCTCTCATATTAATTACAATAATTTCCTCTCTATTAAATCAACAAAAAAGACTTTGTGTGGTTCCTGAAGAAATGCACTTGCGCAACATCAGTGCTATAATACAACTGCAAACGGTATAATTAAGATTCATGCATGGATATATTGCAAATATCGTTGAGGATTAAGCTTAAATAATTGAGAGAAGCACAAATCGTGATCACAATTAAAATACACTTAATTGTGCATCTCTACTAATAACATGCACAGTCTTCTCTAGTGCTAACATATTGCATTTAAAGGCATCTACTTTTATTACTAATCCACATTTGCAATCTTAAATGAGTGATGAACTGAGAAATCAAATTTTTCTTGAGCTTTTGACATATAAGAGGTCACCATACTATAAGAATATCCTGTAAGTTTCAGAACTGAACACTTCCTTGTTAGTCCAATAAAAGCTTTTATTGACAGCAGGCTCAGCGAACGACAGGTTTGTCAAAGTAGGGATCTATGGCGTCACAGGGTATCAAACCCCGCCTCCACAGAAGAAGGTCGACGCCTACTTCAACACCACCTGTTTAGCCCCGCCCACAGACTCCCGCATTACATGAAACTCATTATAATATGCAAAACTGTTATCCAATCATAGCAGTGGGCGTTTACTTCCACGTCTTCAATGCGGCACGCACATAAAAACCGGGAGCTAGGCTCAAAACCAGGGTATAAAATAGCCTATTACTTATTAATTTTGATGTTTTTAAATGTAAAAACCAAGCAAACGTCATAAGTTAACAACAATATAATTTTTTTTAAAAGCCAGTTCATGACCGATATATTCTTGGAGTTATTCAAGCTTTCCAAAATGACCTGTTGAACTGAAAAGATCATGTGATGTCTCGGCTGGGACCAGGTGAACCGGTTGTTCAGTATAATCATAACCAATTTTTGTACGTTTATGCAGTACATAGTGGGGCAAGTGGGTCAATGTGAATGGTTTGTGTTGGTTTGTCTCCCTCTTTTCCAGGACTGAGATGACTGGCTGGCAGAGAAAGCGCAGTGAAATCAATCCTCTGCCAGCCGAAACAGATGCTGCGTCTTTCAAAACTGGCTCCTGCCTTCCTCGATGTGGAGCTCTCCAGACTTGGCCCCGCACATATTCTGTGGCTCTCTGTTTTTTCTGGATCTGTTTGTCTTTGTTGTTGCCGGCTTGAAGTCCATCAGCCCTGGCCAGTGTGTTTAGTGGGAAGGAGCCGTTGACGTAATGGCATTGCTGGTGGGCTGATTCAATTGCGTTGGGCTTCAAGCCTGAGGTTGCTTACTACACCTGTTGGAAACAGCACTGACAGATGGGGCGATCTGGACTTCCTCAAATGTGTCGTCGCTAAGGCAATCAAGCCGTAGAGGATTTGTAAACATTTTCCCCACAGATACTAAAGCATTTAGCATGTTATTTCACTGCATTTTATTCACAAACTGCCCGCAGTCCAGCTCAACCAGATGTTAGATGTGCCGGAGTACCGCTGCGCCGAGTCATTATTCTTTTCAGCACGAACACACCCTGTTTTTATGTAAATGAAGCACACAAATCGCGCTATTTATATGCTCACTTGGACTGTGTTAAATTTCATGATCTTGCATATCTATTTTTATTGTTTTCTCATTGGTCTTTGGTTGTTTCTATTGCCATTTTCATCTTCTTTTAGTAGTTCTTAAAAGCAAAGGATCAACAATGAGCGCCACCTAGTGGATCCTTCCGGGCAGTTGCGCATGCAGGCGAAGACTTTAGACGCGGCAAACAATTGTCTTTTAAAGCATGTATTTTTATTTACTTTTTCTTGTGGACATATAAATATGTTAAGCAAATGCTTATACATTGCACCTTTTTTTTACATTAAATTCAACATTTAATGTTCTGCGCTTATTTAAAAGATATTTGCATGCATTTTCTACTGATCATGTAAACATTTTCCCTAAAGACACACATTTGCAATGAAAAAGTATTTTTATGCAGGAATAGCGGTGCGTAATGAGGATTTAAATTAAGTCATTATTCATTTCAACGTGAACATGCCTCCTTTCTATGCAAATGTGGCTCATATGACTTTATTTGCAAAATTAACTTTACTTATTTGATGTTAAACAATATTATAAAGCAAAACTGTATATTTGTTAACATTTTCTCTAAAGAAACACAATAATGTGAATTAAATTCAGGCAAAGCCTACTTCTGCGTTCCTGCAAAAGCAGAATAGCTTCTTCTCACCTTGAGTATTTAAATTGCACATGAGGCTTCTTGTAAATTCACAAAACACTACGTGGAGCACTTTTTGCCTAGTGCAATTGAATTTCATTAAAAAGAGATGTTTGTGTACATTTCTAGTGATCGTGACAGCGGTAATTCATCAAATGATGGAGAAGAGAGGCGTATATTCAGATGCGTGCCGTAGACAAGCACACTTTAAGCATTTTAAAGAGCTGCTTCTGGTGCCTCACTTTTTTTCATTTCAGCATTTTTTTCTTGTTTTCCAAACAAATATCTAAACATTCTTAAATCAAGATAAACTTACCTGAGTATTTGACAAGACTTAATATATCGTATCCAAATTAAGCAAGTTTATGCCTATAACAAGAAGAATATCTGCCAATGGTGTCAGAAAAATAAACTTAATGGGAAAATAAGATTCTAAACCTATTGGCCAATATTTTTTCATTGTTTTAAACAAAATCTCACCTAATTCAGATTTTTTTCTTCTTCCTGAAAGCAAGACTTTTAGTGTATATATATATAGTCCGACTTATATATGTTTTTTTCCTCTTCATGACATATTTTTTGACTGATGCGACTTATACTCCGGAGCGACTTATAGTCCGGAAAATACGGTACAAATGATGAGATTGATACGGTAAAACCGGCGTTATCGTTACTACTGTGTATCAAGTGCTGAGAAAGAGCTGACACTAGTAATGGGCGATATAAACGATACAAAATTGGCCTACGATAGAGATTTGAATTATATTGCACTATCGCGATAATGCATGTTGATGACACAATCTACCCGCAAAATTTAGAGCCACGAGCTGCAACCGGCTGAACCGCATCATATTCGTCGTCATCTTGAGTAAACATGGCTGACAGCGAAACGGAGGAGCTGGTGAAAAAGATCGGTGCAACATCCATTATTTGGACTTGGTTCGGATTTAAGCCGTCCGTCGAGCAGCAGCAAACTATACAGAGTGCGTGGGGCAACAGTTCGGTAACACACACGAGTAATCTGTTCTACCACCTCAAAACTAAACGTGTCACTGAATACCAGCGCGTATTCACAAAATAGTGGTGTAAACACAACATCTCTGTGTGTGCCGGATTTTAAGATTCGTTGTTGTGTTGCTTTTTAACTGAGAAGACATCCGTTTTTCTGCTCTTTGCATCTTTTGTGTCCTTTAAAAAAATAGCCAAACTAAAACTACATATGATTTCGAGTGCCTTCTGCACTGTTTTGCACTTTTTACTGTCTATGGCATGGCACTACTGTAAATAAACTTTTATACTTGAAGCATTTTCTTTAGTTGACGTATAACAGGAGAAACTCGAAAAATTTGAATATCATGCAAAGGTGAAACTATATTATATAGACTCCTTACATGCAAAGTGAGATATTACAAGCCTTTATTTTTTATAATTTTGATGATTATGGCTTACAGCTTTATGAAAACCTTTTCACAATATTCAAATTTAGAATTTGGGTTTTTTATTAGCTGCTAGCCATAATATAAACATTAGGGCTACTTAAAGTCTCTGCAGCTAGTGTACTTTCTGAAATGGTTTTATTATAATTTATATATCGTGATATATATCGTTATCGCAAGAGGCTGCAATGTATATCGCAATATGGATTTTAGGCCATATCGCCCATCCCTAGCTGACACTCAGATATGCTAAGGGACATTTGGTGTTCGACACATGCTGTAAGTGCTCGACCAATCACAACAGACTGGGCCGTCTGACCAATCAGAGCAGAGCAGGTTCTCAGAAAGGGGGGGTTTAGAGAGACTGAATCCTTTATCAAACCTTTTCAGACACAGTGAGAAAAGAGCTGATGCTGCAATGTAGGCCTATATTTTGAGAAATTAGTTGGATGCATGCAAATCTATTGTAGGAGACTCCAAAACGAAATTATGAGCCTTTGAAATTGCACAATAGGAGTAAGAAAATCATTTTTTGCAGCGTTGCAATAGTGGAACGACATTTGAGTTTTCTATGACCCGCCTTTGACAAATGAAATATGACAGATCTGTGACCACACACGCCGCTTCAGAGCTCGAGCTGAGGATGAAGGGTTAAGCCACCATGTAAGTCTTTCTGCGATACGAATATGGTCCTTCGCAGACGGTCAGATGAGCTGCAGTAAATAATGATGATTGCCTAAAGTCTTCATTACAGTGAACCTAAGAGACGAGGCGGTGGCGTTAGGTTCTGCGAGCATGTTTAATTATCATCTCTCGATCCTCCCTTGCCCTTCTCCAACCCCCAGCTCAACCCGTGCATGAATATGTCCAAGAAGAAATGGCCTCACTCTAATAATAATGAAAAAGCCCCATGTTTTATTTAACACAGCAGAAGAGAGGATCATTCAAGTGGCGTCAGAGTGGATGTAGCGGCAGAAATAAGTGGGGTCTCGCACAGACTCACTCGCAAATATTCTCTGCACACGCTCGGCCATGCGTGGCGTGAATATGTGTGTGATGCATGCCAGGCACGAGCACAGGTACGCCTTTTGCTCGCTTTGCACGGTGAATTTGCAGGTTTCTGGTGCTTTCTGCAGCAAAGCTAACTGGTCAAACGCAAAGCAAATATGTGCATATTCCTGCCACTCTGTAAACATAAATCTCTTAGAGAAATGCTATTGGCATACTGAGAGAATCTAATAAGGGTCGGGTCCTTGAGATGCAGTCGGCGCTGTGTGTGTGTGTGTGTGTGTGTGAGCGCTGTTGGAGACGCAGCCCAGATTGGAGTGGGCTTTTGTCCTGAGGGACATGGAGGGTCCTTGCTCTCTCCTGTCCTCATTATGGCAGACAAGGTGCTCGGCCGTGAATCAATGGCGGCGGTTTAGACACTAATGCCAGCCGTATCTCGTAATAGGTGCATGTGTGTGTGTGTGTGTGTGTGTCTTTGAGTTAGTTTGTCCTGTGTTACAGGAAAAGCAGTCATTAGACTCCTTTTGCACATTTGCAGACCACACTCCCTCATTGCTCCGAGTTAATGGCTGTAATTTTTAATGTTGAGTTATTACGCCATAGCAGACCTGTAATGAAAGTGAAATGATGGTGATTTCAGAGCAGCGGGGTATGAAGCCTGAGCCGCGTTTCCTCTGGCTGCTGATTCTGGGCTTTATGCCTCTGTTCTTACATGTCATCTGATGCAAATATTGCCAGTGAACCCAATTAATGCGTTTATGGGCTTTTTCCACCTCTTGTTTTTGGTATGAAGATATATTCTCTGAAAACAAGTCTTTATATATAATGCATGTTGTTTAGTAAAATGTTTTTACTGTGTTGATTGAAAATTGGAGCTGCTGGTATTTTTAGAGATGCACCGATTTTAAAATTCTGCTTGAAATGTATTTCATTAATTTTAATATTTTTGACTCGCTGCAACTGATTAATGGTCGATTACGGTAAATCTATATAAAAATAAAAGACATTAAGCCTCTAATCAACTGTTTTTAACATTTTCAAATAGATGCAATGCTTAAATGACATGCATTACAACATTATATTACATTATGAAATATGCATAACAATTCATTTTGAAATTAAAATCTCGTTAATAAAGGACGGATTCATATAGTGCTCTTAAGAGTTAAATATTTGTTGTAATATTGATGGCAAAAGTCCATAATAAATACTGAATATACAATTTATGTATTTTTTTTGTTTTTTTTACTACTGGCTGATATCAGTAGATGTAAAGAAAAACACTAATTTCGTCAGATTACCAATGTTGCATCCCTGGTGATTTTAAAGCACTGGTGTCACGTTCATGATTTATTCAAAACTAAAGTCTTTTTTTGTCATCTTTTCCAGTTAATCATTTCTAAACATCCCAAGATCAAATGCAAATGCAGAATTTTGAATCAGGTTTTGAGAGAACATAATTATCTTGAATGAACTTCATTGGATTTTTTTTTTAAGGCTTAAATATTTTGCTTACATAAAGACATTCTCTGAAATCAAGTCTTGATTGCATATTAGTGTTTTTTTAAGGATGCACTGATTAATTGTCAATTAAGTCGACATTATTTTGTGTGTTAAAATAAAAATAAAGCACACTAAAAGCCTCAAATCAGTAGTTTTGGTCATGATGCTTAACATAATTTAGACAATTCAATATCAAAATATACAGTATGAAATATGGATAACAATTCAGTTTGAGATGAGGGATCTAGTGAAATAGTGCTCTTAAAGAGTTAAATATTTACTGTAATGGCCACCGAGACCTCAAATAAACGTGTCCACAATTAAATATTGAATATCCAACTGATGCATTTTAAATTTTGCGGTATTGGCCTATATTGGATATCTAGCAGTCATCCGATAAATTGAACCAAATCACGTATATTTACAGAAAACCGAGATGGTCTCAATATATGGTGCATCCCTATGATTTCCAACATGATATCAAATGCAACTGTTGTTGTTTTTTAATTGTTTTAAGCATAAAAAAAATGGCAGAGTATGATATCTCTGAAAACAAGTCTTAATATATTTTTCTGTTTGTCAAGTGCATCTTGTTTTAAGGGCAGACCAAACTGGTTAAGAAAGTGATTGTCTTGCAGGGAACAGACAGCTGTCAGACTCTCGTAACGTTGCATCACGATCATCCACTCATCTGTGAAACCAAAGAGTTGAACATGCTAAATAAGGGATTGATATCGAGGATTTGAGTCCTTCCTCCGCTTATGACAGCTCTCATCAGCGCCGAACCTTGTTGCTTTGCTTTGGAGGAGGGCAAAAGAGACAGAGGAAAATAAATAAAGCAGAGAGAGAGAAAAGAAACACAGATCAATAAATATTTCAACAGCTGCTCCCCTCGAGCGTCTGTGGAGAAATGGAAAGGTGCAGAGTTACTGAAGGAGAATGAAAGGGATGAACAACACGGGCTGATGATGGAAACGCTTCCACGACACGCATCGGACGTGGACGTGACACACGATGGACGGAGCAGAGAGCAGCGTTGTAATCAAAAACTGATTCAGAGAGCCGACAGATGGCGAGTGGGGGGGCAGGAGGTGCTGGAAAGTGGCAAAGACCAGCAATAAACAAGCGCAAGATGGATTGATCTGGAAGCCTAATCATTACACACAATTAGGGCCGGCTGATATGGCGGCACGCTGGGTAGAAAGGCATTGGAGATTTTGCTGTACCCTTTATAACACAGTAGTGTTCTTCAGTGTGCATGACTGCTCTACGTTATTTATTTATTGTGTGTGTGTGTGTGTGTGTGTGTGTGTGTGTGTGTGTGTGTGTGTGTGTGTGTGTGTGTGTGTGTGTGTGTGTGTGTGTGTGTGTGTGTGTGTGTGTGTGTGTGTGTGTGTGTGTGTGTGTGTGTGTGTGTGTGTGTGTGTGGAATGGTGTAAATACAGAGCAGAATGTGTCCTAATCCTAAACAAGCCGAGAGAAGGAAGAACTTGCGAACAGCCGAGTTTAGTTGTTCACAGCTCGACTTGCCAAATATACTTAACATAGAAACTCTTTTAAATGTCAAACCTAACAGCTTAAAATACTAACAGGTATTTCCCTTTACAAAAAAAAAAAAAACACTTCTCAACATTTACTCGCATTGTCTAGTTTTATGCAAAGCATGCTGGGAACTAGAAATCCACAGGCCAATTTTCAAGACGTTTTTAAGTTAGGCTACTACAAACCAACTAATGCAGAATTGTAAGTTTGCATTACTAAATTGATGTAAGGATCAACATTTTGAATTATTAATGAACAGAACTCATCAAAATGATGTTTTAATGTTAAATGAAATCAATAAATTAAAAATTGAATCTTGCATCCATTCATTTATTTAAGTTGTGTTAGTAAGTGCCCTGATTTTTCATATCACAATACGTTAAAATAATTACTTTTAAAATAATTTTTTTCTTGTTTTTCTAGTTAAAAATATAAAAAAATCCTCATAACTTGCATTTATTTGAAACGAAACATGGCAAAAGTTTTTAAGGATATAGTTTGAATGTGTTTAATATCGCATTCTGTCTTAATGCAGAAAGATTTTGTTCCTTGTTAGCTACACACACACACACACACACACACACACACACACACACACACACACACACACACACACACACACACACACACACACACACACACACACACACACACACACACACACACACACACACACACACACACACACACACACACACACACACACACACACACACACACACTTGTACATCTATCTTTATGAGGACATTCATTGACACAATGCAATATCTAGCAGTTTATCCTAACCTTACCCATCACAACTAAGTGCCTAACCCGAACACTTACCCTAAACCGACCCTTGACCTCATTATAACCTTTATATCCCTAAAACCAAGTCTTGACCCTAAAACCAAGTCTTGACCCTAAAACCGGCCTTTAAAGGGGTCTCAGAAACTGAGGACTGGCCAAAATGTCCTTAATTTACTCTCTTTGTCCTCACTCCAATGGTCTAAAACTCAAACTTGTCCTCACAAAGATAAGTTTACACGCACGCACACACACACACACACACACACACACACACACACACACACACACACACACACACACACACACACACACACACACACACACACACACACACACACACACACACACACACACTATGAATGGTTGCTGTCAGGATGAGTGTTGACTGGGCTCCGACACTACGGCTCTAATGCTGCACTTCTCTCATTAAAACATCACTCCTGTAGACGTGGCACTAATAAGCAGGTGCTTCTGCGTATTACCTCGGTAATGACTGGTTGTTAGCCTGGCTGTGAAAACACGGCCGTTATCTCCATGGCTTGTTCGGTGGAAAAAGTCTCAATTTGAGGTGACTGAGAGATCAGAATCTTATCGGCTCCACACCATTATATGTGAAACCAACAAACATGTAAATCGCTCCAGCCCGATATATACAGCATTACATTGTTAAACTCCAACAGCAGTGCGCCTCATAATTCACTGAAGATATCCGCCACATCCAGTTTTTTTCCAGGTCTGGCACTTATTAGATATTCCAGCTGTGAAGGTACAGATGGGATTTCTAGCAATGAGAAGCTGATATTAAAGAAATAGTTCACCCCAAAAATGAAAATTGCTTTCATTTTGCTCCTCAGATCAAGCACATAAAGAAAAATGTTGAATTTTTCTTGGATTTTAACTGATGTGTTGTAAAGCAGTGCTTTTTAACTGGTTTGGCCATATTTACCTATGGATCGTACACCCAAAAAGAAAATTTCTGTCATAAATTGCTCATCCTCAAACTTCGTTCATCTTTGGAAATCAAAATAAGATATTTTTTATGACAGTTTTTGGTTCCCATTGACTTCCATAGTAGGAAAAAAATATACTATGGAAGTGAATGGGAACCAAAAACTGTCTGGTTACTGACATTCTTCTAAATATCTTCCTTTGTGTTCAGCAGAAGAAAGAAATTCATACAGGTTTGAAACAACTTGAGGGTGAGTATATGATGACAGAATTTTCACTTTAAAAGTGAACTATTCCTTTAATGTTATAAAGCGACGAGAATACTTTTTGTGGGTAAAACCCCCCAAAATAACGACTTTATTCAACAAGTGTCAGATCTTCTATAGTAAACACAGTGCATGCTTCCACGTTTTATGCCAGAACGCCGGCTAGTTATATTTACGTTTATTTTTCCAATCAACTGGTCATAATTGAAAGCCTAACTCAGAAATAACTTGTATCCATCAGGCAGCCAATAATATAAAGTAATAATAAATAAGTTAATTAATTAAAGTAATGGAGCAGCGGTTAGGGTCTATCTTGTATTTTGTACTCATACATTTGAATTGCGCTTATAACTTTAAATATTTTAATAAGCTAATTTGTACATTTAACTTAAACTTATCATGTAGTCTCAACTTAAATATTTTAGTAGTGGAAACTTGGCTAGCTTTAACTACTCACTTCATAATGTTGGGTTAAAAATACCCAACTATGAGTTAAGTTAAGTTGAGTTACCCAACTATGGGCTGGTATAGCACCTTCCCAACTGTGTTATTTTAACCCAATATGTGTAACTCAAGTACTCTCCCTTTCGAGTGTCATGGCAAAGCATGCATTAAATGTAAGTTTGTCTAAACTAAAAGAAACAAGTTCATAAAACTCAAAACAATGAAACAATTCAGATTACTTAAAGTGTTTCATTTTCGTGAACTCAAAAAAAAAAGTTCTAAATACTCATAAAAGTGAATTTGATTGAACTTATTTGTTTCATTTAAGTTTACTCAAACCAATAGATTATTCTGATACTTAGGGTTTACAGTGTGACATTATACACTATGTTGGTCAATGTTTCAGTCTCATTGACAGACCTTTAAACAACATTTCAGAAAACTTCTAATGCCTCAATGGACTGCGATTAATAAACTGGAAGAAGTATGGAAATATCTATTACACTCTAAAAAATGCTGGGTTGTTTTAACCCAATTTTGGGTCAAATATGACCATTGGGTTATTTTGTTAAATTGCCTTTTTGATCCAACGTTTGGGTTTGTCCATATTTGACCCAAAATTAGGTTAAAACAACACAAAATTTTTTAGAGTTTAGTTTTTCACCTGTGGTGTTTCATTTCCGATACTAAAGGCTCAGATTTTGAGGATCAATGCATGAAAACCTGTTAAAAACGCGCGGGCTGTGTGTCACTAACACCATACAGCTCTTGTTATTGTGAATCAGGGAATTGTGCTAATCGGGATTGAATTTCACCGTGTGCACCGGTGTGATATTCCATTAAAGAAGCGGAGAGACGTGGAGGAATTTGTTTTGGAGGCGGCGGTGTGACATTTCTTTAATTGTGAGAAAGGAGGAGAGATCTCACGATGTGATCGAGCGCTTGTATTACCCTAATTTGCTTCTCAGTCAGATGGCAGTGCGTTATCGCCCGAGGATGTGCCACTAATTTGCTGCTGGGGGATATTTCTCTGTCAGTGCCTTGTGTTCTTTATCAATAGGCACCGATGAAGTTCCTTCTAAACATGACAAGTTGAAGCCTAAACTGAGAATATGTGAAGGCAGTCTTTAGTCTTCAGTCCGGCTTCCCTGCGTCATTATGTCTCTGAGCGCCGTAATGGGAAGATGTGTGCGAATGCATATCGCCCGCCTAACACGCATTTCCCCCCATTTTCAATTTGAATATCATTAACCAATAAGTCAATTTTTTGAGCATTTTAATTAATATCTTAATGAATTTCGTTGCAATATGTGCTGTTTGGGTGAGCGAGATATTCATGGTTAATGAAATTTACTTTCATTTCCAAATGAAAGCGTTCATGTAGTTCCATCTTTGCTTTCTCTGCAGAGCATTTGGAGCGTTGCCCGCACAAAAAACTTTAATTCATTGTTTAAATAGCATCATCCAATTAGTTAGTCATTTTGCGCTATATTTCTGTCATTTGCATAATCAAATAAGGTCATTATGATTGTAGTCATATTAATTCTATATTTATTAGAAGAGCATAATTTTTGTCATTTTTCCTCAAGCTTATTTTATAAGGCAATGAAAGTAATTCCAACGGCTTAAAACACAAGAAATGTGCTGCTGCTGCTGCTGTGTGTGTGTGTGTGTGTGTGTGTGTGTGTGTGTGTGTGTGTGTGTGTGTGTGTGTGTGTGTGTGTGTGTGTGTGTGTGTGTGTGTGTGTGTGTGTGTGTGTGTGTGTGCGCGCGCTGTGCAAGTAAAATGTATAGAAGCGTACAGACAATGAAAAAAGTTTTTGTGCACTTCAGTCCCACTTGAAAATATGTTTTATTTAATTTAATATAACATATTAAACCAAGTGGCATCTATAAACAATTTATGATATATTATTGTCATATTGAACTGTAGATACTATTAAAACACTTTTGAACAATACTGTTTTTGAATTCAACAGAACCAAGGCTGCACTTATTTGATAAAAAATACTGTAAATATTGTGAAATATTATTACAATTTAAAGTAAGTGTTTTCTATGTGAATATACAGTAAAATGTAATTTATTCCTGTGATCAAAGCTGAATTTTCAGCATCATTACTCCAGTCTTCAGTGTCACATGATCCTTCAGAAATCAGTATAATATGATGATTTTGATGCTCAATAAACATTTCTGATTGTTATCAATTCATAAAACAGTTCACTTCATATTTTTGTGTAAACTCTTATACATTTTTTCAGGACTTTTTATTAGAACGTCACTTTTGATTTTTTTTATCCCTTCTTGCTGAATAAAAGTATTAATTTAATAAGAAAATAAAAATTCTCACTGATCTCAAAGTTTTGAATGGTTGTGTGTATCTATTATATCATTTTTTAAAATCAAAATATTTTCACAGTTAAAGATATAAAACAATTAACATATTCTTTAAAATGAAGTCAAAGCGAAATGTTGTCAACATTTCTTTAGCATGTTCATATGTCAATAAGGTATGAGGAAAGCTGCACAATAATTTGTTTGCAGATGCCACTTGCTTTGAAATTTTGTATCTAATGCAATGATGTTCAGACATTTTTAAGTGTGACTTAAGTGTCCAAAAACCTCCAAAAGTCTTTTTTGGAGACACTGTATATCCTGGACAGCCTTGTTACAATTAAAGTGTGCAAACTGCATTCTGAATTTCACAATTCTTAAATATATCATTTAAATATACACTAAAACCATATAAGACTGAATCCAGAAACGTCAGCACTGTTATGACAGGCGAGTGACACAGATTGGCTGCCGCTTGTGTTTTTCACCTCTAGTTTGCACAAAGTTCAACAACTTTTCTCAACTTTTTGACACTCGCATCACATTTTCAATTGACAAGGCCGTCGATAGCTTTTGGAAATGACACAAAATCTTCTGTAAATCAGCCGAGCGGACAGTTATCGATGACAATAATCTTAAAATTGGTGATTTATCGGCCCGGCTGATGTTTCGGTCTGTCATTAAAAGGATTTTTTTATTATCCCACATTGACTCGAGCAAACTATCCTGATGTTTGACAGGAGAAAGCCACAATAACCACAATCGCTCTCATGACCTTTGCATGGGCCACACGCATTCAAATCCATTAGACAATAATGAGAGCTTCACAAAGGCCAATTAGCTGCCTAATCTTGGGAAAAACTGTCATGATGCAGTTCAGATTTTGCTGACAAGTCAATGATCCAACGGATAAAAACATTTTTTTTATATTAACACTGAGATAATTCTATTTTCGATGACATTTATGGTTTATTCTGATGATTATGAAGCGGGTCTGGTGAGCTTTTTATTTCTATTTATCTGTCCATCTGAACTCTCAATGGATATCGATCTGTTTACCCCAGATCTCTTAATACAGACATGGGCGATGTGAAACCGATACATGTGTCGATTCTATCAAGTTGACCTGAGAGATAGAGGCTAAGATCCATCACGCTTAGCAAACATTGACTAAATGACATTATGAAACTCTGTGCAGTAAAAATAGAGATTCAATCCATATTGTCTCAGACCAGGATAATATCGCATAAAACATTTGAGAATGAAGCTTGCGTTTCCATCCCATGTGTTCAAGAGAACAAAACCGTCACTTCCTATAAAATTGGTGCAAAATATCTGCAATAAAAATGGAAGCCATTGTGGCTCTAAAATGAGTTGTAGCTCAGAGCGCGCAGACGAAACGCAAAAACTATATCTAGCGTTCGGATGCTGGTGTTTGTGAGCGCAATCGTGTGAGACGCTTCTTAAACCAGATCATTCTGATCACTGACTTTGACTCAGGCATTTCAGAAACACCAAACCCAACATTTGAAATGCTGCGATGCGATTGGTCCGCTGGTTAAACCAGTTATCCAATCATATTCACTGTTAGGCAAAATCACGTGACTGTTTTGTTCCAGATCGAGGAATTTATTCGGTAAATGTGCTTCCGTCCTACTTTATGCGCATGTCTTCTTATAGAAGACAAACATTATCTGCCTCAATTGAGTGCATGTTTTTAATGTGCATTTTTAGAAGTGATTGCATATATTGGCATTTCCATTCATCGTTTGTTTATGCGTTATCCAAAAATGTGCACAAAAATAATGAATAATGAGTATTTAATGTCAAAATAGGTGAGTAGTTTGTGCTTTTATTCTATGTTTCTTTATTAAAAAGGTAATGGATAACAGTAAATATATAAAAGTTTTGATACCAACATCAAGATTTTAGGTTAAAATATATGTGAATGCATAAATAAAACTGTATATTTCAGGTTTTTAAAGGGTTGTTCAGCTAAAAATGTATATTGTCATTGTTTTCTCTTCTCGCCATGATGTTGTACTATAACTTATTTTATTTAGTTTATTTTGCTTTATAAACGTCTAACTTAATATGTAGTTTAAGCATTTTTTTAAATCAACATTTTAGGTTAAAATTTATGTGAATGCATAAAGATTGTCATTGTTTTTTCACCCTCATGTTATTCCATAACTTATTGTCTTCAGTGAAACACAAAAGAAGATATTTTGAACAAATCTCTTTGATCTTCATTGTATGGACAAGAAACCCTGCACATCTTCTTTTGTGTTGCACAGAGGAACAAAGTTTCACTTTTTTAATCACCCTTTTTTTCCTTCATCTTCACTACAGCTGATTTTTAATAGTCCTGCAAATGCATTTTTAAAAATAAATACTCCACATAGTATCTCTCAATTAATTTGAGGTCATGAAAATATCCAGTTGCATGGAAGGATTTAATAACGTCTTTTTAGATGGAGTTTTGCATGTCACATGTCAACTACTCCACGTCATCTAGCCTAATAAGTGTGCTCTACTGGGAGCTGCAGCCGTTCCTAATATTAGCTCATATTTGTCCGCCTGGTCAAAACTGCCAAAAACTAGCTTTGGATGTGTCTGGCTTTAATACACAGACATGTCAGGGAAAATGGATTTGTGGCATTTTCCGGCTTTATTTAAAGCATGCGCAGCACAAATGCCAGGAAATGTGCTTCAGGAAACAAGCGCATCTCAACAGGTTGTGCATTTGTTTGTTTGTTTCAGAGATGATCAGTCATGTGTGGTCATGATGGATAAAGTTGAGGCAGACAGTTCTTGTCATTGACTTGCTCTCAGTTTGATTTAAATCTGTACACATGCACTCTAGATGCGATCGATTCCTCGGATCGCTGTTTTATGACTATCTGCACTGCCTGGAAAGGTCGATGATTTTTCATTAATCATTTTGTGATTTAATGAGTTGGATTGTATTTTGTTTTATGCCACATTTTGGGAATAGGGGATTTGCTGCCGGCGTGAGCCATAGTTCAAACAATAGTGAAAAATATAATTTAATTCAATGTTTTACTGGCTTTTATTTGTCCTCAAAAAGCAGCAAGACTTTTGTTTGAACTGTGTTTTAGTGACAACAAAATAGTTTCTTGGAAAATGTATTGCTCCGAGGTTGTCCTTTCATTTCACGTTTATGTTTCATTTAATCATCACCTTTGTCTTTCCATTAGGAGAAATAGAAACAAATCAGATAATAATTTTCATACAAGTAAAAAGCAATGAAATGAATGTGTATAGCAGCCAATAATTAATGATAAATGAATCATGGCATAGTTTATCATTAAATATATGCACATTTATCATTGATTTTATGCAAATAATCACATTTTCAAAATGCATTTATTCAAATGACTTAGCATCAGCATAAATATAGTCATAAATCTAGCTGTGGAACAAGCAATAGTCGATTAGTTAAAATGTATGAGATTGATGACATTTGTAAACCTGGTTAATGTGTATTTAAAGCATTCAGTTTATTAATACAGACATATCGTGTTTGTTTATGGCTGACAAATACAGTATGCATCACACTAAGATTATTAGTGAGTGTGATCCAAATGCATGGACATTTTATATGCAATGAAAATACATAAATCCTACATTTAAACCTGAGAATTTTTTAAGTGTATTGAGATATCTGACTTTTGATTTTAGCCTTTGGTATCTTGGCAAATCTGAGCACAGTGTGACATTTTGATTATTATTTTATGTTAAAACTGTGTAACCCAAAATGGATGGAAATGTTATTTGCATTTAAAATACATAAATCTTAAATTTAGGCCTACCGCCCAGTACATATTTTTTGAGAGTATGAGATCTTTGAGTTTTGAGTTGAGTTGAGATCTTTTCTGAAACTCTGGAAGACGTGTACAAGATGTTTTATTCCTGAGAGAAACTTCTGAGAAGAATACGACTTCAGCAAAAGTGTTCATTTGCTCTCCATTTAATCTCATTACTATGTCTTTTGTGTCATGTGCATTTAAACCTGGATGACTTTCTTTCCCCTATTGAACACAGAAGGAGTTTTTTTCCATGGAATGGTAATTCCCCCCCCCCCCCCCCCCCCATGCAATTACAGTGAATAGAGACCAGAGCTTTCAAGCTTCATAAAGATGCAAAAGCACCATAAATGCCATTGTAAGTCTTGTGAAGCCATACTGTGAGGAACAGACCAGAGTTATTCCTGTAATAGCACCTTTAAGCTATTCACATAGTGGTCAAAAGCCTGGTATAGGCTTTTTTTTATGTTTTATTTTTTAATAACGCGATAAATCATGCCGAATTGTGCGGACGTACATTTTATTGTCCAGGCTGTCATACAAAAGAATTATGAACAAGAGAGAACCAACTGAACATTAAAGGGGTGCTATAATGCCCTTTAAACAAGATGTAAAATAAGTCTCTGATGTCCCCAGAGTGTGTGTGTGAAGTTTTAACTTAAAATACCCCACAGATATTTTTATATAGCATGTTAAAATTGTCATGTTTTGAGGGTGAGCAAAAAAACGCACCGTTTTGTGTCTGTCCCTTTAAATGCAAATGAGCTGCTGCTCCCGACGGCTTTTACCTCTCTCTCTCACACACACACACACACACACACACACACACACACACACACACACACACACACACACACACACACACACACACACACACACACACACACACACACACACACACACACACACACACACACACACACACACACACACACACACACACGCACTAAAAATGTCAATGTTTATGTTTAAACCGGAGTCAGACAATAATGGAGAGACTCGAGAATATGTAGAAGCAACAGGACATTTCTGAATGGTTAGTTGATGAATTTATGAAGCTTATTTGCAGTTATCTTCTAGTCGTTGATTAGCATATTCTGTCATGATAATCTATAAATTGTGTTCAGGGGGCGGGGTTTATGTAAATTTTAGGGTTGTGATGTCACTAACCCGGGAGGAATGTCGTGTAGTTCCTACCAGCCGTTTGTTGTAGTCCTTAAAAAAATATTTCTTTAAAAGCAAATATCTCCCTTTGCTCTGAACTTTGAGCGTTGTAACTTTGTTGTTTATGATCAAACAGCAACATTACACACTAACTACAGTTAGAAAAGTGAAATCATAATCAACCACCACTTTAATAACTGATTATGCCCTAGTCAATGTATGATTTTTCCAGTTTGTTTTTCTATGCATTTTTTGGTTTGCATAAAATCATTTTGCCAAATAAGTTTGTCAGATAGATACCTTAACCAAGTTTAGTTTTGTTCTTCCTTCATATTTAAAACAAAATATTTTCCTCATATTTTGATGGTTTAATCAAACTTGTAGAGCCATTAAATACATATATCCCTCCAGACGTCATTTACTGTATGCATATGCGTGTTGCCAGTTGTGTGGTGTCTGAGATGTACCGTGTGTTTGTTCTTGGCAGTGTATGTCCAGTAAGCAGCTTTACTGATGTGTGTGGCAGTAGCAGTGAGATAAGCAGTGATGGGTTCAGTAAGTGGATCACAGGAGTGATGAGCATGCTTTACTCGGTGGAGTTAGTGTCATACCCCTCCCGTAACCCGTTACGACTGCCGGCTTTAATCACGACAGCATCGGAGGTTTAATCCTGGGCTCTCTCATTACGCCGGAGTCAAAGCACTTTCACACCCCAGTTAGTGTCATATTCCAGCGGTGCCGGTGTTGTGTAATGCACTCAAGGAGCGCTAATGTTCTGCCTCGTCGCGGGGCTACCGCATGTTTATTAAATTGTGGGGTTGCACCAGTTGGCCTGAGCCGTTTTGATGGTCCTCTGTTGGGTGATGTGTGTGTTTCGCTGGATAAACATGGCGCCTCTGTTTGCTTTCGCAGACTCTCTGTCTCCCACCTGCTTATCCTCACGGCATGCAATCAAACACATTTACTCTCGCCGTGCATTCAGACACACACACACACACACACACACACACACACACACTGTTGAAGAAACATGTAGATTTCTCAGACGTGATCAGTTTTCAAAATTACAATGATAGTCTTGTCATTGTTTGTACTGATTAAGAAGTCATTGATATCTTTTTGCTAAGGTTGGAGTGAATTTGTCCCTGTTTCAGGATCTGAAGAGTGAATAAGTTACAACATAATATACAAGTCTTTTATTTAGAAATGCATCAGTAGCACAATTGACCCTTTGCAGGGAGCTTGATTGACAGGTGATCTGCCCAATCATACTTTGCCATCCGCCATTTTGTCTGACAAAGCAGTCAGGAGAGTTAGTAGATTAACATGGGAGGATTTGAACTTGAGAAGCGGAGTGTACTGACGTCTTTCCGCGGTTAAAACTACATTCCTTCTGATGTTCATTCATGTTTATTTGATGCTATAAATGAACTAGAAGGAAGAGATGATCGGTTCACGAGCGGCTTTAACTGAGGCGACACAGCGATCTGTCACGACACATTAAAGAGCCACAAAACACTATTTATTGTTTACATTTCTTTTAAAAAATGACCAAATTTGAAAGGTGAGACTTTGTTTAATACGTTTAATATCAAAAGTAACCGAAAAGTAAGCTGGTCTGTGTCTGTCAGTGTGTTGTCAGTGTCCTCTCTGCTCCACGATGTGTTTTTCACTGCGTGAGAACATGGTGTGTGTGTGTGTGAGAGCGGCGTAGCTTGTCGGACATAGCAACAGTAACTAAGGGGGGCGGGTCTTTGCAAACTGTCAATTTTGGCCAATATCATTCAAAAGTTTGAAGTCGGTACACTTTGCTCACCAAGGCTGAATTTATTTAAAGAAAAATACAGAAATATTGTGAAATATTATTACAACTTAAAATACCTGTTATCTATTGTAATATATTTTAAAGTGTAATTTATTCCTGTGATCAAAGCTGAATTTTCAGCATCATTACTCCAGTCTTCAGTGTCACATGATCCTTCAGAAATCATTCTAATATGATGATGCTCAAGAAACATTTATGATTATTATGTTTTTGATAATTATGTTTAAAACAGTTGTGCTGCTTCATATTTTTGTGGAAACAATACTTCAGGATTCTTGAAAAGAAAATTCAAAAGTACATCACTAATTAAAATATATATATGGTGAAATTTGAATATCATGCAAAAGTTCATTTATTTCAGTAATTCAACTTAAAAGGTGAAACTAATATATTATGTAGACTCATTACATGCAAAGTGAGATATTTCAAGCCTTTATTTGTTATAATTTTGATGATTATGGATTACACCTAATGAAAACCCCAAATTCAAAATTAGAATATTGTGAAAAGGTTTTCATAAGCTGTAAGCCATAATCATCAAAATTATAACAAATAAAGGCTTGAAATATCTTACTTTGCATGTAATGAGTCTACATAATATATTAGTTTGAACTTTTAAGTTGAATTAATGAAATAAATGAACTTTTGCATGGTATTTTTTTGAGTTTCATCTGTATTTTGTAACACACACACACACACACACACACACACACACACACACACACACACACACACACACACACACACACACACACACACACACACACACACACACACACACACACACACACACACACACACACACACACACACACACACACACACACACACACACAAAAAAAAACCCCACAAGAAATCATGACATTATTCATCAATAAGTATTTCAATATGTCAACATCCCTAATAAATATTTAATTTGTAATGTATTTTTTCTTTCCAAGTACCCCCTGTAAGCAGCTGATGTACCCCCGGATGGGAACGGCTGTTTTAGAAAGTGTGTGTCATGCTTTTCCGGTGGCATACAGAGCTCAACAAGGTTTTCTTTCAGCCCACGCCGAGATCTATGTTTGAAAAAGTGCTTCTTTTTATGTTGGATGTGATGCCAGCAGTTCTTAAACCACCAACTGTTATTTTACCCAGAAAGTTGGCAAAAAGGTCTGAATCCATAATAAAGAAGCACCAGGCAGCGCAACGAGACACCCAGAAATGTGTAATATAGCGGAACAACAGACGTTGCTACTCGATTTCTCTGTGGACCCGCTAGTTAGTGGAAAAACAGTCGGTAATTTACGCCGTAATTCTTTTTTTTCTTTTTTTTTTACCAGGGTTGTGTGAGAAATCCCAAACATGCTAAATTCGGACGGGATTAAAATTGCCAAGTACAGTCTCTGCAACACTAATTTACCTGAATCCTCAGGGAACACCAGTCCTGTCCGACTCGGGCTTAGAGAGCCTAATAAAAACCATCTGCTGGTTTCTGGCGGTCTTCTGGGACGGTTACTAATGCTGGGATGTTCTGGAGGAGACGAGACCTGGCTTATCCCTCATCTCCCTGTGTAATACGAGCCCGTCTGTCTCCGCTTCTCATGGAGGTTAATGGGAATGACACGAATATTAATACCACCATTATTGCTAAGCCTACGAGATGTGTTTGAGTTTGACACGAGGAAAGCAGGTACCGGGGTCACGCTCTCGGTCGGGTCGCGGACTTCCCCCATCGCCTCTTAGACGTGATGAACATCCAGACTTAAGATTCATTCAAAATCATAACACCTCCTGCAAATTGCTCATGACAAAGTCAGCAGCGCTGAGGCTGTAATGTCCCTACATGCAAGAGAATTAATCAAGGAAACTTCAACCTTCTGGCTAATCAGAGATGATATTAGTCAAGCTGAGCGTGATGCATGCTTCAAGGAATAGTTCACTAATAATAGCAGTTCCGTCATCATGACATTTACTCGCCATCATGTTGTTTAAAACACTTTTGCAGAGGTCCAAAAATGACAAAAGCATCATGAACCGGCTAAAATTTGGTTTGTTATTGGCTGAAAATGATCTTGAATTTAGTTCTCCACAATAGCAATAGGTGTATAACCAATGGTTTCAGTGATATCAGACCTTTCGGATCTAAAAGTGGATGTAATTTAAGTCTCAGCGGAGGCAAATAACTCATTTTCACACATGCTTCACTACTGTTCAATAGTTTGTTTTTGAAAAGAAGTCTCTTTCTCTCTCAAAATACAGTAAAAACAGTAGCCTATGTTTAACAGTTATGGCAAAGCTGAATTTTCAGCATCATTACTCCAGTCTTCAGTGTCACATGATCTTTCAGAAATTATTCTAATGTGATGATTTGCTGCTCAAGAAACATTTCTGATAATCAATGAAAACAGTTGAGCTGCATCATATTTTTGTAGATTTTTTTCAGGATTCTCTAATGAATGGAAAGTTCAAAGGATTTATTTGAAATATAATATTTTGTGACATCCTAACTGTCACTTTTAATTAATGCATCCTTGCTGAATCAAAGTATTAATTTCTTACAATTTGTTTTAAAAAACATACCAACCCCAGATTTTTGAATGGTAGTGTTACTATTATATGACTTCAGAAGAATTCTGATATATTTTTATAAGTCATATCATATGTACATTAGTGGCCAAAAGTGATGACAGTGTAATTAATTACTGTAATTTGATTTTCCCTTTAAAAGTAAAGTAAGGGATTACTCTTAATTTTTCAGAAACTTAATTACAGTTACTTATGATTTCATTAAATACTGTATAGACTATATAACAATTCTATAGTGGATTTAGCATCAAAATTTGACATCTAATGTTCAAATTTATGTTTTTTTTTAATGTAACCTTCTCCCTTTAAATACTTTGGTCAGTTCAATAATATTTTATGCAATTTTATATAATTTAATTGAAAGAATTAAAAGAGCAGTTTCATGTCTATTCTTGTATTGTTCAACTGGTCGAGGTTCATATGAGATTTAGAAAGTAATACTAATTAATTACTAATTTGTAATAATGCAATACTTTATAGAGAGTGTGATTAGTACAGTAATCTAATTACATTGTTTAAGATGTAATTACTAGTAATTAAGTACTTTTTTAGAGTAACTTACCCAAATTGCGTAGTTGTGCTTGAAGTAATTTGTTTTTTATTTGTGATAATAACTCAATGAAACATGACAAAATTGTGCGGAAATCAGTTTTGGCTAGGATGTCATGCAAACAAACGAGAAAACCGACAAAATATTAATAACTGATTATGTAGTCAGTGCATGCTTTTTCCTGTCAGCTTTTCCCGTGCATCTTTAAAGCCTGTAGGTGTCGTTTTTGTAACATAATTGTGTCTGATAAATACCTTAACCAAGTTAAGTGTTTTATTCTTCCTTTAGCTCACATTATTGTCAGTTTCTTGCCGCCGCCGGGACTCCAGCGCCAGCCGTGTCGGGTCTGGTATTCTTTGGACCGGGTTAAAGTCCCGCCCCTTCAGAAGAGCATCATAACCCCCGCGGGACCTCGGCTGCGATCCTTTCCTCTTTCTCACCGCACGCCTCCAGTCGTATCACAGTTCCAGCCGCTGCTTAAAAATTCATGTGTGTGGATTTTGGGTCATTAAAGAGCAATCACTTGGGTTTCTTTAATGAAATCCAATATTCATGAAAATGGATTTTTCTTGGCCTGTTTTTTCTTTCCTCGTCGTCCTTGGCTGTGTTTGCTTGCATTTGTTGGGTTTGGTTAAGAATAGCAAAGGTTAATGGCATCCTGTATCGTGGGGCCAATTATTGCAGGAGTTGGCAGCGAAGACGGCTAATCACCTGATGCTTGACGCCTCGGGTTCGCCGCCTACGGTTCGACACGTGAACCGCGCGTCCAGCGGCAAGGCAGTTCCACTGTACTTATTCACTGTACTTTCCTCTTGAATAAAAACAGCCAGGTTTGTGCAAGAGTGGCACTGCAGTATTGTGAGCTGTGGATGCTACTGACTTTAATTAGTTGGAGTAGTTATTGTCAGCTTCAGGTGGCACTGCCAAGCACCTTGAATATAAGTCGGTTTGGATGAAAGCGTCTGCCAAATGCATAAGCTGTTTAAAATTGGCAGATCCAATTTGGTTGGTTAGTTTCTATGCAACTTCTTTAACCGTTTAGAAATCCATTGCATAGAAAACACCTATGTTGTATACCATTATTTGAAGATTTTTTCCTATCAGTCTATTAAAGTCGGCATGCAACGGAAGTTATGTCTTTTTTTCTCTATTGTGACGTATATCTGAGTGAAACGTCTTCTCAAACAAGAACAAATGCAGGGCGGGGCTTCATTTTGTCCATGGGGAATTGATTGGATGGTTGTGGTTTGCTATTGGTGGATCTCATGTGATTGACAGGTTGCCCCGCCCTCGTCATCAGAGAAGAGAAGAGATGTTGAAGCAAGAGGGGAAGTTATTATGATTCAAGATTACCAGGAACATGAATTAAAAAAGAATAATGATGTGCTCAGATTTATAATAAATACTCTAATATTCCATATAAAAATAAGAATTGTCAACTTATAATTTCATAGTGACTTTAACCCCTAAAATGTGTGCAAAAACATCAGTCAGAATGGCGATTCTTACCAAAAAATAAGCTTCCAAGAGCAAATAAGAGCTTAAAGTGTTGTTTTCCCCATTTTAAGCATGCAGAAAATAAAAACAAATATCATGCGATTTGTGATGCAAGATGCGTGTGAACGAAAGATGAAGGCGGTAAAAAGCGAAAGTCTTTGAAACGCAAACTGAGCAACAGCTCCGTCGTAATGATTGCAAAATACACATGATGGCAATAAACAATGACATCCAACTGGGCGCGAATATTGACTAAAGAGTTTGAAAATTCATAGCGGCCATTTTCTCAAAGCCGTCCCAATAATTACAGCTCCCTTTTCTGCTATTAAACAGTTTTTTTTTCTTGTCTTCTTCTACTGCCAGTAATTGCTCTGCTGAAGTACAGATCCATATTGTTAGCTCCGGCGGTGGCTTGCGTTCGCTTATGGCTGCTTTGTGTTTTGTTGTAGTATGTTATAGCACAATTACATACTTCAGTGAAGCGCGGAGTGTGATCTTCTCTCTGTGTGTCTGATTATGTTTTATTACAGTCGTTTTTCATTTGTCGTCGTCCGAGACCGTATCGCTGGGCGGACCGGAGAGACTCTCTGAGCACGGTCCACACTTTCTCTGCATCTCTCTCTTTTTTTATGCTCTTTTTCGCTCTGTTTTTCCAGCCTGTAGGTATTCTGTGCCCACATCTTTTTCCTCGCGTTTGGTTTCTCCCAGGCCACATTTGCGGTGCTGAGGCCAAGAGAAGGCCATGCAGCGCTGCACAGCATGGGGGTTTTGGAGTGCAAATGCAGAGGTAGAGGAAAGAGCACAGAAATTGTGTGTGTGTGTTTGTGTATTATGCATGAAATGAAGTGTGTAGCCACGCACATGTGTGTCAGTGAGATAGAGAGCAGCGGTCCTCAACTGGTGGGGTCGCGGGTCTTTTCTGATGGGTTCACGTACTGTAGGGAAAAACACAATGCTAAATGCAATAATGAAACGCAACTAACCATATAATCGTGCATTGCTAGGATAACAAAACAAGCTTAAAATAGGCTCTCCTAAAATAGGGTTCAACAAAACACCTAGACTAGCTGTGCGCCTCTTGTTGTAAGCTGCACTCGAGCACTTTTTACAGCCTTTAGATGTTGACGTCGTCATTTTATGGAAGCAAATTGCATTTAAAAATGGATTTTTACAGTGCATTTGGTAAATCAGAGCATTACAATAAACTGTTTTTAAAATAACACCATACACAACACTAAGCGGTGTACAAAAGGCTGTAGACAAACACTTGCACTGATGCTGTAATGCACCATTTCACTGTGCATCTGTGTTGTTTATTTGAAAATGTCCTTACCAATGTTAACCTCGTAACTTATGTCGCTGTTAATCACATTTGGGTTATTTTCGCTAACTAAGGGCACGTTTACACAACAACGATGCACTAAAAATGGAAGTTTTTCCTTTGCATGTTTCAACATTTTAGCCCCAAACTAGCCCCATTCACAGGGATCCGCAAATATTACTAAAAGCGCTGTTTTATGCATGCATTATCAGTAGTTGGCGATGTCACTTTGTAAAGAAACTCTACGCGCATGTGGACATTCTTCTACAGAGCAAAACAATCAAGGTAGCGAAAGCATTGAGTAATTTTGTCAATCTTAAACTCATGTCATTGTGTACCCTCTTTTTAAGTGCACAATTGTTGTTTTGGTTGTCAAGTACTTGCGCATGCCTTTAGACTGAACATAATACACGTGCATGACGTCACCGTTTTCACAAATTCACATTTTTATAGTTTACATGGAAACGATAAAGGTATTGAGCTCAAAAGTTTGCATGTTCATACCCCCTAAACACATTGTCGTGTAAGGGTGTGTTCACACTTGTCATGTTTGGTTGGATTAAAGCGAATCCTGGTGCGAAGCTCTGTTATGGCGCTTTTCCATTACCAGTACCAGCTCAACTCGACTCGCCTCGTCTCGGCTCGCTTTTCGCTCCGTTTTCCATTGCAGACAGTACCTCCACAATAGTACCTGGTCGTCATAGCAACGCGACACACCCCCCCGCTACTCACACACACAGGACAATGGAGGAAATCGAGTGTATGCTGTTTTACATAATATTAGTAATGGGTATATCACGCAATCTCTGGCAAAACTATTTAACAATGTCGGGGTTATTCAGGATACTCCGTCTGGCGCGTGCAATGATGACGCAGTGAATAGTGACGATTCTCTCTGACCAATCAGCAGTCTGTCGTGTTACACGTCATGTTTTAGTATCGCCTCAGCTCGCTTAGAACCTCGCTGAAGGTGATACGAAAAAAAGTACCTGGAAGCAGGTACCAGTACAACTTTTACACAGTGGAAAACCAAACAAAGGCGAGGCGAGCTGGTACTGTGCAGTGGAAAAGCGCCATTAGTGCGGTTCATTTGAATAAGTGTGAACGCTGCCATCTGAACCCTGGTGCCACCAAATAAGCGGACCGAGACGCTGAAAAGATGGGTCTCGATGGGCGTCCACACAAACTCTGGTGCGGTCGAATGAAATATGAACGCAACACCGATCAAAATCATGTAAACGAACAATAAACAGGACATGATGTCAGAAGATGCGCCCCTAAAAAGGACAGAATCCTCAATCATACGTGTTTGTTCTCATCATAGTCGTGATGTTGCCCATCACAGTTCAGTTCAGGCGTATGAACCGCGTCTCCTCACAGCAGATCTTCATTTGTGTGTATGACGGAGGGATTGGAGGGCGCTGTTTTGACTCCATTAAACACTTTATAAGCTCCTCACGAGTTCAGCTGGTCTAAATATCATCATATACATCAACGAGTCGCAAAATATACGTAATACAAGCCGGCCAATCAGGTTCTGAACATATCCCTGTATCTTTAGGTTCGGTGTTAAAGTGCCAATGTGAAAGCTAAACGGACCAGGACTACATTTTATTTATTTTTAATTTTTCACGAACTATAAGTGCAAACAAACCCTAAATGAATGGCCAAAATGCATTAAAAGTGTTCCCATTTTTGTTGAAAACTAACCAAGCTGTATACACTTATAAAAATAAATATAAACGAATTAAAATGACAGAAGCATGGTGGATAAGTATCCGTCTTTATGGCAGAATAATAAAAAGCAGCCAGGAGAATGCCTGTGCTGCCGGTGGTCGTGTTGGAGGAAGGCGACGTAGAGGTCGTTTTAGGATAACCACCTGTTCAGAGTCAGAAGTTACACACAAGTTACACACAGCCGCCTCGGGCCTGTCTCTTCATCTCCCATGTCTCTGTCTGTGGTCTGGAGGAATAAAGTCATCACGCCTCCACGGAAAACCACCCAGCGCCCCATTAACAAGTACTTTCTAATTGGCTGCGAGCGCTGACAGGCAGTCGACGGCTCTATGAGAGGAATATGCTATAAATACATTCAGCAGGAGACGCCGGTCCCCGAAAGCAGACGGAAACACACAACTGAAGGACAGAAAGCGGCATAAATCAGCCGCCACACTATCCTGCAGTGCTTTTAGTGTGTGTGTGTGTGTGTGTGGTGTTATTATAACTTGCCATGCTGTATCTCAGTGGTTATCCGCTGAATTTACTGAGATGACCCAGTTTTTGCATTGTACGTCAAGTGGCTGATGAACTGGCAGCTGTGTTTTGTATTACTGTAGCTGGTTTCTGGATGCTCTAAGCTGGACGTTAGATAGCTTGAACCTAGAAATCACACACATATATATACATACAGTATTTCACGAAAGTGAGTAAAATGTTTGCTGAAATGTGAGGGGTGTACTCACTTTCGTGAGATACTGTATATGTATATATATATATATATATATGTATGTATATATAGCCTATAAAAAAATTATATATATATGTACACTCTAAAAAATACTGGGTTGTTTTAACCCAAATTTGGGTCAAATATGGACAAACCCAACCATTAAGTGAAACATTTTGTTTAAAAATGTAACCCAATGGCTGGGTTTGTCCATATTTGACCCAAATTTGGTTGCAACAACCCAGCATTTTTTTTTAGAGTGTATGTGTAATATTTACTTTTATTTTGTATTTATTATTATTATTTATTCATACAGCTGTGGAAATGTTCTGCACCTATATGATTCATTTTACTGTATACATTACATTTTGTAGGATACAATTTTTGTTTAACATTTATTGGTTACAATATTATAAAAATATAAAAGGCAGTTTACCTTTTTGGTTTGGTATCACCCCCCTCCAACACACACACACACACACACACACACACACACACACACACACACACACACACACACACACACACACACACACACACACACACACACACCATTTTTACTCTCCATTTGCCTTCACTAGTTGATTTTAAATGGTCCTGTGGTGTCATGGGTTTTAACATATCTCTTGATGAATATGAGGTAAATAAAGCTGCATACATAACAATAATGATAACAACAACATATCATGTCACACTGCTGGGCATTTCAACTATCCAACATTCACCAGAATAACACATGGAGCAAACATAGCATTGACCGTTTAAATGATGGATGAATGCTGTGGTTTGATTGAACACACAGCCTTTGACATCAACAGCTATCACACATATAGGAAGCATTTTATCCTCCATTTGTTGTTAAGCCTATTTATTTTGCTAGTCCGACTATGCACAATTTAGTGGGTAGTTATTTGCATTAGCATTGTTCTTCCCCAGCCGTCCGTGAGCCATCAGAACAGACACGTGACCCACTTCTGGGTCGTGAACCATCCTACCTTTCCGTGTGATCTTCCCGAGCTAAACGCCAGCAGAGAAATTGAATTAAAAAATGCTTTTTTATATCTCCAGTGTGTGTGATAAATAAAATTGTCAAAATCTGTCAACAGCTAGACTACACACACACACACACACACACACACACACACACACACACACACACACACACACACACACACACACACACACACACACACACACACAGCTCTAGATTGAAATCTGGAAACCCATTTGCTTTCTTCCTCTTCTCCCCTAGCCGGGCCACGTCATGCAGTCGGCACACGTTTCTCCACACATCTCCTCCTTCACTATTGTGCCTTTCCTCTTCCCTCTCTCTCTCTCTCTCTCTCTCTCTCTCTCTCTCTCTCTCTCTCTCTCTCTCTCTCTCTCTCTCTCTCTCTCTCTCTCTCTCTCTCTCTCTATCTCTCTCTCTTTATATCCCCTTACCGTCTGCTGCAAGGTCTGTGGAGAATTTGGCCAAATTACCTGTCATAGCTGCAGTTACGTGTAAATAAGGCAGGAATGTGTGTCGCTTTGTGTCTCTTTCTCTCTCCCGTCATCATCCCTCTCTCTCTCTCTGCCTCACATCTCAGCGTTTCTCTGGCTCTGGTTTCATCTTTCTCTGGCCATCCTTTTTTTAGTCCTAAGACGAAGATGTCAGTCTCTGTCATATTTACATCATCCTGTGAAAACACACTATATAGTCCAACTCTGAAACGGGACGCTGACAACCTGTTATTTAGTCGAGGATCCCGAGCGAATTAGAAATTACAGCCGCTTTCCCACGTTTTTCCAATCGGATAGAGAGCATGTAAGGATCAGGGCACATGTATAGTGTGTTCTTGTGATCATGTGTAGTAAGAGCACAAGCTGAACATTTTACTGCTCATATGTTCCTCTTGTACAAGGCTTTTTCTGACATTCAATATAGAGTATATATGTGACCCTGGAGACACAAAACCAGTCACATGGGTCAATTTTTTGAAATTGATATTTATACATCACATGAAAGCTGAATAAATAAGCTTTCCACTGATGTATTCGAAACTGCAAAAGTTAATTTATTTCATTAATTCAACTTAAAAGGTGAACCTAATATATTATATAGACTCATTACATGCAAAGTGAGATATTTCAAGCCTTTATTTACACGATATTTACATTTTTCGAGTTTCACCTGTATGCTTAATTTCAGGATTAGTCATTTCACGATACAGTATGTATGTATGTATGTATATATATATATAAAGACTTCAGAGGCAAAAGCCTCTAAGTCCGTCTAACGTCTTTAATATTAAATTTTTTATCAGGCTCCTATGTATAGGTTTCTACCCAAGTACTGGCATTTCTGAATGGACTGCGGCTGGGATTTTTGAAGTGAGAGTATTTGATGAGCGTATACTGTGTGCGGAGAGCATTCACTCAATATTATTATCTCTTTTTTGACAGATACATACATATATATATATATATATACACTCTAAAAAATGCTGGCTTGTTTCAACCCAATTTTGGGTCAAATATGGACAAACCCAAACGTTGGATCAAAAATGCAATTTAAAAATTTAACCCAATGGCTGGGTTTGTCCATATTTGACCCAAAATTGGGTTTAAACAACTCAGCATTTTTTAGAGTATATATATATATATATATATATATATATATATATATATATATATATATACATATACATACACACTATATATGTCTCAATCTAAGAAGGAGATTCAAAGAAAGATCTCTATTTGCTCTCCATTAATCTCATTACTCTCCAAGGAAAAGCAATTGAGCAATGAAAAAGATCTCCTTTGTGATATCTCTGTCAGCATGACCTCTCTCCCACTTAACTTTAAACTTAAATCTTGTTTATCCTTAAAGGTGAAGCGTGTCATTTTGGTATCATCAAACAGGTCAGGCATTGGTCAGCAAAACGGGTAAATCTAGCATAAAACCCATAACGTCCATCGGTCGAGTCACCGTTGGTTTGTTCTTCAAGTTCCTCTAGTGGGGCAGCATTTACCACTTCACCGTTAAGCCGGTTTGTGGTGTAAGTGTGGGGTCATGTGGCCCTAATTCAGGATTTTAACTTCTCTCCTTTTCAAGATTTGCTGTGGGTGTGTGTGTGGCTTCCACCCGGCACAGGTGCTCAACGCTAGAGTTCAATTTCCAGGTTGTAAGGTGTAATCACTCCTTGCTCAAGGGTTGCAGGTGCAATGGGAATGATTTGGGAGTCGGGATGGAAGGAGCCACGGGAGGGAGCGTACGAGAGCCCTGAGGAGCAACAGCCCAATCCTCTGAGATTTATTGAGTCCACCCTCTAAAATCACAAGCCAACAGCGTCGTGTCATCCTGATAAATGTGGAGGGGTGTTTGGGTTATTTCTGGGCGCTTTAAGGCGCCGCCGGGGAGCAAACACTCTGGCAACCTTCCTAATTCAAGGACTGTGGTTTTAAAAAGTGACCTACTTCATTCTTCAAAGACCACCGTCTCTCTCGCTGTCTTCACGCGGCGGATCAGAGATCTGACTGAGAGAAGTGCAGATCACAAACCAGTGTGTTTACAGAGAGCAGCCGTGTTTCGGCATGAGAGGCTGCGAGTTAAATTCACTGAACACTTGTGCAGTATTTAGTGCAAAACATGCATCGTATTCACTGACAGTCAACTACACGCTGACTTAATGATAACCTGCAGTATTTTATTTGATTTATTATCTTTTTCTTTTTTAGAGAAGTACGGCTCACAAATCTTTCTGTTTACAGAGATTATCTGTGAGGTAAATTAACCAGTGGTGCAGTATTTGCAAAAACATGCATCCTATTAACTGCCTGCATTATTTTATTTTATTTTAATATTTTACTTATTATTTTATTTTATTTTTATTTATTTATTTATTTATAAATATTATTATTTTTAATTGTATTTATTATTTTATTTTATTTATAAATATTATTATTATTATTATTTTTAAATATATATATTTTTAATTTTATTTAATTAATTAATTTATAAATATTATTATTATTATTATTATTTTTTTTTTTGCAGCTAATCTCAAAACACTGGGCCAAATATCAATCTAGCACAAATATAATTTATTTTATTTATATATATATATATTATTATTTTTTATTTTATTTTGCAGGTAATCTCAAAACCTTGGGCCAAATATCAATCTAGCACTAATATAGAGTTAAATGATTTTTGATGTTTGAGTTCATACATCTGAGGAGCAGGAGACTATATAGCAAACACACATTCATAGGGTCATATGGTTAAAATGACCTCCTTTTCTATGCAAATGAGTTGCATCATATTCATGAAAGTCGGTGCAATTTGCCTGCCTCAATTAACATTGTGCTTTTACTGCCTGCATTAATATGAGACTTTTTTTGGGGTCTATTTCACCATTGGACTGATTTAAGTGTACAGTTACAGTAGATCTTGTCTAATTTAGTCACCAGATCGGGCATCCTCCACTCACAGCCGGCCTGCGAGATTTAACACGTTTTTTTGGCCGTGTTTCTGGCATTATCTGATTTGCATAATTCCTTGAATCGAGCTAAAATAATGGCATGCAAATGATGCTAATCTTTCTTAGTGAATTCTCCCTCAGTGTTTGTGGATAAATCTTTCAAGTGAATGAACCGTTCCTCTTTGCTGTCAAGGGAAGTCGTTTTGGCAAAAAAAATTTTTTTTTTTTTTTAAGTCTTCAAAGTCTTCAGACTCGAAAGGAGCATTTCATTGATTAGATGAGTTTACTGAACAAATATGCCCGTCGTACTGACACTAAATGAGACCGGTTCATAAACGAGCTGAACAGACGAGCACGGCTCAACAAGAAGGGTCATGTTCGTTCAGTTGTGCATGAGAATATGAGTGTTTGACCGCATTTTACTCTCAAGTCATGAAGATTTTGTTGAATCATTCTTCACTGAAAATCCTCACTGTTAACGCTCATCTCTGTAGTGCCTGATGCCCAGTTTAGGAAGCCCTTGTCCATGTCGTCTGGAAGCACATCAGACGAGCCTCGTTCAGGGCAAGTGCTGGCCGAGCATCTGTTGTCCTGCGAGAGCTCTGATAAGATGTAATGGATAAGTTAATTGTGGATCAGCGGCGCTTGTGATAGGTAAGCTCAGAGTTTACAGAGCAGTGAAGCTCCACGAGGCGTTAATTGGCGGAAGCCTGAGGCCACACACACACACACACACACACACACACACACACACACACACACACACACACACACACACACACACACACACACACACACACACATATGCTGGGAAATAGTTTTGCTTTGATAAACTAGGGTCTTCTCGACAATTTTTAGTGTGATTCTCGATAAAAATTCCGGTAACACAGACAAACTCATTTGATAATGAAGAAAACACTCTTTTATTAAGTTTTGAACTCGCTAGGTTTTAAAGTGAGGTTTTGGAGAGTGTAATTTGTTGACATAAATGCACTACAGTCAATTGCAATTATTATTGAAGACCAGCAATAACGTTTTTATTTCATTTTATCACATAATAATGTGATGTATATACACGTCACTTCAGAAGCTGTGATGCCTGATTATTGGATTCAACTTTTTTAATGAAAATTAAAATATTATTTGGTCAGCACAGTTTTATAGCTTTACTGATGGACTGCCACACAAAACACCAAAACAGTTCAGAAATAAATGGATATTATAATATATTATTTAGTATAATTAATTTATATATATGTCTATGATGTATAAATGAGTGATGTCAATAAGTAATGGCTCTACAAATTAAACCATCTAAATATTAAAATAATTTAAATATGAGGGGAAACCAAGTCAATAAACTACGGTATTAATCTGACAAAATTATTTGGGAAAAAAGACTACAGCGACAGGTTTTATTTAAAAAAACATGTATAGAAAAATTAAAAGCTCACAGGTAAAATAATACATTGAAATCATATATTTTCATTGGTTCTCTCTTGTTTTTACATGTTCATCATTTCTTTATGTAACAGCCTGGCCAAAAAAATGATGTCAGCACAATTTATCATGTTTCATTGCGTTATTATCCAAGCACAGCGATGCAATATGCTTACAAAATCTTTAACACATTTTTAATAAAGTTTAATAAAGGGTGAAGATGTCAATTTTCCTATCGGGCCGGACATCAATTTTAGCCACTACTACATGAGCATACAAATGTAAAATTTAACTCTTTAAATGATTGGCATATCCAGATTGCATTATGAAAGTAACCATTTTAATCTATTACTAGTATCCGAATGATTTCTCATCACTGCTGGCGTTCGTAGATCAAACTCTGTTTATGACCAAACAAACCCAGTGTGAATCCTCTGGGATTCAGGGAACCGGATTGAGTCTGTTTGTGCAGACTGGTGTTGTTATTTTAGTTCAGACTGAAGTACCAGCCATCCGCAGTGCAAATATATACAGTATAGTTCCTCAAGGTCACAAGCTCACGAGGGAACACAGGAACAGCCGTCTGTGATCGCGGACGGTCTCCACAACCTGCGGGTTTAGCAGCAGGTTTGCTTTTTCATGTCTGAGACTCATTTGGCTGTCAGGAAGATAGCGGATCACTCCACCTCTAACACACACACATGCGTGCACCGGCTCATGTTTGATAGGGGAGTGTATCTGATATTGTCCTGCAGCGGGAGCGCTCTCATCTCCCCCTGAGGTCTCAGATACGGTGGAAGAGCATTAGCCCACCAGCAGCCCCGGTCACCGGTCACGAGACCCGCTGTTCCCCATCCCAACATCTGCAGGCTGGACTTTGATCACGTCCTGCATCGGACGCCAGAATAACCCATAACCCACGGTCACAGACTTACTCCAACACCACACACATCTCCCTTTTGAATAAAGACTAAAGTCGTTCACTTCTAAATGCATGTGTCTTGGCTGTGGGAAAATATTTGTTTGCTTGTACGATATATTGACTATTCACGCTAAGGGGGGGGCGGTTCAGTGAAAAGAGGAGCGTGTTCCGGCGCAAACGTTCCCTGGTGATATTTTGCAGTTTCAGAAAACAATCCCGCCACTGACCAGAAAAAAACCGAGTCTAAAGTCAGCGGTGCGTTACTCAGATGCTATTTTAAGAGCGCATGCTTGGCCATAATGTAGCGTGTGCACAACACACACACTTTGCTTCTCTCATCTACACAGACACAGCAGTTCATATTTTTGCAAACCATACATAATTACAAAGAAAAATATGACCACACGAGGGAAATCATTGTGGTGTCTATGAAGATGTGGAAAAATAGGCATAAATCTAGATTACACATTTACCCAAATTATTCAGGCTAATTGTAGTAATGACGGATCAAACCTGTGTGATCAATAGTGGCGAGACACATCAGTATAAGGACATCTGACTGTGGGTTATCCATCAAGATCCAGGAAACTAAATCCTGAAGACTGAAATCACCGTCATGTAAGTTGCGTGCGCCGGCAAATCCGCCGTTATAATAGCAATCCGCCATGGAACAAGCGCGCCGGCTCTTAAAGGGAATGTGAGAGTGTATTTATACATAATAATTATGCACAGTACACACACATTATGCAAACACAAACTTTTATTTTGGATGCGATTAATCGCAATTAATCTTTTGACAGCCCTAATATATATATATATTACTATATATATATATTACTATATATTTTAGCTATATTACCCAGCCCTCTTACCTAAACAGAGAGAAAGAGTGAGAAAGTGAAGAGCAGTAAAACCCAAATGCCCAAATGAAATGTCATCCATGAATATAGCGCACATGGAGAAATATAATCGGCACGCCGCTCCATTCCACCGCAGAAATCGAGGAACGTGTTTTCCTAATGAGCTCCCAGTGAAAGTCCCTGCCATGCCATGTTGGCTCTTTCATGGTATTATTTCACATTCATTTATCCACAAGAAGGCCTAAGAATGTGTGTCTCTGTGACACTGAAGCACTCGTAAGAGCAGCTGCCATCCGATTGGACGACGGATAATAGAGAAGGAACATGGCTGGGATCAATAACAAGATGCTTTTTGGTCTGTGGAAGGAGCTAAACACATGGAGCTTGAGCTGAATACTGAGTGAGTGTGAGTGTGTGAGTGTGTGTCCCGTCCACAGTTTTATATACGGCTGTTTCTTCAGCGAAGGGCGTTTTTGGCACGCTTGACTTGTAGGAATAAACTCCCTTGACACTCACACTAGTATATCTAATTTATTCACTAACAGTGTCTAAGATAGACTGAACTGTCATGAACATTTTAAGCACAGTGGCATTTTTCACCACATATCAGTTATGATTAATCGCATCCTGTGGGTGGAAATAAAAACCCTTCTCATATGTTATACGAAGTCTAATTTTATTTACTGTATACTATGACTTTTAAATACATATAATACTTATTTTTTTGCATTATTTGAATCTATTATAGATACCGTATAATATAAAAAATCTGTAATCTGTAATCTTCACTTTCTCTAGATTTAGGTGAGAATATGTTTGTGTGATATAGTTCAAATATTTTGGTATTTATGGGCATAACACTTTTTTTCTTTTTTTTCAAACAGGGGAAATACAATTTCAACCAATCCATTTATAGCCATTTAGATAAAAAATTATTAATAGAAAGAAAAAAAAATGAATATATTCAGTAAATAAAAAGTGAAATTATTTAATTATCCATATGTGTGTATGTGTTATGTATATATATATATATATATATATATATATATGTGTGTGTGTGTGTGTGTGTATATATATATATATATATATTGTAAAATATATAATTTAATGTGTATGTGTACTTGTGTATATATAAATTGTATAATATATAATGTGTATGTGTGTACACACACATGATATATATATATATATATATATATATATATATATATATATATATATATATATATATATATGCATACATAGAAACAAAAAGCAAAAATTAATTATAGTTTTAATAAAAAGTAAAAAAAGTTGTAAAGTTTTACATTATATTTTACATTACAGTAAATTACATTAACACACACACACACACACACACACACACACACACACACACACACACACACACACACACACACACACACACACACACACACACACACACACTGAAGAAACACTCATATTAACAGTAGGCAGTCCTTGGCTATTGAAACTGTTGTTTACGCTCTGTTGCTCAAGAATTCTTGTATTTTTCCTCCGTCCTTCATTCTTTTTTCCATTTTGGCTTTAGTTTTAGGACGAGTCTCCAATAGAGCTCTGAGTGAGTCCAACGGGTCTCAGATGCTGATTGAATTCTGTTGCCTGTTTCCAGACTGTGAGCGTGCAGAAAGATGCATCTCGCCGCCAACCGCAGAAAGCACAGCATCCATTCTCTTGCTCCGCGCCTAATTCATAATGTAATATTAATGTGATGAGATCCTCTGTAATGTGCGATGTCTATGACGCAACCGTTTTACGAGCGCTAGTGTTACGAGAAGTGCACTTTGAGTTTAGTGCATCCTGAGAAACAACAAACCAAAGTTTTGTAAATCAAACGGTAACTGTGTTTGTTAGTGAAGATGGGAGGTGTGCTATTGATTCAGACGTTGTCTTTAAATGAAAACACTCATGCGTTTATAAATGAGTATGTTTTGCCACACAGATTGTGTGTGTTCATCACGTTACTACTGAACCAGCCAGATGTTACGGTGCACAATGAAATCTAACGTGCAATTGGAAAAATGTGGCTGTGTTCCAATACACAGTGAGCTATCAGTCTACACAGTAAAAAAAATATCCTGTATAAAAAAACGGTAAACTACTGGCAGCTGCGGTTGCCAGCACTATACCGTTAAAATAAGGTGTTACTGTTTTAAATGCTGTAATGCAATATCCTGTTAAATTACAGTTTAATAAAGTAGCTGACAAAACTGTATTTAGCTGTTCATTAAAAAAACAGTAACACCATATTTTTACGGTATGATGCTGGCAACCACAGCTGCCATTTTACCGTTTTTTTTTTTTTTACAGTGTACTTATATCTCTTTTCAAATTATTTGATGTGACTACCAAAAATATTTATATATGAAATACTAAATATGCTAAATAATGTTTATTTTCATGAACGTCCGGTGTAATGAGGTCATGTGACACACCATGCTAATTGTGTCTCATAATGCATTGTGCTTACATACTATTGTTTTTTAGTATACTCTAAAAAATGTTGGGTTGTTTCAACCCAATTTTGGGTCAAATATGGACAAACCCAAACGTTGGGTTAAAAATGTAATTTAAAAATGTAACCCAACGGCTGGGTTTGTCCATATTTGACCCAAAATTGTGTTGAAACAACCCAGCATTTTTTAAAAGTGTGCAGTATAAAATTAGACATTTTCAGATGTGCATTACTGCACTCTAAAAAATACTGTGTTGTTTTAACGCAAATCTGGGTCAAATATGGACTAACCCAACCGTTGGGTTAACATATTTAATAAAAAAAATTAACCCAACGACTGGGTTTGTCCATATTTGACCCAAATTTGGGTTGAAACAACCCAGCATTTTTTAGAGTGTGTTTAAATGTTTTTGAAAGACGTCTCTTCTGATCACCAAGGTTGCATTTATTCAGTCAAAAATACAGTAAAATCATGAAATATTATTGTAATTTAAAATAACTCTTTTCTATCTGAATATATAGTAAAATATAATTTATTTATGTGATCAAAGCTGAATTTTCAGCATCATTACTCCAGTCTTCAGTGTCACTTGATCCTTCAGAAATCAGTATAATATGATGATTTGCTGCTAAAGGAACATTTCTGATTATTATCAGTGTTGAAACTTTTGAATGATAGTGTGTGAGCGAGTGTCACGAGTAATAGCGAGTATGTCGCTATTATTATTCAGGATTCTGCAAGCCTCTTATCCGCCATCTTGAATGCTGTTGAATGTTTTCATGAACTTGAAATTCTTTCTAAAATGACATTCTCCACCAAACATGCATGCTATGTTTCCTTAAAACCTGGCCAAAGAAGTTCTTATCATACTAGCATCCAATTTTGCCTTAACATGCTCACTATGTAGGCAACACACTAGATTCATGCAATAAAAAATGTGCCTTTAGAGACTCTAAATCTGAAGTATCGGTCCTATGATCCCTCTAGCATGACTTCCTAATCCGTCTTGCTCTGTCTTAGCGTGAAGTGCTACATCACTTCATTCGTCATGCTTAATTAAATCTGTTACGCTAGTAATACAGCATCTCATTCATACTCACACCCAACAACATTTTAAAGCAGCGGGGCATTGGCTAATAGATGCGGCCGAGAGCAGGGGGGCTGCAGCTCTCCGGACCACGTTCTCCTCAGTGTTTAATTAAGAGACACGTGTGGCACATCAACAGGGTCGTAATCCCTCTGAGGACGAGTTCGCTCGCCCCGTGGGGTCCAGCATCCCGGACGACACGCAGAGACACAGAAAGATGCTTCAGAAAGTCTCCTGCCGTATTATTAGTGTAGGGTGAGTGGGAAGAGAAGAGATGAGATGAGGAAGGAACGCTCTGAAAGATTGGGTTTATGTTATGTAAAGTTTGTGTAAATGTTAGGAACAGATGGAGTAGTTCTCCACAAGGATCATGTGACACTGAAGACTGGAGTAATGATGCTGAAAATCCAGCTTTGATCACAGGAATAAATTACACTTTACTATATATTACAATAGAAAACACTTATTTTAAATGGTAATAATATTTCAGGTTTTTACTGTATTTTTGATTGAATAAATGCAGCCTTGGCGAGCAGAGGAGACTCTTTCAAAAGCATTTTTTTTTTTTTTTTACTGACCTGAACTGATCTGAATATATCAAATGAATGCAGCTTTGGAGAGCAGAAAATACTTTTTTTTTCATTTTGTATGTTTTCATTTAAAGTGACAATATGTTTTAATTAGTAAATTATCATTTGGTATTGGTTATTTTTTGATTATCCAGTGAAATGATTATTCAATTATTAAATAACCCCAAAATGACAGCTCTGTTGTTTTTCAAAACTCACTCACTTTCTTCTGCAGAGGATAAAATATTATATTATATTATATTATATTATATTATATTATATTATATTATATTATATTATATTATATTATATTATATTATATTATGAAATTTCTCAGGTTTTTGGCCATACAAAATAAGTCAATGGGCTTCAATGTGGTTTGGTTTCCAACATTCTTCAAAACAATACAATATTTATTTATAAAGCAGATTTAAAAACAACCAAAGTGCTGTACAGAAAAGAATTAGACTAAGAAATAGATAATCTGAGATTATCTAAATGCGTCTGCTAGACTTTTAACAGGGACTCGTAAAAAGCATAACACCGATTTTAGCTTCACTTCATTGGTTGCCTGTGCAGTTCAGAATTGATTTTAAATTATTGATTTTTGTATATAAGCATTGCATAATTTGGCCCCACCATACTTAGTGCATCTCCTTATATATACATAACCCTTCTAGGTCTCTCAGATCAGCGAATCAGATCCTAGACATGCCAAGGACTAGATTGACATCGAGTGGTGATCGGCCATTTGCTGTACATTAGCTCAAAAGCGCTGGAATAACCTTTACATCTTAGACTGGCTCCTTCTTCAGGTTATTTTAAAGGGGTGGTTGATTTATGATTTGACTTTTCTAACTGTAGTTAGTGTGTAATGTTGCTGTTTGATCATAAACAACATCTGCAAAGTTACAGCGCTCAAAGTTCAGAGCAAAGGAAGATATTTGCTTTTAAAGAAATAGTTGTTTAACGACAACATTCCTCCCGGGTTAGTGACATCACCAACCCTAAAATTTACATAAACCCCGCCCCCTGAACACGATTTATAGATTATCAAGACAGAATATAATAATCAATGAATAAGGACTGAACTAAAGTGTTACCAATATTTTAGAGCTATTGACAAATGTATATTCATTATAAAAATGCATATGGAGTTTTAAGATTTTATTTAAAAAAAATTACACAACTTTTCCAGGTCTATAGAAATCAGACTTTTAAAACGATAAAAAATTGAAATAGGTTGAGAACCACTGCCTTAAAAGCAGAGATGGCAGAAGTACTCACTTCCCGTACTCAAGTAGAAGTACAGTATACTTGTGTTAAAAAATACTCTTAGAAGTATTGATTTAACTTCTTTACTCAAGTCAAAGTAACAAAGTACTGGCTTGGAAATTTACTTAAAGTCAAAGTAGCCCTGCGAATGACAACTATTTGTTATGCAAAGCTGGACCACACAAATGTTACCAGTGCAAGCTGAGAAACTTAAGTGGATATGGACAAAAAGGTCCTTATATATGCCATTGCCGACATTATAAATGTCTGTAAGTAGGCCTAAAACATCACATATGATTATTGTGACAGAGACTGGGACTCAGGTTAATAAGATTCTGACTGAAATATGTATTCAATGGGAAAACCCAGACCACTTCCGGCAAATGTATATTAGCTCTGCAAGTGGGTCTGGCAAAGAGCCCATTGAAACCCATTTCCAATCCGTCGAAATCGCGGCACCAATCAGAAACGTTGGGGCGGGCTTTACACGATGACGACAGAGCAGATTTTGTACATTACTAAGATGGATGCCGCCGTGGAACATCACTGGTTCGAATCAGCTATCGCGTCTGTTTCAAGCGATTTAAAATGGTCATTTTCGTTAAAACCCGAGCAAAAAACAGCACTCGAAGCCTTCATATCTAAAAACGATATGTTTGCTGTCTTACCAACTGGATTCGGAAAAAGTCTGATATACCAGCTTGCCCCGTTGGTGGCTAAACGAATGGGCTCTGCATACGTCATGTCATTCATCGCTCTGATTGGTTTTAGATCTATCCAATTGTGCCCAGAGCCATTTGAGCGACGTCCGTTGGTGACGTCCCTGTGGAAATGAATTGTCTGTGGAGCTTTGCCAGACCCTAACTCAATTACAACTGAGAGTGGTCTGGGTTTTCCCAGGCTAGTATTCAATTGTAATTCTGTGAGAATTCACAGATACAGTTTCGATCTGAGTGTAACGAGACAATTTTGTCAAATGTAAGGAGTAGAAAGTACCGATATTCGTGTTAAAAAATGTAAGGAGTAAAAGTAAAAAGTAGGCACAAAAATAAATAGTAAAAATATCTGAAAAATCTACTTGAGTAGTAACGAAGTATTTGTACTTCCCATCTCTGCTTAAAAGGACATTTACATAAACATGAAGTTTGAATTATTCAATGATTCTGCTACTTATTCACTCACGTCGTTTCCAAACTGCATGCATAGTTATTCATTTCATTATTTTTCCATACAGTGGATGTAAATGAGTTCAGTGAAGAAGGACACTAACTCCGTAAGTATAGCGCAAAGTGTGTCATAAAGTTTGACATTTATTTACGTTATTATTCAGTGAACTCCCCTTCATCGTCGCTCATTTCAGACGTTGGAGAAAACTCAACATTTGAACACAGTCCTCCAACCAAAATGGAGCAGAATGTATGTGTAAAACACTCGTGTTATCTGTGAAGAAAGAGAGGGAGAGTCGAGTTAAACACAGATGGAAAATAATTTCCCAACTTTCCCTCGCGGCGCTCCGGGCTGCAGGAATAAATATGATGTCTAGAAATACATCCAGGTGGTTTCTGGGAAATGCATAAAGGTACAAAACGGAAGCGCGATGTTTAACATCAGCCGGGAACGAGGAGCCTGCTCGACTCGTGCATTATTGCTGACCTGTATTGATTGAGCGGGGGCAGAAAGCACTGCGAGAGATAGACGAGTGTGGAGAATAGAGAGGGAGAATGCGGGGGCTTGAAAACGAGAGGATATTGACAGTGCTGTTAAACATATGAGTCACCAACCTTCCCCCCTCAGTCATTAGCATGAACGCGAGGAACAAGACACAGCCCTCAATGAAATAAATGGGTCACTTAGACTGACAGAAAACACTTGTGCGCTCCCTAAACAGAGGAGCAGAGAAGGTGTGCAGACATCTGCTGTTTCTGAGACCTCCAAACACCCTCAGACAGCATGCATTCTGGAGAAGATGACATGCTTGCAGAGGATTGAGTTACGTTTATTTTATTATGGCAAAGTGCTTTTTCTTGTTTAAGATTTAAGCTTGAATCAAGAAAAAAAAATGGAGCGAAAATACCTAAAAACTAAATTCAAGATACACTATCATTTGAAAGTTTGGGGTCGGCAAGATTTTTTGTAAGAAGTCTCTTCTGCTCTTCTGCATTTATTTTATAAAAATACAGTAAAAATAGTAATATTGTGAAATACTGTTTTCTATGTGAAATGTGAATATAATAAAATGTAATTTATTCCTGTGATCAAAGCTGTATTTTCAGCATCATTACTCCAGTCTTCAGTGTCACATGATCCTTCAGAAATCATTATAATATGATGATCTGCTGCTCAAGAAACATTTATGATTATTATAAATGCTGAAAACAGTTATGCTGCTTCATATTTTTGTGGAAACCGATATACTTTTTTTTAGGATTTTTGTACATTCAATTATTTATGTCTTCTTTCAATTTTGATCACTTTAATGCATCATTGCTGGATACAAAAATATACATTTCTTTAAAAAACAAGTTCTTACTGACCTTTTTTTGTTTTGCTTTGGATGTTTTTTTTAAGTAATCACAATTCAATGCCAATTAAGTTCAATGCATACAGTGGTTTCAATTTCTAGATTTTGCAATTCAATTCAATTCAATTCAAGTTTATTTGTATAGCGCTTTTCACAATACACATTGTTTCAAAGCAGCTTTACAGAAAATGCATTTCAAAAATATACATACAAAAATACAGTTAGTTAATCATGAAATTTAGGGCATAACATATCGCCGGCGTTGGGTCGTCTCTTCACAGGCGTCGAGTCGTCTCATCACAGGCGTTGGGGCATCTGAAGTCTCCATGAGAGGCTGGATACATAACTGGAGCTGACGAACTCTATTTGAGTTATAGGGACAGGCGTCCCGAGATAACAACAAAAAAGGCAGATGGGAAATAATTAGCGTAGCTGCTGTTCTTAATATGAATGCATTTGATCTGATTTAACTGTAGTATAAAAGGTATGAGATGCATCATGTGAATGCTTGGCTAAAGAGATGCGTCTTTAATCTAGTTTTAAACTGGGAGAGCGAGTCTGAGCCTCGGACAGTATCAGGAAGGCTATTCCAGAGTTTAGGAGCTAGATGTGAAAACGCCCTCCCTCCTTTAGTGGACTTAGATATCCTAGGTACGACCAGAAGCCTCGAATTTAGCGATCTTAAAGAGCGCGATGGAATATATGGCGATAGAAGATCTCTTAAATACACAGGAGCTAAACCATTTAGGGCTTTATAGGTCAGTAACAATACTTTGTAATTGATACGGAACTTAATAGGTAACCAGTGTAGAGATGATAAAATTGGTGTTATATGATCATATTTTCTTGACCTAGTAAGAACTCTAGCGGCTGCATTTTGGACTAACTGTAGCTTGTTTACTGAGGATGCAGGACAACCAGCTAATAGAGCATTACAGTAATCTAGTCTCGAGAATGATATTGAACAGAAAGCAGCAAAGCTATACCTTTGACATTTTGACATGCAACTATAATATAATTGCCACAATGGCTGTGTCTGATAATTACTTCACGACCACTAAAAAACTGTTCTATACAGTATGAATGTGTGTAGTATGAATCTGTGTAGTATGAATGTGTGTAGTATGAATGTAATCTGGATGTATACATCCGCCATGTTGTCATACTTTTTGCCTACTCTTTTTTGAGTACTTCTATGAATTCAGACATACTTTTCACATACTGAACGTAGGTTTATTTGCCTACTATATATAGGCAAGTATGTGATTTCGGATGGAGACTATATGTGTAGACTAGGCAACACCTACTGGTCAAATTGTGTATAATCCAAAAGTTGTTATTGTTTTGAAATTATTTGGTCTAAAATAATGTGATTTATACTTCAAACCTCCAGATCTACAGTTCTGCCATTTTAACAGATTCAGCATTATTGAACCACTAAAATTGTCTGAGATCATATTCAGAAAAAGCTCCCAGCTGACTAAAGTAGATGGTTTTTTTTGTGCATTTCATCTTAATGAAACCTTAATGAAGATGCTAAACATACAGAGGCATTATCTCGGCAATGCATTTGCACATTGTGACCTTACAATGGCCGTTCCAGCGGTGTTCTCGTCCCCGTAATTGCTGCCTGCAGATATGTTCTCTTTACAAAGACCAAAAACGTGGAGAGAAGAAAAAAAAAGCATGAAATATTCCAATCATAATTTAAAGGGACAGTAAAAAAATATAATTTCCTGCCTTTTTGGGCGTAGTCATCAATCAACAGCTGATTTTGTCACTGAAGAAGCTGATAATGTGTCTGTGAGAAGGATGATGTGCTGGACTTCCAGCTTTCTGACCCTCTGCCGCATGATAAGTGTGCCGTTCGGCTGGAGACGTGCAGGTGTGGAGCGCCGGCTCCTGGAAGGCCTGCAGAATAAATCAGAGCCAACACCCTTGTCAAATGAATCACGCTTGAGAAATTACAAGCGAGTCCCTCTGCTCTGGTTCACAGACTCCGTCATTAGATCTTCTGTTTATGTGAAACGGACGGACAGAGTCATGAAGTCTGTACTTACTGCGTGGACTTGATGGTGAAATGTGTCTGATTCATGCTGTCGTTCACCAGATAGAAAGCTTGAGATGATGAGCACATTCCCATCCTAACTAATCTTTAATTTGATCTTGAATGGCATCAGGAGGAGTTTTGAAGACTATTAATTCATTTGGAATTAAATATTTCTCTTGTTTCATTATCAATAATCACACTGTGCTTTATGTGGCTTGCTGACACACACCAGTGCTCTTTCGATGCATGTAAAAGCATGGTGGAGATTCATTCTTGACATGCTTTGAAGAAAAGCGCTTCTAAACAGCCTCAGGTGAGACCTTTGTTGTTTTTTGCGCAGACATTGGATTGAATTCTGCTGGATTTGAGCGAGCGGCACTCTTGATTGAAATAGAGCTGATCGGTATGAACAAACTCTTATAACACAGCGAGTCATTTTATATCAGTTACAGTAAACTGTTAAAAACTTCAGAGATCAGTACTTTCCAACTTTCTACTCTATAAAAGAGTACTGGGAAAAATGATCACAGTTTCCACAAAAATATGAAGCAGCACAACTGTTTTCAGCATTAATAATAATCATAAATGTTTCTTGGGTCCCACTTTATATTAAGTGGCCCTAATACCTGTGAACTTACATGGTAACTACATGTGTACATAGTATGTAACTACAGTGTAAGTACACATTAGTACATAGTATCTACAGATGTAACATTTGCGTAACTACACATATGTAACAACCCTCAGAATGGTATGTGTAAGTACAAATGTGTAACAGGACATTGGTAACAACATGTTTTCACTTCAGTAAGTACACATGTGTAACAGTAATTATGTAACTACATTTTGTAACAACAATATGTAGCCTATTTGTTGTTCCACTTCCACATGCAGTTTTAGATACTGCAGTTACCAGTTGGAATACATGTATTTATGACTGGCAGGACTAATGTTGAATTACAACTAAAGTTTCACCTTGTGATACCAGTGTTACATGATAACTCCTCAGGAACTGTCCACTTAATATAAAGTGTAATTGTTAAGGTAATTGTTGTGTATATCAGTGTCGTTACATGATAATTCCATAGGAACTGTCCACTTGTTGGAAATTAAATACATTTATACCCAAACTGGTAACTGCAGTATCTAAGACTGCATGTGGAAGTGGAACAACAAATAGGCTACATATTGTTGTTACAAAATGTAGTTACATAATTACTGTTACACTGAAAAAAGTGTTGTTACCAATGTCCTGTTACACATTTGTACTTACACATACCATTACGTGGGTTGTTACATACGTGTAGTTACACTAATAATACAGTTGTAGATACTATGTACCAATGTGTACTTACACTGTAGTTACATACTATGTACACATGTAGTTACCATGTAAGTTCACAGGTATTAGGGCCACTTAATATAAAGTGGGACCGTTTCTTGAGCATCAAATCATCATATTATACTGATTTCTGAAGGATCATGTGACACTGAAGACTGGAGTAATGATGCTGAAAATACAGAATTGATCACAGGAATAAATTGCATTTTAACAAATATTTACATAGAAAACATTAATTTCAAACAGTAATAATATTTCAGAATTTTACAGTATTTTTGCAGCTTTGGTGAGCAGAAGAGACTCATTTCAAAAACATTTGTAAATCTTTCCGACCCCAAACCACTGATATGTTACACTGATTTACCTGACACCAGTATAAAACAGCTTTACATTAACAAGTTCTTCCTCTGTGTAAATGATTTAGCAACCGTCTGGCGCATTTAAACCATCTGACAATCATAATCTGCTCCGCCCTAGCAGAAATCATAATCAAATTAGCCAAAATATTTTATAAACAAACACACAAGACGTGTGGGACGTGTGTAACTTTCTAAATGTCTTGCGGACATCTGCAGCGCGTTCAGTGTGTGCAGATTTTGTGTGGGCCTAAAACTCACATGAACTCTAAAGTAAACACTGCCGGGAAGGAATTGCTGAATTAAACAAGCAAACAATATTCCATGTGTTAAACAACCGATTCATTTCCTATCTAACAAGTGCTACCTGAGAGAAGCTGCTTTCTCTTTTCTGCACATCTTCCGATTAAAGAGGACCTATTATGCCCTTTTTCAAGTCTTGATGTTGTTTTCAGGCTCTACTAGATAGGTTTTCATGCTTGAATGTTCAATAAACACATTATTTTCCTCATATTCTCTATTGTTGCGGCTCCTCTCTTCCCAGTCTGTCAGTAACGCTCTGTTTACTTCCTGTCTCTATGAAGCCCCGCCTTCTGAAAGCACACTGTGCTCTGATTGGTCGGCTGGAGCAGTGTGTTGTGATTGGTCGAGCGCTTCGAGTGTGTTTGGGAAATGTCCCGCCCCTTACCATAACCGCCAGTTTAACACACTACTAACTAACTCAACCAGGCCCCGCCCCTTTATTCTGCGTATTAATTATTATAATGAGGAATATTGTGACGTGTTCGTTCCCGGAAGAAACTCGAGACTACAATGGAGGCGTTTCAGGAGTTCAGAAACACTGATATAGAGAATAACTGGAACTTTGCAGAGCTTTTTAATGCTCAAACAGCAACATTACACACTAAGGAAAGATGAACATGGAAAAATGCGCAGTTGGATCCCATTAAAGGGATTCTAGAAACGCATGTGTCGATGCTTAAAGCATGCAAACTATCGATCGCACCTCTGACAATGCAACACCCGAGCTAATCACGAGAGGTTCAGTCCTTGCCTCCGCCAGGCCACCGGAGCTCATCCCTCAGGCGTCTGCTATCGGATCCCATTGATTATCCCAAGGAGAGTGTGACATTCAGACCACATTGAGCTGCCATCCTCCAAATGAGATGCTAAAGGTGTACAGCGCCCCGGGACCCGCAGTCAGTTACGATCAGAGCGGAGCCGGCGGCTGGACTCTCCTGATTGGCGGAGGCAGCGGAGCAATACGGTTTCCCATCCCGGATCTCACGGGAGCTTTGCTCCGAGAACTGAGGGAGGATCTCGGCACGGCTGTGGGGTAATACACTCCAAAGCACCAGTCGATACGCAGATCTTTACCGAATCTGTTGTTATTTGTCTCGGGGGGGATCGGGAATGCCGGCGTGCCAGACTTTAAATCCAGTGTTCGTTGGAACGTATAAATAAAAGCATTACTTAATTTTTTTTAATGACCTGAAGGTGGACATTTTTATACACTAAAATGCCTTTCATTTGCAAGTTTTGATCATGTGGATCAATTAGAAATGTGCGTATTAAATATGATATATAGGCTTCATAGGGTTAATTACAGTGAAGCTCTTCGGATGGGAGTATACTCTTAATGCATTATGTGCTGATTGGGATCGATAAGCCGTGAGTGTGTATTGTCTGGATGTGAGGTTGCAGAAGGTCATGTGTTGTGTATCACGAAGCACATTGTGATTCTGATCAGATTGTGAGATTAGTCTCTCCTTATTGATTTCATTTTGCTTTTATGTTGGATGTGATGCCAGCAGCGCTCAGACAACCAAGTGTTATTTTACTCAGAAGCTCGGCAAAAAGGTCTGAACCCATAATGACGGTGCAGAAGGTAACACTACAAGAAGTGTAGGTTTAGTTACACACAGTGTTCAATCAAGGTCAATCGTGTTGTGGAAAAATAATATACCACATTTATAGATATCTCTAGACTACAATTCAAAAGTTTGTGGTCAGTATGATTAAAACATGTATTTTTTTAAGTCTCCTCTTCTCACCAAGGCTGCATTTATTTGATCAAAAATACAATAAAAACAGTAATATTGTGAAATAGTATTACCATTTATAATAGCTGGTTTCTATGTGAATATATAGTAAAGTGTAATTTATTCCGGTGATCAAAACTGAATGTTCAGCATCATTACTCCAGTCTTCAGTGTCACATGATCCTTCAGAAATCACTATAATATGATGATTTGCTGCTCAAGAAACATTTATGATTATTATCAATGTTGAAAACAGTTGTGCTGCTTTATAATTTTGTGGATACGGTCCGTGATACATTTTTTGAACAGCATTATTTGAAATAGAAATATTTTGTAACATTATACATGATAAATTTTTTTGCAACGTTGCTGAATAAAAGTATAAATTTCATTAAATCAAACTTTTGAACGGTAGTATATATATGTATATGTGTGTGTGTGTGTATATATATATATACATATATGGATGGACAGAAAATGAGCTGTGTTGTTTATTTATGTACATGTTTGTAATTTATTGTCTTGTTATAAAGGCAAGTGTAGATTTAAAGGGACAGTTCACCCAAAAATCATAATTCTGTCATAATTCACTCATTCTCATGTTGTTCATGCTTCTCCAGAAGAGCAGAGGGTGAGCGAGATGCAAACTTTGGTCACTTTTAGTTTTTTACTATGTGCACGAAGTCCTGTCCTAATAGAGGAGCTTAAGCTTAAGAGGGGATTTTATCATTATTGGCACCTATTTAAAAAAGTTCCTCCTTTGGGATGTTCTTGGGATTGTAGTTTCAGAACAACACAACTAAATTGATTGAACTATTATGTTCTGCTTGCAGTGTAACATTAAAGCGCTGGCTGATCATCTAGTTTGAAGAAAAGCATCAGCAAGTGAATCAGATATTTCACAACTTCACACACACACAAAAAACATGTACTTAGTCTTGCTCTGGAGACGGGCATATGCAAATGTTTATGCCCATGTGACATCACAGATCCCGCAATATCCAAACAAGTCGTTTTTGAAGCTTGATTAAATAAATTGTTTATAATGAGGAGGATGCTATAAACTAGGAAACTTGCAGGATGTTTTAATGGTACATTTGGCCTTTCGTGCAACCATAAAATATATATATTATTTTATTTTTTACCACTTTTTATTTTTTTTATCGGTAAATTAAATACAGATGGGATAAAACTGTTGCACTCTTTGTATGACAATTTTTTTTAAAGCCCTGTATTCAATGTTTACCACACAAAATACCATAGAAAAACTTTTACACATTTCTTCATGTTAAATAAATAAATAAAATGTCATAATATTTCAATTTTTGATGGCAGATTTGGTTATAAATGAAATACAGATGCATGCTTTGTGTGGCTATTTCATTTGCACAAAATAGCTTACAAAAACTTTCCTCGTTGTTGCATCATTTTGTATTTGATTTGTAATGCTCCCAGTGCTCGATGTGTCATGTAAGCTGTTTTACTCCGAGCTAATATCATGTACTTCATGTGCTCTGGGCCTCTGAAACCAGAGGTGTGTGTGACCCGGGTAGATTAGTTGCAGCGCGGGACTAATTTCCCGAGCTGTAGGTGGGAGTGGGTGTTTTCCTGGAAGAGTTGTTGTCGGGAACGGCCAGTGTGAGAGTATAGCCATGAATAATTCACCAGTTTGAAAAGTTACAAATTGGCATTTTTCTTTTTTTTAATTTAAATATATATAATGCATATGAAATGTAGTATCCTGTAGCGTTGAAGTCTGAGACATTTACATTTCCCTATGCTGTTCAGTGAACCTGTGTAAAAATAATTATTTTATGCCATAAAGTGTTTACTCTTTGTGTCTGAAGCAGACGGTCAGCGTTCAGGCTTTTTGCGGATGGTTCAATAGTGTAATTAAATTGAAATGTAGTAATTTTCATTTTCATTTCAACTCCCAACTTTTCATAAACAACTTTAAGCAAAAAAAAGATGTTAGTGTATTTCAAATAAACATGAACTCGTCACTGTTGTGAGATTTAATTCATGGTGTTTGCAGGAAAGTGTTTATAAATCCACAGAAACACTCATTATTTCATCCTTTCAAGTTGATTTTGTGTCCTGACGGATTCTGGCTTCTGGATGTTATTAGTTCAGGTAATCTGGCTTGGATTATGTGTTTTCTCAAGTGATTTCCAGTATGTTTGTATACGGTCCGAAGCTGAGACTCCTGGATCAAATGTTTTTGGGGTAATTTTACAGTTTATTAGGGTTCATATGCTAAATTAATTCACTCATTCTGTACAAAGGAAGAGTTTTTTTTGGATCATGGCAAAATGAAATGGAGATAGTCATCATATGTTAGTCATCTTATCTAAGAATTAATGCCATTATGAGAACACGATTGCCGTATGTTATCTCGGGCCATACCTGTCAAGTATCCCGTTTTGGCCGGGAAAGTCCCGTATTTTACCCTTCTTTCCCGCCGTCCTCCCGTATTAGTATTTTCCCGTAAATCTCCCGTATTTTAACCCGCGTTATAAAAAAAACAAAAACAAAAACGGGGCGGAGTAAAAACAAAACAAAAAACATTCTCAATCTGAGCTCTGTCACTAGCCTCGTAATAACTGTCACCTGCAGTAGCCTACTACAGCCTACTGTAGGTGGCAGTTGTCGCGAGGCTAGTGTGTGAGGTAGGATGATGAGTGACAACGCGGGAAAAAAACTGAGACGGATGATGGACGCTACGACAGACACGGAAGGCACTCCTGCCAAAAAACAAAACCCTCATGTAAATACCGCTATCAATGGGACAGCGAATTTAATTTTCTGAAGAGGAGCAGGGTGGGGGACAGTCACGTGTTTTGTAAGTTTTGTTACAGAGAATAGGATGACGTTAGACAACAGAACTGTTTGCGCTCTAGGCTACTCTCATGTAAAAATTAACCACTCTGGTCCAGCCCACAAACACTCCTTCCAAAACAGTCTTAAAGAATGCAAAGTCCGCAACAAATTTGTACAATAACTCACTAAGAGTAAAGAAAAGTTATGTGAAAAGAAAAACTGTAAAAGAAAAGCAATATGAAATGAAAAGAATGTGTGGAATGAAAATAAAATGTTTCCATTTGTCATAAAGACAAGCAATGTTAAATGAACAGAAAATATGCAAATGAGCCTTTAAATAAATGCTCTTCATATATATCCCTTTTTTGGCTATAACACCTGTCTTAAAATGTAAGGGATAGGTTACTGGAGCTTGGTTGGGGTGGTGGGACTGCTCGCGGTGGGCGCCGGAAAATTTCCCTTATTTTCAAATCCAAAACTTGACAGGTATGTCTCGGGCCGGAGAAGAAAAGAGTGTAAGAGGGGTTCCCCAAAGGATGGAGATGCGATGTCCTGGTAATGCCGTATCCCAGAGGACATCATTAGCATTATCTGCTGTATATCCTGGAAGGAGAAACTCAGCGTTTCTACGCTTGCTCTATTTAAATAATTCTTACTTGCGTTTCTCAGTTTGCTGGAGGACTTGATGATTTTCCAGACTGATCTCATTCGTATTCATAAGTGCACACATGCATTTTCATATGTTTGGATAGACATTGAAACATGACAATGGTATTGACAGCATCTAAAACATAAACCCTTCCATGTACGTACAACTTTATGGAAAAACTTACAAGAAAGACCTTTTTAAAGGCCGATTTATTTATAAATTAAATAGAGTTGGACTCTGTATGGCTATTTATTTTATTTATTTATTTATTTATTTATTTATTTATTTATTTATTTATTTATTTATTTATTTATTTATTTATTTATTTTAGTAAATGCATTAACTGTTATGGTGTTAAATGTTTGTTTCTTTTAATATTAAATATACAAGTCATATTTTACAAGTTATACATAATATAATATAAATAATAATACTGTTTTATTACTTAAATACAGATGGGATAAAATCAATTTGCATTGAATGGCAGTTTTATTTTATTTGATCTTTTTACATTTTGTTTTATTTCATTTTGTTGCATTTATTTCATTTTAATTTATTTAGTTTATTTTTTTTTATTTTTTTATTTTTTTTATTTTTTTTTGTAGTAAATGCATTAACTGTTATGTTGCTAAACATTTTTCATTTAATATTAAAAATATAAAAAATATTTTTAGTTATCAATTCAATTATTCAAATTCTACAATATTAAATTATTGTAAATGAAAGAGGAAATTAATTATCAATGTTAAACCTCAGAGAATATATAAAAATGTGAATGTCTCTGTAGTTGTGTGTTGGTAAAAGGTGTTGTTTATTGACTGTTCAAACATATGACGTGTGTGTGCTAGAACCACACTTTATGCACCCAATGTCTACAGACACTAATGCGGTCACGTTGACGTGTCACAGCGGCGTCTGCAGGATTGAGTTCAGTGTGATCCGGCTCATCTTTTCTGACAGCTCGACTTGCATCTGCCCCGGGACACGAGCTGGAGCCCGGCCGAGGCTCGATGGCTCTTACGCCCCGCTTTAATCTTCTGCCGGGTGCTTGAGCCTCACGCTTCACAGCACCTGGGCTCTTTACGCCCCCTCAGCAGTGAACTCACACACACACTGCACCGACACACACACCGAGACCAACACACACTGGACCGACACTGGGGTCTGGCAGCATCCGTACTCTCTGGAGGCTCGTCTATTCCTTGGCTTTTGGCTTGCTTAGTTGGGGACTGTGGCGAGCGCGACGAGGTCGATGGCCGTGGGAGGACGCGCGGGGCCGGTGGCGTGATTGATAATGAGCGACACGTGTGCGACGAACCGGTCTCGTATCTCTCACGGAGGAGCGGAAGCATTTAAGGACAGTGGTGATCAAAGGAGGAACAGGCCTGATTTTAGAGATGGTCCTCACTGCAGAACACGAAATCCAGGGGGAGGAGTTGGATCCAGATCCAACTCCTCCCACCTTATACCTAAACCTACCCATCTCCGCCCCCTGATCCCTAAACCCACCCCTAAACCTACCAATCTCCGCCCCCTGATCCCTAAACCCACCCCTAAACCTACCAATCTCCACCCCCTGATCCCTAAACCCACCTCTAAACCTACCCATCTCCGCCCCCTGATCCCTAAACCCACCTCTAAACCTACCCATCTCCGCCCCCTGATCCCTAAACCCACCTCTAAACCTACCCATCTCCGCCCCCTGATCCCTAAACCCACCCCTAAACCTCCCAATCTCCGCCCCCTGATCCCTAAACCCACCCCTAAACCTACCAATCTCCGCCCCCTGATCCCTAAACCCACCCCTAAACCTACCAATCTCCACCCCCTGATCCCTAAACCCACCCCTAAACCTACCAATCTCCGCCCCCTGATCCCTAAACCCACCCCTAAACATACCAATCTCCGCCCCCTGATCCCTAAACCCACCTCTAAACCTACCCATCTCCGCCCCCTGATCCCTAAACCCACCCCTAAACCTCCCAATCTCCGCCCCCTGATCCCTAAACCCACCCCTAAACCTACCAATCTCCGCCCCCTGATCCCTAAACCCACCCCTAAACCTACCAATCTCCACCCCCTGATCCCTAAACCCACCCCTAAACCTACCAATCTCCACCCCCTGATTCCTAAACCCACCCCTAAACCTACCAATCTCCGCCCCCTGATCCCTAAACCCACCCCTAAACATACCAATCTCCGCCCCCTGATCCCTAAACCCACCCCTAAACCTACCAATCTCCGCCCCCTGATCCCTAAACCCACCCCTAAACCTACCAATCTCCGCCCCCTGATCCCTAAACCCACCTCTAAACCTACCCATCTCCGCCCCCTGATCCCTAAACCCACCCCTAAACCTCCCAATCTCCGCCCCCCTGATCCCTAAACCCACCCCTAAACCTCCCAATCTCCGCCCCCTGATCCCTAAACCCACCCCTAAACCTACCAATCTCAACCCCCTGATCCCTAAACCCACCCCTAAACCTACCAATCTCCACCCCCTGATCCCTAAACCCACCTCTAAACCTACCCATCTCCGCCCCCTGATCCCTAAACCCACCTCTAAACCTACCCATCTCCGCCCCCTGATCCCTAAACCCACCTCTAAACCTACCCATCTCCGCCCCCTGATCCCTAAACCCACCCCTAAACCTCCCAATCTCCGCCCCCTGATCCCTAAACCCACCCCTAAACCTACCAATCTCCGCCCCCTGATCCCTAAACCCACCCCTAAACCTACCAATCTCCACCCCCTGATCCCTAAACCCACCCCTAAACCTACCAATCTCCACCCCCTGATTCCTAAACCCACCCCTAAACCTACCAATCTCCGCCCCCTGATCCCTAAACCCACCCCTAAACATACCAATCTCCGCCCCCTGATCCCTAAACCCACCCCTAAACCTACCAATCTCCGCCCCCTGATCCCTAAACCCACCCCTAAACCTACCAATCTCCGCCCCCTGATCCCTAAACCCACCTCTAAACCTACCCATCTCCGCCCCCTGATCCCTAAACCCACCCCTAAACCTCCCAATCTCCGCCCCCTGATCCCTAAACCCACCCCTAAACCTCCCAATCTCCGCCCCCTGATCCCTAAACCCACCCCTAAACCCACCAATCTCGACCCCCTGATCCCTAAACCCACCCCTAAACCTACCAATCTCCGCCCCCTGATCCCTAAACCCACCCCTAAACCTACCAATCTCCACCCCCTGATCCCTAAACCCACCCCTAAACCTACCCATCTCCGCCCCCTGATCCCTAAACCCACCCCTAAACCCACCAATCTCGACCCCCTGATCCCTAAACCCACCCCTAAACCTACTTAAATAATTAATATGCAGAATAAAGGGGCTGGGCCTGGTTGAGTTAGTTAGTAGTGTGTTAAACTGGTGGTTATGGTAAGGGGCGGGACATTTCCCAAACACACTCGAAGTGCTCAACCAATCACAACACACTGCTCCATCCGAACAATCAGAGCACAGTGTGCTTTCAGAAGGCGGGGCTTCATAGAGACAGGAAGTAAACAGAGCGTTACTGACAGACTGGGAAGAGAGGAGCCGCAACATTGGAGAATATGAGGAAAATAATGTGTTTTCGAACATTCAATTATGAAAACCTATAAACAAAATGAAAAAAGGGCATAACAAGTCCTCTTCAAAGTAGTTTGGCAGTGTTTCTTGCATTGCTTTACATATATATGGTATACAGTGGCTTTTTTATTGGCTACATTAATGCTAATAATATGTTTTGTGAAAAGCATAATGTGAATAAAACTGACTTTACTATTCAAGTCAATAATACTGATTTAAACAGTGACCAATGACGATTGATTCATACACAATGATTCGATTTTAATGAATCGTCAAAACTCACCAAATATTGGTTTGAATCAGGCCAGTTTTCAACATTGATAATAATCAGAAATGTTTCTTGAGCAGCAAATCATCAGCTTTCATAACAGGAATACATTTTTACAATCACATAGAAAATGTAATAATATGTCAAAATTGTACTGTGTTTTTGATCAAATAAATGCAGCCTTTGGTGAGCAGAAGAGACTTCTTTCAAAACACACTTTTGAATGTTATTGTAAATAGTTGCATCCATATATAACTCCCATTTTATTTGTATATTCAGAACAGAACGAGAAACAAACATAAAGGACAAACATTACAAACACTACAAATGTTTTTAAAAGGCACAGATATTTTGAACAGGCCACTTAAAACCGCTTCTCCGCTACGTTTCAACAGCTTAATTGCGGTAACGCTCCAAACTAATTAGCTAGTTAATGACTGCCATCTCTATTACTGTTTTTTTCATCAGTTTGTAAACGTGTGTTTTGTTGTGCAGTTTGGGTTTGACTTTCCGGATGACAAAAACAACTTGTATTCCAGAAAATATGCTCATTTATTGAGTATGTTTAGACCAATTAGGCCTAAAGGATGCAACGAAAACCCAATTCTGTAGGAAACACTGGGACTAAAGCTAAAGTTACTCATCTGATATGTCGCTGCTTCTGTTTTTAAAGAGTTCATTTTTTAATTAATTCATTGATTTTCAGTTCATTTCCACGATCTTCTGATTGCAGTGTCATCGGCTTCTTAACCCTGTAAAGCCTGGCATATGAAATAATAGTCAATTTTTCTTTTTAATGAAACAGTCTATTGAACCTTTCAGAAAATCTAAAAAGAAAAGTTTGCAAATGTGTTTTTTGTTGAATATCAAATTGGATAGGCATACATCAGGTTTTTATGGCTCATATCTTATGATATAGTGAGAATATGGAGGAAAAACACCTAAAATGTATTCAGATACCAGTAAACATATGCAATTTGGTGCAGATGCTGATATTTATAGACAAAATGTGATAAAATGCTGATAGCTTGTATAAGTCAATGAGGTCTTTATAACAGTATAGCAGATACTTACATAAAATGCATATACATTGTCACTCTATATCTGCCAATAATATGTATAATAATAAGATGCTATTTAAATGCATTTTATGCATTAGTTTAAATTAGTTTTATGATCAAATAAAACAAATAGTTTTAAAGCATAAAATGCAATGCAATACAATAATGATTACGAGATGAACAAATAAATGCTCATCAAAAAGTCTTATGATCATATTTTATACATGGAAAATTGATAATCAAGTAAACTGAAGTTTCATCTTGAAATACTAACAATATCTAAATGTTATTCTTTATAAAAAATCATTAAAGATTTCACAGCAAAAAGACACGTGAACCACAAGCTGAAGATGCTTTTTTTAAAGTATAAACGACAGAAGGCATGCAGCAGATTGTGTGGTTGTGATCAAGCTGGTCATTTAAAAGCCTCAGAAACTCATGTATCAAATATGATATAGAGGCATTATATATAAGTGTGATTCTGAACATGCTCGCATCGCCTAAACCCCAGACTTATTAATAATTTCCACCTGATCATAGGTCATTATGTGTGTTTTTGGTCGTACCACTATAGCTTCTGCATACAGTGACGCCGCTCAAATATACGCTCATAAAACATTCACAACTTGTTTTGTTTCATTTTTTCTCGCGGACAAGCCAGCTGTTTCTGTCCATAAAGCAGAGCGCCAGTCTGGGAACGCACCAGAACACTACTATTAACTGTGCGTTTCAATTTGTTAGCGGTAAACACACCTTCGGCTCCTGGATAAACTCATTTGCATGAGTTTGGTTTCCCCGAGTGGCGTTACTCTCGCCCTGCAGTGTTCAGTCTCGTCTGGCCCTTCAGATCGCATGCGCACTGCAAAAAAAAACATCATTTGCCATCCAAAGGCATCAGCGTGCGCGTTATTCTTTTGCAAATTCTCTGAGATTTAGAACAGGATGTTCCCTCAGACTTATTCTGTCTGCGTTCCAAAGACGCGGCCAGTATCTTTTAGCTAGAGAAAAGCGAGCTTTTCAAAGGGTATTATGCCTGAAAATATACAATGCTAATGTTATCTGCTGTGTATTTTTATCACGCTTTTGATATGGGCTGCCACGCAACAGGGTAATGAGATGAGGATCCGTGCTAGTGAATTTCAAGACAATCCCGATTTCTCCCCTCGAATCTATTATCATAATCTTCAAAGATGCTTGTCTAGTTCATTTTGCGCGTGACCCCGGCAAGTAGGTCATTGAATTTCCTGAAATGACTACAAATAAGAGACTCGTCATTAGGAAGTTAGACATTGAGTGGACTGCAAATGACTTGGGAATTAAAGAGGAGTGATAGTCCTTCCCAAAGCTTTGATTAAATGCCACATGTTGAAATGTGATAAGAGCCCAATGTTGGGTTGTTTTAACCCAATTTTGGGTTAAATATGGACAAACCCAAACGTTGGATAAAAATGCAATTTAAAAATGTAACCCAATGGCTGGGTTGTCCATATTTGACCCAAAATTGGGTTAAAACAACCCAGCATTTTTTAGAGTTTACCATCCTTACCGGGAGGTATTCCCATTCCCACTCCCATCAGTGTTAGTTTGGTATTATACGTATACTATATATATATATATATATATATATACTGTATATATATATACGCTGTAAAAAGTACTGGGTTTCAACCCTTGTTTGGGTCAAATGTGGACAAACCAACAGTTGGGTTTGTCCATTTTTGACCCAAAGGGTTGAAACAACCCAGCATATTTAGAGTGTAATAACCTGCAATTGTTACGTTAAAGAGCCATTTCTACTTGATCTTATACTTAAATTTAGTTTTGTTGGTGTAATATGTTTAGGTTGATTCAGTAATGTTTTTTATTTTATTTTATAAAATCTATTCATTTAGATGTTACCACATGAAGTACCATTTTTTATGACCTTTTATTTGCATATTTTCAATTAATTTGTTTTAGTACTTTTTTAAACTATTTTTTATTAGTTTTTATTAGTATTTTTATATTTAATGAATGTAAATAAATTTGTTTTCTATTTTTAGTCATTTTAGTGCTTCAACATCAACTTAATTTAGCGAGTTTCAAAGGAAACATACATTTTTTATTTAATATTTATATTTTATTTAAATTTTAGTTTTAGTTTGCAATGACAACACAGATTTCCGTTCTAGGATTCATAAGGATTTCATTCATGATTCTTTTAGTACTTGAAGAACATTTGGTCTGATTTTTTTAGAATTCTTTATATATTTTCTTATGTAACGTGTGTGTGTGTGTGTGTGTGTGTGTGTGTATACCATTTACTGTAACAAAATGTTGCATCTTTTATCTATGTTTATCATATGAACATTTTAAAAGTTTTGAGTTCATTTCAGGTTAGACTTCATAAAAGCCGTGACTTGTGGTTTAGTGACTCAGGAATCGCTCTGACTGATTCTCAGCGGCACATTAGACCGATTCACGATGATTCATGAGCTGAGATAATCTCTGGCTCATACGTGTCTTATGTTCACCAACCTGAACTATGTTGTATATCTGCCACATAACCAGCTAGACAAGAAAGATGTATTGTGTTATTTTACTCTCGTCGTATTCAGTTCAGACCTCAAACTCAAACCGAAACATAATTTATCTTGTGGTGGCCTTGTAGATTCTGTAGCGACGGGAACCAGCCAGAGTATTTTACTCCGGCACTTCATTCAAACCACCGAAACCGTAAGTCATGAAAATGATGTTGGTTTTAAACCTCGTAAGCTGGCTCTCAGTTTCAAACCCATTTTGCAAGTATACTAATTTCATACTGAATGCTAAATAATATATTAGCCAGCTTCCCTCAGTTGTTCACGAACAGCCCGAGGCTCCCGTTGGGGGGGCTGACGTGAACGTTTGCAAACTTAAAGTGCTTGAAGGTGAACACGAGCCGCAGAACTCGCCCCACTTTCCAACGCCAGCCCGACTTCACCTGATATTCCCAGTGCAGTTCTCCCTACGTGTCGTGGCGACGTGTACCCGGTGACTTTATAGATGAGCTTCTGGTGGAGATCACGGGCCACAGAGGGATAGAGAGGGTACGACACACATTGTTAGATAGCATGTCGTCCCGTGATATATAGGCCACGTCTACAACACCTGGCCGAGCGCTATCTGCAGCGCCGCAGTTTCGTGTGGCCCTCCGCAAAATTGCTGGCAAATAAAAAGATATTAGAAGGCTAATAAGGGGCTCTCGCTGTGTTCATTTAGCTAAGTTTGCACACAGAAAAGTTAGTAACAAGCGTGTAATGCGTGCACCTGGACGTGGCTCGGGTCCAGGAGTCTGACAATTGCACATGGAGGATGATCGAAACAGCTGGAGGCCTATTTCAGCCGCGGGCAACGCCACGCTCCCCACTGCCCTCTTCCATCGAGAGACATTGTTTTATTCTGTCATTTATTCACTCAGCGGGTCGCCTAATCTAATACGATTTACGCCACTTACATTTTTCATACAGTGCATATTAGCGGTTTAGTCCCGCCTGAGCGAGCGAGTTGTGGACCTTGCTCAAGGGCAACTATGACACTCTCATTTTACAGGTTCCTCTCACAGTTTTTGGCATTTCCTTCCCTGCTTTTTTTCCTCCCTAGACAGCAGATAAGTCATGTGCAACCTCTCAGTCGAGCCCCGTCCAAAAAGGCTTTTCAGCAATTTAGCATATTAAAGCTTCACAAAATGACGTTGACAGTTCGAGATTCCTGGAGTCGCACATGCATTATTAACCAAATTCAATTAAGTCGGAAGTACAAAAGAATTTTATATTGCTCCTCTAGAGATCCACGGATCTTCCCCTGAATGTCAGGGATCAGGGATGGAAACTTCCTTGATGTCTAACTTTTCCTAAGCCGGTCATTGGTTTTCATGAAGAAATATTTAGATAGACAATATTGAGTACTGACAGCATCATATATATATATATATGTATATATATATATATATATATATATATATATATATATATATATATATATATATATATATATATATATATATATATATATGATGCTGTCAGTACTCAATATTGTCTATCTAAATATTTATATATATATATAAATATTATATATATATATATATATGCATAAGTGAACACACCCATGCTAAAGTTGACTTAAAAGAGGAATAAAAAATCATCTTTTGGAAATTGATCTTAATGTCTTAATTTAAATAATGAGGAAAACTCCAACCTTTAAAGACACCAATTTTCTTTATGAATGAAAAATGTATCGTAAATAAATAAATGTTCTTCCTTAAAATACAGGATGCATAAGTAAGTACACCCCTATGTTAAATCCCTATAGAGACAGCAGATTTTTATTTTTAAAGGCCAGTTATTTCATGGATCCGGGATACTATGATCCTGATAAAGTTCCCTTGGCCTTTGGGATTAAAATATCCGCACATAATCAATCACACACTCTTCACCAAACCTATAGATCGGCATGGGTTTATCTCAGTTCCCCTGGTTTGATTTGCATTGAGAGAGGATCTTATGGAAAGTACCCCATGCCAAAATAAAGAAAATTGGTGTCTTTAAAAGTTGGAGTTTTCCTCATTTTTTTAATTAAGGCATTGATATCAATTTCCAAATTTTTTTTATTCCTCTTTTTAGTCAACATAAGCATGGGTGTGTTCACTTCTCCTAAGCACTATATATATATACATGGTGCTGTGAAAAAGTAGATGCACCCCATAAGGGGTTTTATGGTGTATTATTTACATGTTGTGATGGTTAATACAGCTTAAATAAGCAAAAATGCTCAGTTCTTGTGTAGAAAATGTTAGTACACCCCCTAAATGTATCACTACATCAAATGGCTGAAATAAAAATCAAGTGCAAACTAGTATAGAGCGTCTAGGAAGCCGAACCTTATATAAACCTGGTGAATAAACTGGCTGAAAAGTAAATTCATAGTTACTTATTTGACTGCATCTGACGTACAAAAACGGTTAAAAACTGCAGGTGAGTTTAATAGCCATGCATGCGGGACTCTCGTTTACCAGTAAATGACGGGCAAACTCAGAGAAACATCGTTTTTAATGGCAGATTTATTTATAAATGACATCCAGATGGGACTGTAAACAAAGTAAAATCATTTGCACTCTTTTATGGATGAATGTAATTATCATCAGAGCTCAACAAGTGTGAAAAACAAGCGAAACACAGTGGATTTTAAGACTGAACACAGTTTAATAATTGCATAATGAAACCATTTTAATGCATATTATGTAAATGCATGACATATGTTCAACAAATATGATGTAAGTATTTGTTATGCAGATTAATTCAACATGTTTGTAAGCATTTGTACGTCATGCATAAAAACCTTATTGTTTTATAAGCTGTCCATACATTAATATAATATAAGTATATCAGTATCTGTCCAATACAGAAATGTAAAAAATGAGCACATTATCCGTTTAAAAGTGTGTGCGCAACTATCAGTGTCTTTAGATTTCGTATATTTGGTTTCATTATTTAAAGCATGGCTTCTTCTCTCTTTCCTTGTTTGATAATTGACTAGTTGTAAATAAATGAAAATGATTGTTCTTCTGATGTGGCTTTGTGATGCTGCAAGTCTCTCTCTCTGGTCATCATCACACTATCACAGTGTCAGAGATGGAGGAGAGGATCCGGGCTGTAGAAACCAGCATCGATCCGCTCCCTGCAGACCGAAGCCAAACCTGCTGACTGTGTGCAAACAGATGAAGGGAGGGAAGGGGAAAGAGCTTCACCCCTCTCTCTCTCTCTCTCTCTCTCTCTCTTTCTCTCCGCCTCGCAACATTTCTCTGTTTGGAAAAAGCATGAGGTCAGAATTATGCCGTTCGGTGTGTTTGCCTCGAGGACTTTCTTATTCAGCAGGGTTGCAACATTGAGACTTAAAGAAGTGACTCACTTACAATTCATGAGTGTGAATGTGAATGTGAATGTGAATGTGAATGTGAATGTGAATGTGAATGTGAATGTGAATGTGAATGTGAATGTGAATGTGAATGTGAATGTGAATGTGAATGTGAATGTGAATGGAATTGGCCTCGACCTACAAGTTCAATACAACACAAGTTCAAGTGGAGTTTCAATTGGAATGACAGGAAGACTTTTATTTGAGATGAGTTGCATCAATAGACTAATATTGCTTGTTTTTTTCAGTGTCCACTGACTGACACGCATAACTGATTTTTAATTATTTTATTCCAGCTTTCTGCTTTTTTTGGTTGCTGTGTGTGTGCTGTGATTTAGAAAACCAACAAATGACACCATTCATCAGTATCAGTAACACATATTAGTCAAGCTGTCTCTATAATTATGTAAGTCGCTTTATGGTTTTTTTTGGCTTTGTTTTGAGGACTTTGCGGCAAAATATTAATAGCATTCTGGGAAATGAAGTGTTCTGCCACCATGGTCCAAGTTAATGCATTAAATATAATGATATAAATATCTATAGCAATATATTGAATAGTATTAATAGTAATTATTATAAAAGTATCATAGTATATTAAATATATTGTTTAATATATTGATATATACAGTAAATATATATAATATTATATACATATATAATAAAATTAATGAGATAAATATATACAATGTAATATTAAAATAGATATAATTAATGAATACAATTTGCATTTAAATGAAATATAGATTTAAATGTATGTAAAAACTTGTATTAAAAGTTTGTTCATTTCAATTAAATTGCACTTTTTCCCAGTCTGCATCCTGTTTTCCACCAGTTCAGATTCAGTAATAGAATTGTAATTTAAAAGGCATCTCAATTCTCCATGGCACACAACCCTGTTATCCACACCTCCTCTCCACTTTCCCCTCATTTTCTTTCACTTTTCCCATTTCTTGCTCTAAACATCCATCCGTTGTTTTGCATCTTGTGCTTATAGCCGTCCATTTTAAGCACGTCCGGTGTCTCCATCACACTCCATCTTTGGCTTTTTCTTCTGCTTTAAAATCCCTTTCATCCTCTTTCTGCCCATTTTCTCTTCCTCCTCAGCCTCCTCTTCGTCAGCGTCTGAACAGCAGGCGGACCGGCGAGATTAAAGCTCAAGTTCATTGGGGTTTTTTTCCCCGCTGGTCCCAAAACAGAGCCGTATAAAGCTGGAGGATTTACCTCAGACATTTCATCAGATATATGTTGGGGTGCTTAAAGGGATCATTCACTCATCCATGAACACTGGGTCATGATTTACTCATGCGCATGTTGTTCAAAACCCACTGGACCTTCACGACCTTCTGTCTGTCGTTGAACATGCCACAGTTTTATGTTTGTAGGCGAGTGGATTTGATTGTTGATCGTAACCCTTTAGATGAGTCTGATATTTGCAGTTTTATGTTTGTAAGTGAGGGGGATTTCGATTTTTGAGTGAAAAAACCCTTTAAATGAATCTGATATTTGCAGTTTTTTATTTATAGGTGAACGAATTTTGATTTATGAGTGAACAGACCCATGGGCGTCAGTTTGGTTTGAAATGTGCTGGGGACAGAGACGCATACGGAAGTGCATTTTCAGAAGTGCTGGGTACAATGACGCATTAATTTTTTTTCTCTTTCGCACAGGTCATGTTTTGAAAGACCATGTCCTGTAGCTTACTAATGTACTATGCTCTCCACAGAACATAAAATATTCTTTTTATTTTATTTTTCGTGCTCGCATTTATGAGGAAAAAACAATGTTACCGACGTGACAGTTCTCGGTTACGGACGTGACCGCTCTGAAATCGACACTAAAAGACTGCTTTAAAACTTTGACCTCAAACAGAAAGCACAAAGCCTTTCTGTAAAGTGAATTTCGTTTTGTATTAATTGTATCTTAATATTAATCAATGTTTCAGCAACCAATTGCCTGGATTTAATAAATAATAAGTAAAGCAGATAATAGACACGGAGGCGCCGGCGCATGAACTGGAGCTCGTCTCATAAATGAACCGAAACTCAGCATTGCCTCACAGACCTGAGAAATATATATCTATTATCTACAGAACGCTTGAAATCATACTTTTGAACAGAGCAATTAAAAACTAAAGAAAACTATGTAATCTGTATGAAATATGCATTTCTCTCTGCCGCGTTCACTGCGAAGATCGCGAGTCAGCATCGTCAACTTCATCTTTGCAGCTGACACAGAAAACACTGTTTTATTAATAAACAATTAAAATGTCTCCTTGCTATATTTGACATATTCATAATCATTACTTTTGCCGGTTCTTTGTGACAGCTTTTAGGTGATACGAACCGAATCGTGGGTTTGGTGTATCGTTACAGCCCTAGCAACCCTAAAAAGGTGGTGGGTACAAAATGACTCATGACGAAATCTGGTGTACGCGTCCCCACCGAAATCAACACCTTTGAACAAACCCTTTAAATGAGTCTGATATGTGCAGTTTTATTTTTTTTAGTGAGCAAACTTAGATTTTTGAGTGAACAAACCCTTTAAATTAGTCTGATATGCTACTTTATGTTCATAGGTGAGTGAATTTTCATTATTGAGTGAATGAACCCTTTAGATGAGTCTGATATATGCAGTTTTATGATTATAGGGGAGCGAATTTTAATTTTTGAGTGAACAAACCCTTTAGATGAGTCTGATATGTGCAGTCTTATGTTTATAGGTGAGGGAGTTTTGGTTTTTGAGTGACAGAAGCCTTTAAATGAGTTTTATGTTGGCGTGGATCTGCGTCTGCTCTCAGTTGATTGTGTATTCAGGTCAGATCATCCTCCATCTGAGGGCCGAGTCTGTATTCAGAGCACTTTTCGTTCCAGCGTTCAGTATTTCTCCATTATTAACATAAATTAATCATCAAACAGACAGACATATGCAGCTTAAAGAAGATGAAATCCAAGCCAGCAAATTAGCATGAGTGTTTTGATGACAGGAACGGGGACTTCTGCTGCAGGTACGGGCTGACAGAAAACCGTGTTCACCTTCTCCAGCTATCAGTTGGCAGAATCGGGCAGTAATGGATCCCTGTGCTTATCATCTGTAATGTATGGAACATTTTCATTACTGCGTTTTCGAGGGCGCTCCCGGTCGCTGATAGTGTTCGCTTTGCTGTTTGAGAGCATTAAGATGTAAGGATTTGTACTTATGTATGGAGTTGGTAATGTCACAGAAGAGAAACTCTTTTCCAACAGCATCCGATCGGATCAGTGCAGCTTTTCCTTTCCGGTTTGCTCTATCGTTGGGATAATTGAACCACCATATTTATAGATTTCAGCAAAAGAGGTTTTGCATTTGACATGGCCTGTCATCTTTTGCTTCATGGGTTTCAGACAACTCTAAACTTGTGTCTTACTCTTAGTTGGAAATAACTAGGGAAAGATTGAACATCCGACAATCCACAGATTGATCCGAAAGGTCATTTTCAAGATGGTGATTTTTCAATGGTTATTTTCAGTGATCTGAATCATCTGGAAGCATTTCTTGTAGCTTAGGCCCTGTTTACACGGGAACGCTCGCGGGAGAAAACGTAAAAATATTTTATCGGATGTGCCTTTCGTTTACACGGCGATGGCGTTTTTGAGGCTTAAAACTCAAAAAAGTGAAACCACCCTCCAGAGTGGAAATCTTAAAAACGCTCCACCGTCGCGTTCCCGTCTAAAGGGTAAAAACGGTAAAAACGCAAAGGTCTGCTAGACAGTGAAGGCGTCGGGTACGCGTTTACGTCAAAGGCATGCGCCAGTACAGGAAAATACCATAACATTATCAAACTAAAATATAGCATTAATTTCATTGACAAAAAAACAACAACAAATCTGTCATTTTTGAGCGACACGCGAAGAGCACCGAGGGTTAAGCAGCAGCTTTACCGTATTAAACATGAAAAACTGTGTCAGCGTCTCTTTCACTTTCAGTGCTTCACATCGCCACTAAACGCAGAATAAAAAGTGATAACGCAACGCCACTTTTGCGTTTTCTCTTCCGATTGTTTCCATGTAAACATAGCCTTAGACAGTAGAGCGTTGGCGCTTGCAACGCCAAGGTCATGGGTTCGATTCCCAGGGAAAGCAAAAATTGATAAGAATGTAAATGTAAGTCACTTTGGATAAAAGCATCTGTCAAAGGCATAAATGTCATTCTGGAAACATTTAAATTATATTAGTTGTTATTTTTATTATTGTTAAATTTTATTTTATTATTTTATAATTTTATTATTAAATTATTTTGTTGATTTATTATTGTTTTATTTTGTTTTATTTTATGTGTATTATTTTCATTGTTTTTTTTGTTGTTGTTGCATTTTTGTGATTCATGTGTTGCTTGGAGAAAAAAAATTTGTACGCCTCTTTTGCAAATGGCTACTTTTGAATGTCAATCCAGAAACAGGCTTTTTCACGCATAATCGTGTAGTTATGAGACAAACACATGCTAATCTCCTGTTTTCCACGGTGTGAAAAGAGAATGCACGCTTCCATTAGCCTTCCAGGTTAATACAAAGATGGCGTGCTTGAAAGGACGCTAAAACCATGCATTTATTCATACAAATGAGTGGCCATGTTGCCAATTACAGCCCTAAATGAGCTCCTAATAAGTTAATTGTTTTATTAGTCGCATCGCACTCTGACAGCAACTGCGGTTCGTCTGATATTCATGATCCAATCCGACTGGAAAGGTTGAGAGCGAAACCACAGACGCGTGAGTCTGCATACTGGCCCTCCATCAACCCAAACCCTCAACTGGCCGACCGCAGGAGCGCCGGGAGAGAGGTGGCTTTTTAATTCGCTCAACTACAGTAATTAATCAATTACGAGTATCGGCATAATGAAAACAGTAAACAGTTTGGCCTGTCAAAGCCAGGACTGTGCATTAGCATCTCATTTAGCACGTAGGGTGTGATATGCTCATTTTGCCCATTTGCCGTATTTTCCCCTTCTGTCTTCATCCATCTTCCACTCGTAGCTGGGGACAAAGATGATAGGAGAAGATTTATCGGGATTGACAGGCTTTTAGAGCTCCGACTTGGAAAGGCTTGAAAAGGTAAATTGAAGGTGGGTGGGAGCGGATCCCGGTCCTTTAAGCGACGGGCCAATTACTTATTCTTTCTGATGAAGTGGGAAGATGCTTCATGATCAGGTTAAACACTAAACCCACTTTTGCTTGGCTCAGATTGCACTCGCTCACCGCGACGCACCTGCCAAGATGCGGATCGTTTTCCTGCCGCCAGAAACGGTGCAATAGCTATAGCTATGAGTTATGCTTTTTCCTTTCATGTAGTGTGTGTTATGATGGTTTGTAGAAGTTTCAAAGATCAAAAGTGCAGATAAATCGAGTTATTGTCTCTCAAAAGACAGAAGCGATGCTGAACTCCCTTGAAACGAGCCGTCAGTAATTCCAGTCTCACTTCCTCCTGAAGCTCGTAGGTTTGTGGCTAATTTGCATAATGCCAGCCTGTGGTCTTGATTGGCTGAACAGTGTCGGCTTTGCCCCGCCTTCAAACACTTGTATCTGAGACTGGAAGAGTTAGGTTCGAGTTGTTCATGTTGAGAAGACGCTGTTTACTGCAAATCCACTTACAAAGGATGAGATTGATACGGTAAAACTGACGCCATTGTTACTGTACGTATCACTGTGTATCAAGAGCTGAGACTCAGATATAGTAATGCGCGTTTGGTTTCCGACACATGCTATAAGTGCTCGACCAATCACAACAGACTGCGCCATCTGACCAATCAGAGCAGAGCAGTTTAGAGAGACTGAATCATTTATCAAACCGTTTAAGAGACACTGTGAGAAAAGAGATGATGCTGGAATGTATATTATGATAAAATTAAAGTGTTTTTTGACCTTGGATACATGTAAATCTATTGTAGGAGACTCCAAAACAACATTTGGAAACCTTTAAATAGTATAATAGGGGACTTTAAAGTGTTTAGATTGCAACTTAACAGATGACTGGGAATACGAGAAAGTTTAGTGGCTGTTTTGTACTGGTTTGTCTTTTTTCAGGTAACTGGTACTTATCAAATCAACAATTTTACAAACATCTCTATTTATACATGCATTGCTTTTTATTTGAATTAAGTTAATTTAATTAGTGTATTTTATTTGTTCCAGTTCAGTTGATGCTGCATTTGAAGGCATATATTCTAAACATTCATGACTTTGATGTTTACGAGTGTGTGTTGAACATTATTAGCTGATATTGATTGCTAGTAGATGAACTTGTGTTGTGTTGCGAGGGCAACGGACCTGCAAAGTCAAATATGCAAATAACTGTTCTGGAAATAAGCTGGAAAAAAAAAAGTTTTATAAGCAACTTTATTGCTTTTTATCTTTGTCAAATCAACTTCGATAACTAATGTGTGAAGATAACATACTATTTTGAGTTTCTGTTTATTAGACATTCATCATTAACATTATTCATTGTATTATAACTAAACATTTTAATTACAACAAACTCAAAATGTTAAGGCAACATGGTCACTTTTTAAGTTAAACCAACATTTTTTTTACTATATATATATATATATATATATATATATATATATATATATATAATGCTTTAGTTTTATTTCAGGTTAGTAATTTTAGTGCTTAACTTAAAGTTCGTTGCCAATGCAACGCATGTTTTTTTTTTTTGAGCTTTTAATAATGATTCTGATCAAATATTGAGGTATGTCTCATGCAGGTATTCTGTGCAAACACAAAATTTGCATAAACAGTTCTGATCTGCAAAACAGTGTGACTGTTTCAATCAATGGTTGGTTGGTTGGTTGGTTCACTAAACGAACATCACCATCCAGGATGGGTTGGTCATTTAAGCGCGCTCAGCAGTGGACGGAGTGTGTTTCCTTGAGGGATGTGTGAGATGTACGGGGTGGACAGATGGAGTAATGCGTTCCCGCTCGAGCCAGGCATCGTTCTGACTGGTTCTGACTGGTTCTGGCTGGTTCTGACTGGTTCTGACTGGTTCTGACGGGTTCTGGCTGCCAGCCTGCGCAGGGAACGGTGGAGGCGTCAGTAATGCCTCATCACTGGCAGATGCCCCTCTCAAGGCCAAAATGTTTGCACTCGACTATAAGCCACCCACACATGCTTGGGTTTTCACGAGTAGCAGCCGGTTATATAAGCTGCATTCTGATGGCTCGCTTGCGCTGGGATTTCTGTTTTTAATGATAACTCAATAATAAGTCATCTTGAGAGACAAACTTCAGCAAACAGCAGCACTGTTGCAAATTATCTGTAAAACGGTATTTTCTCTTCTGCATTGTGCACTGTGTAGAGTCTAATTGACTGTGAATCATATAACGGGCTGTGCTAAACTGAAGGAGTCTGTGGGGAAATAAGAGAATCAACACACTAGCTAACTCAGAATCAGTGCGGGGAAACAATGAAGGCATGAGAACGTAAATATCGTGACCAAATGTGATGAGGGTCTCGAATTACTCGAGGTAAATAGACCCGGAGGCCTTTTCTGTTGTTATAAATTTAGAAATGACAGAACAAATTAGTGATGGGTGGAACAATAAATGAGATGATGATTCTTCTTTTTTTGCTGCCATTTTGATATTTGCTTTTCCTTGTGTCCCAATGGATAATGCACAACGGCGTCTTATTGTGTTAACATTAATTTGTTAAGGAATACATTAATTTATTAAATAATAACTTAATATATAAATAAATGAATATATAAAAAAGAAATAGCTATATTCACTAAGCTTATGTATATATATTTTTTTATTATAAATTATTTGTATATATAATTTAGAATATAAAATATATTACAATTTATATATACACACGTAAGTAAATAATTTCAAATTATATATATATAAAATTAAATAAATTAAATCAAATTATGTATAATTAAATAAATAAAAAGCAAATCATTTAATTTATATACTGTATATATGTGTGTGTGTGTGTGTATATATATATATATATATATATATATATATATATATATATATATATATATAATACACACACACATCTGTTTCTGATTGTTATAAAATATAAAAAATATAAATATAAAATACATAAAAATGTGTTCTTATTAGTCATTATTTATTATTATTATTAATACATTGATAAATTATTTTCAATTATTTAATAAATTAATTATTATTTAATTAATTATTTTATTATTTTATTTAAATTTTGATTTATTATTTTGTATGCTTTATTTAGTATTGCTATTTTTTATTTTATGCATATTTTTTTTACATTTATAACTTTTTAATAATATTTCTAACAGTAGGACACTGTATCAATTAGTGAAAGTGTTTCTGTTCTGCCGTGTTTGGAAGAATCATTTTTACAAAACTAGGAGTTTGTTTTGCAGTAGCTGCAGGCGTTTTGTTATTTTGAACCACCACCTGAGAAAGTTTGAGAAGCATTGCTGTGCAGGAACACGAGCTCAGGACAAGGCTTTGCTCCTGTCCGGTGCGGGATGGCTGGCTCGGCGTGTCCGCGGGGAGGAGATGTGGGGTCTGGTTCACAGATCAGTGGGTTTAATTAGGTCTGATGTGTGGCGCTGAGAGTGGGCCTAGACTCCTCTCACATCCAATCACTCACTCACACACACACACACAGCAAGAGTGGCTTTCCTAGTGTAGTGGTGTATAAGAGAACCGGATGAGCAGTCTCTGTGGAGTTGTCCAGCTCTCCTCCTCCATCTCCAGCATCAAGCGTTGTCTGTTCTACTAACCATCAGATCTACACAACTCCTGGGATCCAGTGTTATCTGGTTACTCCAGAGTCTACAGAACGAGGACTGGCATTTACGGAATATTCTAAAGAGATTTGTGATTTTAGAGTTTGCAAGTTTGACTCATTTCAGTGAGTCAATGAAAATTTCAAGAAATTGATTCAAAACTCTTATTTTTATGTATTCAAATATTGAATTACAATTTTTTTTTACGTTCATTTTGTTCAAAACAGCAGGGTAAAGCATGATTTAGTTATTTTCAACTAGATAACTATTTAATATTATATATATATATATATATATATATATATACACATACACACACATATATATATATATATATATATATATATATATATATATATATATATATATATATATATATATATATATATATTGTCAATATATAATGATAAATTATTCAAAAATGATTCTTTAAAATAAACATATATAGATATAAATCAACTAAATTCCCAAAACGACGGCGCATGACACATCAAACTTTTAAATACTAAATTTAAATTAAATTGCATTTAAGCATTTGATTTATCATTTGAGCAGTCGTTTTGAGAATTTGATTTATTATTATTATTATTTTAGGAAAAAAACTCGATATGGCACCAGTGTGTATGTGTATATACAGATATATATATATGTTTTTTAATATAATATAATTAAATGTATTTATAGTTAAATATTTAATAACATTTAAATAATTGTATAGTTATTTATTTTAAACAATCATTTGTATATTATATATATTTAGATATTAGTCAAAAGAATGAAAAATATGTAGATTTTTAGTCATATCACCAATCCCTATGGCACTCCACATCTGTTGTATTTCTCCATCCGTCTGACTGCTGTTGTTGATTACTTCTCTTTCGTGTAGTTCATGTTGACACTTCCATCAGTTTCCCAGAATGACTGTCTGTCGCTGGGGAGGTTGGAAGTCTAAATCAATCTGAATCTAAGGCCATAATAAAGTATATTTAATGCTGACAGACACACCGGATGAGGAACATGCCCTCATTAGGATAGGAGCTTGTGTTTTCCACAAGACGTATCGGTGACTATAAAGATAATTAAATAAATGAAGTATAATTTTAAAAAATGAAGTGGTGCCACTAACGCGAATGCAAAGCGTCTCGGTGGCGTTTGCTCCAGAACCAATCCTCAAGAGAAGCTGTTTTTAGATTCGCAGGATGACTCAACTACTGAACAGCTCACAGTTTGGGAGCAAATGTGTCATTTGTTTTTACAGCAGTATTTTTCTTAGGAGTTTTTGCGACTCAGTTTTTTTTCAGCGTCAATCGCATAATCCGCATGCCGAGAAATGCCACCAGTTCTTTAATTTGGATCCATTTCAAGATGAAAATAGCATTGGGTAAGCTAATACTGTTAAGTTCTGCTGATACATTAGCACTGCGTAGCGTAACACACACACACACACACACACACACACACACACACACACACACACACACACACACACACACACACACACACACATTCCTGTGATCAAAGCTGAATTTTCAGCATCATTACTCCAGTCTTCAGTGTCATATGATCCTTCAGAAATCAGTGTAATATGATGATCTGATGCTCAAGAAACATTTATGATTATTATGTTTTTGATAATTATGTTTAAAACAGTTGTGCTGCTTCATATTTTTGTGGAAACAGTCGCAATTCTTCTGGATTCTTGAAAAGATAATTCAAAAGTACATCACTAATTAAAATATATATATGGTGAAATTTGAATATCATGCAAAAGTTCATTTATTTCAGTAATTCAACTTAAAATGTGAAACTATTATATTATATAGACTCATTACATGCAAAGTGAGATATTTCAAGCCTTTATTTGTTATAATTTTGATGATTATGGCTTACAGCTTATGAAAACCCCAAATTCAAAAATAAGCTGTAATCCATTATCATCAAAATTATAACAAATAAAGGCTTGAAATATCTCACTTTGTGTGTAATGAGTCTATATAATATATTAGTTTCACCTTTTAAGTTGAATTACTAACACACACACACACACACACACACACACACACACACACACACACACACACACACACACACACACACACACACCTGAGATCTGGAGACTGTGGAGGACGTTTGAGTTCAGTGAACTCACTGTCATGATCAAGACACCAGTCAGAGATGATTCCAGCTTTGGTGTGTGTGTGTGTGTGTGATCCTGCTGAGATGATCAGCAATGCTCAGGTCGGCTGAGGCGTTTAATCGATGCTCAATTGGTACTAAAAGGCACAAAGTGTGCCGAGAAAACACCATTAAAGCACCAGCAGCCTGATCCGCTGATATAACGGATCCATACTTTCGTTCACGCCAAATTGTGACTCGACCATCTGAATATCGCAGCAGAAATCGACACTCAACACACCAGGCGACGTTTCTCCAATCCTCTATTGTCCAGTTTTGGTGAGTGTGTGTGTGTGTGTGTGTGTGTGTGTGAATCGTATCCTCAGTTTCTGTTCTCATCTGACAGGAGTGTCACCGGTGTGTGTCTTCTGCTTCAAGGTTTGGTGTGTTGTGCGTTCAGAGATGCTCATCTGTGGTTATTTGAGTCACTGTTGCCTTTCTATCAGCTTGAAGTTCATCGTGAGCAGTTTTTACCACAAGATGAGACAGTCAATGCTAATGCTAATGTATAGAAGCTGCACAGTGTCATTCACACAAACACTAAACACCTACACATGCAATAAGTATTAATTTAACAACATTAAATTTAACATAAAACCCTAATGTACACAACTGATTAGAGAAAAAGTATGAAGAAACAGTAATTTCAACAAAAATACATCAAATGAGAAGTGTCACCAGGGGAATTGTGGGAATGTCAATTTACGTTTTTTCACTGTAAATGATACAATGATCCAAAAAACTGTAAATTTCACGATATTTTACTGTAAAATGACATTACATGTACTTTTAGATCTATCACAGTTATTCACCGTATATAGTACGTAAACTTTCTGTTAACCAATTAACAGTTTTCAACCGTAGCATGTTTACAGTCTTTTACCTTTAAAATCACGATAATTTTTTACAGTCATTCTAACCTCCGGCATCAACAAGCCGTTTTCACTCACAGAACTGCCGCTCAATGGATATTTCATCTTTTTCGGTCCATTCTCTGTAATCTCTAGAGATGGTTGTGTGTGAAAATCCCAGTAGATCAGCAGTTTCTGAAATACTCAGACGAAACCCGTCTGGCACCAACAACCATGACACGTTCAAAGTCTCTTAAATCACCTTTCTTCCCCGTTCTGATGCTCAGTTTGAACTCACATGATCATCTTGATCACGTCTACATGCCGAAATGCATTGATTTGCTGCCATATGATTGGCTAATTAGACAACACACAGTTGAACAGGTGTACCTAATAAACTGTCAGATGAGTTTGTATATATTATATAGACAACATGATCTGTAAATTCACAAAGCTTTTTTATCACAGCGCTCCCTCTTAAATTGTGCTGGTTAACACATGTCCTAATTGGCCCATGTGGCTCTTTATCTCCATGTAGAGGCTAATAAACTTCAGTTGGCTAATTAAACTAGGACATCTAGCACAGTCTGTCTGGACTCTGGCCTTTCTGGGTCAGTGAGCGGCTCTCTTCATGTCCTTGTGTTCGGGTGAATCTCACGAAAGCTGTCGAGAACATGGCCGGTCACATTTCACTACGCCTAGACAGAATCTGTGGACTTTAGCATTTTCCGATCTGATGTTGCGGTAAAATCTGGGGTGAAGTATGTTAAATGGAGATGAGCGTACTATGCTCTTGTTAGCAGCTCAAAGCATTCTGAAATCAACTATATTTATATATATCATTCTAAACGCTGAAACTCTAATCTTGATGTAATTTTAGTGCATTTTTATATTGTCATCACATTTACATTACAGTAATGAGAATTGGAAGTGGGGAAAGTGTCTTGACAGTGGTTAAAAAAATTGGCCACACACACACACACACACACACACACACACACACACACACACACACACACACACACACGTATATGTATATATAGGCAATTTTTTTAACCACTGTTAAAACTTTCCCCACATCCAATTTTCATTACTGTAATGTAATTACTGTAAAATAATTACTGTAATATAAATGTGATGAAAATATAAAAATGCACTAAAATGACATCAACATTTGAGTTTCACCATTTAGAATGATATTAAATAAAATAAAATGATATAAAATAAAAGGATCCGCATTACGGTAATGACAACCATCGTGAAAATTGCAGGATGCAAAACATTTGAAGGGTCCCAACATATTCATGAATTAAAATACAATTTGGCATTTGATTACCATTTGATTTCAGGGTGAAATACAACCTGCATGGACATGTTCCTGACTGGCAACCTTAACCTGTCTTAACGTAAGTGTATTAAAAATTAATAAATCAGCAAGCATCTCCGTGAAGTAATTCGAGACGTGTTTATCTGGTAACACTTTACAATAAGGTTCATTAGTTAACATTAGTTATTAACTAACATGAACTAACCATGTGCAATTTGTTACTGTATTTGTTCATCTTTGTTAACGTTAGTTAATAAAAATACAGCTGTTCATTATTAGTTGATGTTAATGGGATAGTTCAGGTGGGGGTATGTTTTAGCTTACCTCAAGGGCATCCAAGATGTAGGTGTCTTTTTTTCCGCAGTAGTTTCAATTTTGATATCTTGTCTGACAGTCATATCATGCAGGTATATGGTCACTGTCTCAAAGAGCATACACAGAGTCCAAATTAAAACAATTCCCCATCGTCCAAATTAAACAATTCCCCATCGTCCAAATTAAACAATTCCCCATCGTAAGTACACATTGATGGCCTAAGACACGAAACGAGCGGTTTGTGTGAGAAAACGAACGGTATTCATATTGTTTTTAGCTCTTGTAACACAGCCATGTCTAAGTGATCTGAGGGCGCGCGCGCTTCCTGGTGTGTGACGTGTGCGCAGACTGGTGCATAGATGTATACACTAGATGTCGCATTAAAGACATTCGTTCCAATGAACTGCCGTAGCCAAGGCAACCACTAGTGTGTATACATTTATGCACCAGTCTGCGCACATGTCACACACCAGGAAGCGCTCGCGCCTTCAGATCACTTGGTCATGGCTGTGTTACAAGAGGTAAAAACGATATAAATACTGGTTGTTTTCTCACACAAACCGCTCGTTTCGAGTCTTAAGCCATCAATGTGCACTTACGATGGGGAATTGTTTTAATTTGGACTCTGTGTATGCTCTTTGAGACAGTGACCATAGACCTGCATGATATGACTGACAGACAAGAACGGTTTGACCTAAAAATATCAAAATTGAAACTACAGCGGAAAAAAAGACACCTACATCTTGGATGCCCTTGAGGTAAGCTAATACATACCAAAATTTTATTTCAAAGTGAACTATCCCTTTAACTAATGTTAACTAACGAACCTTATTGTAAAGTGTTACCGTTTCTCTTTGTTTTGAAAAGAGACAGAGATATTTCTGCAGTTTTCTTTCTCACTTTTCCTGTCAGTAATTCGCTGGGAAAAGAAGCAAGAAGGAACAAAGACAGGCAGGGAACTGAGACTACATCAGCTGATTAAATCAAGATGGCACGATCCCGCCGGGGATTGTGGGTAAGGCCCGCTGGCACTTCCTGTGATAAGGGCAGGTCTCGTCTGATTGTTGACGGGGCTCATTTGGTCCTCCAGGGGTGAGATCCTTCGGGTAACGTTTAATTAGCAACTCATTACGACTGTATGGAGAAAAAAACATCTGGTCTGAGTGATTATACGAATAAGAAGTTGAGTTTAGTAATTAAGACGTGAGGAAGAGTCAGACGGGACGAGGGATGTCGCTCTCGGAGGAGACGGTCACACCTGGATTGAATTAGAAGTATCTAGAGATGGGCGTCGGATGATTCCTCGGAGATGCCTCAACTTATTGAACGTCGTCCAATCATCAGGATAGCAATTTACACACAGGTTAAATACGGTTATGAACACACTCCCCAATAACAGAGTAGCCGGCTCTTTGAGATTACTTACAAGGCTAACGGCGTAATCTAATCAAGACTTGTCCCCGGGAACCACTTACACCAACCACGTGCTGGGAGCAAACAAAAAGACATGTACACACTGGGAAATAAACAGGGGAATTCACTAACACCGAGTCCTAACCAGACGCGACACCGTTGGATTTCAGCGACAAGCTATTTGTCTGTCCACACAAGAGGCGACATCAATCACAGCCAATCAGAAGAGCGTGTGGGCGGAGTCTCAGTCTCTCTATCACTGGTTAGAATAAAAATTATGATTAATATGGAAAACACGCCTTTTATTGCGTTACGTCACATTGCACCTGTTGTAAGAATGAAACGCCTGCGCTCAACAACAAAAATGTAAGCCTTTTTTCAACAATTTCACATTTCAATTAATAGTAAAATTCCATCAAATTGAATGGAATAATCCTTACGTACTATTCATGTTATGAATAAATAATAGGGCTTAAAACATTTTGTATTGATATTAATGGAACAAGGGAATGGGCCATTTAGTTTATGTGATTAATATTCATAAATAAATAAAAAACAATGGTTTCATATATTTTGAATTTTAAAGATCAACTTCAAGATTTATTTAAAAACAATTATAAAGCTCTATTTTTTTGCTCATTTAAAATTCTTAATTCATAATATGTAAGGATTATTCAATTCTATTTTACTGTTAATTGAAATTGTTAATCTTTTAAAAAAAAATGATTTTTAACTAGAAATTATACATTTTGTCTAGACGAACTTGACAAGGCCTTGTATGACAGTTTTGAAAAATGTAAAAAGCCTGTTATATAGCAAGGACACATTAAATTGAGCAAAATTATATACATTTAACATTTTAAAAAAGTTTTGTTTTAAATGAATGCAGTTCTTTTAAACTTTCTATTCATCAAAGAATCCTGAAAAAAAATCTCAAGCAGACACAAAAATATCAAGCAGTTTTGAACATTGAAGATAATAATCAGATATGTTTCTTGAGCAGCAAATCATCATATTATAATGATTTCTGAAGAATCATGTGACACTGAAGACTGGAGTAATGATGCTGAACATTCAGCTTTGATCATTTTACAAATATTCACATAGGAAACAGCTGTTTTAAATTCTAATAATATTTAACAATTTTACTTTTTTTACTGCATTCTTGATCAGATAAATGCAGCCTTAGTGAGCAGAAGAGACTTCTTTCAAAAACCTTTGACCCCAAACTGATGGATGGATGGATGGATGGATGGATGGATGGATGGATGATTGGATTGATGGATGGATGGATGGATGGATGGATGATTGGATGGATGGATGGATGATTGGATGGATGGATGGATGATTGGATGGATGGATGATTGGATGGATGGATGATTGGATGGATGGATGATTGGATGGATGGATGGATGATTGGATGGATGGATGATTGGATGGATGGATGATTGGATGATTTGATGGATGGATGGATGGATTGATGGATGGATGATTGGATGTATGGATGGATGGATGGATTGAGGAATGGATGATTGGATGGATGATTGAATGGATGATTGGATGGATGGATGGATGGATGGATGGATTGATTGATGGATGATTGGAGGGATGGTTGGATGGATGGATGGATGGATTAATGGATGATTGGATGGATGGATGATTGGATGGATGCATGATTGGATGGATTGATGATTGGATGGATGATTGGATGATTTGATGGATGGATGGATGGATGGATGGATGGATGGATGGATGGATGGATGGATGGATGGATGGATGGATGGATGGATTGATGGATGGATGGATGGATTGATGGATGGATGATGGATGATTGGAGGGATGATTGGATAGATGGATGATTGGATAGATGGATGGATTGATGGATGGATGGATGGATGGATGTATTGATGGATGGATGGATGGATGGATGGATGGATGGATGATTGGGTGATTGGATGGATGGATGGATGGATGGATGGATGGATGGATGGATGGATGGATGGATGGATGGATGGATGGATGGATGGATTGATGGATGGATGGATGGATAGATGGATGGATGGATGATTGGGTGATTGGATGTATTGATGGATGGGTGGATGGATGGATTAATGAATGATTGGATGATTGGATGATTGGATGGATGGATGGATGGATGGATGGATGGATTGATGGAATATTGGATGGATGATTGGATAGATGAATGGATGTATTGATGGATGATTGGAGGGATGGATGGATGGATTAATGGATGATTGGATGATTGGATGGATGGATGATTGGATGGATGATTGGATGGATGGATGGATTAATGGATGATTGGATGTATGGAGGTATGGATGGAGGGATGGATGGATTGATGGAATATTGGATGGATGGATGATTGGATGGATGGATGGATGATTGGATGGATGGATGATTGGATGGATGGATGATTGGATGGATGGATGGATGGATGGATGATTGGATGGATGGATGATTGGATGATTGGATGGATGATTGGATGGATGGATGGATGATTGGATGGATGGATGATTGGATGGATGGATGATTGGATGGATGGATGGATGATTGGATGGATGGATGATTGGATGGATGGATGATTGGATGGATGGATGATTGGATGGATGATTGGATGGATGGATGATTGGATGGATGGATGATTGGATGGATGGATGGATGATTGGATGGATGGATGGATGGATGGATGGATGGATGATTGGATGGATGGATGGATGGATGGATGGATGATTGGATGGATGGATGGATGGAGTACTACTTTAAGTGTGAATAGCTGGTTAAACTGTTTAAAACACTGCACTATCGTGTTTAATGAGTTCTATACTGACTTGTGTTTGCCGGAGAAAGAATTGCGCGGTCCTCTGGGAAGTTAAAGGGCAGATCATCACGAACCCTACAGCGCAGGCAGATCTGCGAGTCATAAACAGCTCTGGTTGCTTAGGCGAACACAGGCTTTGATTTAATCTCAGTCAATGTGTGAAGATTTGCGACTCTTGATGGGAGATATACACTGGACTGTGTTGCACTTAACCCGCCTGACACCTCGTGTGATTCGCTCGGGCTCCTCTGACTGACGCCTCGCGACTCCAGCCGACTGACTGACACTTGACAGGACGTCTCATTACACATATAGATAGAAAAGCCCTGCCAGCTTACCCTCTCAGAGTTTGCCCCGTCACTCTTTCACTTGACCGTGAAGCACTGCCCAAAAGACGTGAACAGAGCTAATCGTTCAAACGCCAACCACACTTTAATAACTCTATCAATACCATTAAATGTTTAAACGTAAATAAATTATATAATTAAACATAAATATTTAAATAACATGAGATCAAATAGTGTAATAACAAGTTTTAATTTGCCTTTTTAAACTTGTTTAAGTATGTAAAAAATCTTCAAACAAGGTCAATTCACTTGAGAAGCAACACTGCAGATGTTAAGACTTTTTCTGACTGCACTGAAAGTATAAACAAGTTAAAACAAGTTTTAAAAAAAGTGTAGTGAGACAAAATATGCTTATATCCAATATATAGTCAGAATGTTTGAATATCATATGTCATTAATTTAATGAGAATAATATTTTAACATGGAAGACAAGACAAAAATACTTGTATAATAAAAACTGTGATAGTGGATATTGTTTCTGTGTATAAAGGATATTTGTTCTCTATACACAATTTGATTTCATGGTTTATTTTAATTATAGAATCTGATTGGATCAGCCAATTTTAATTTAATATATAAAAAATAATGCTTTTATTAAATATTATGATTTCTTGCATACTGATTATCCAAAGAAACTTTGTAAATTCATGCATTTGTAAGATGTCTTTATCCAAAAAGCGCTTTCCCCTTTAAGGCAAGTCATTTCAAGTCTTTGTGTCAAGAACCATATGGTTGTACATAGACTATAACCTTTTTTCTAAGCGTGATGTGCATTGAAAATTCAGCACAAAAATGACATTAATTACAACTAACCACTGAAGGGACTTTTCCTCCACATTTCAGCGTCTCTCTCCTGTGGATCCGGCACATCATGGAAGGGAGCGAATGGAGGGGTGTGTTTGTCTTTCTCAGATCAATAGCTCAACGCTGACGCTCTGAAAGACAATTTATGAGCCATAAAGGACAAGGCCGGTGCGTTCGTTCCAACGGCATCTTTCTGGTCCACTTTGTCTCTGTTGAGCAGCTGTGTGTTGGAGCAGGAGGTGATGAGGGCTCACGGGCTTCTCCTGACGGTTCACTGAGCAAACGCCACACGGGGGGGGCGTTTGAGAAGGGCACAGGGGGGCCGGCGAATGATTACAGTTTTGTGAAGCACCCAGGTGAAAGTGACAAAAAAAGAGAAGAAAATAATCAATTTTGGCAGCAGTGGTCCTCTTAGCGGTTGTCGCCGCGGCTCGTGTCCATGTTTGTTGTGTCTCAAGAATTGGGGTTATTTACGGTGGCATGTTTCTAATGCGCAGTGTGGGATGTCTTTCAGGGGGTTCTGGGTCTTTTAAAGTCATTTTTCAATCATTCTGATAGGCAATGTTTTTCATAAACACTTTTTCTTATACTGGTTGAAACCGGTTTTCTCTTCACTTCCTGATAGCAATCAATAATAGAAGTGGTCTAAATATTAAAACATGTCCTTAAGTCTTCTGTGGAAGTCTTGGGAGCTAAACAAGTTCGTCCAATCATTGCATTCGGTCCGAATGCAATGATTGGACGAAAAAAACAGCAGCCGCATTTTACAGTTTCACCTGAACCATGAGCTTATGCTGCATTCATGCCGTAATTACTGTAATTAATATATGGCAAGCTGTGACGTTCTACTCGGACCTCGTCCTCAGGATTTATGTCAACACTATCAACTTTCGATCACTATCATCACTATCGATTTCTATGTGAACACTATCAACTGTGAAATGAACTGCAGCAGTCAGGTGGTCCGTCAGAGCTCTGCGCTGTTAACGTTCATCATTTGTGTAATGTTATGTGCTTTGAGACATGAGGTAGTTTAACGGCGTCTCTCGCGACGCTTTGCAGACTCAGTTCTGGCTCTGGGTGATCATGTGTTTTGAAGGAGGCGTGTCTTTCATGATCTTTTAGCCTTTCTGAAATATCCTTCCCTACCCCTAAAGTCCCCCTAGTTTATCTTTGATCCCCAAAATAATCTTCAAAATCTTCCATGAAAAAAATGTCTTAATGCCTTGAAATAGCTTGTTCTATGAATATGCAAATGAGCCCTGCCTCCACTCACTCACTCACTCAGAGATCCACTGGTGGACGATCACACGTTGATCTGATTGGTTACAAGGTAGTTTGTGACGTCAGAAACACCAGCGATTTCAAACCGTGTTTTTGAGACTGTCTTTGGTTCACTGCAGTTTTAAGCAGAAAATACTCAGCAATGCTGTCCACTTATGAACTTACACATGGTTTGACTTAAAGCGTATTAAAAACACCACATAGACACATAAACAGCTTGATTTTCACCACAAGGGGACTTTAAAGTTTGTCTTGTTAGCTCAAATCAATTAAATAATATTAACAGATACAACTTTTAATTTGAATGTAGTTAGTAAATGTTGAAATTATAATTTAAATATATGCTTTAGAATTATTTTTCATTGTTAGTTTATGTTGACTAACGTGAACTAATGGAAGCTTATTGAAAAGTGCTACAGTTTTTTCAATGGGGTCCAAAAGTGTGAGACTGCACAGACGATCTGATATTCTGATATTTATTCTGAAAGTTTTTGCATTTTAAACTATGTAAAACAAAGAAATGTAAAATGAATATCGAAGCACATGCTTTTTGGCGCTGAAGACATTCTCAAATTCATGTTCATTTTTGTTACGCTATTGAACTACTTTTTTGTGGCTTTAAGTGTAAAATATGTGGTCCGAACCCCTGACAGTCCTGTAATCCGCACCTGCTAATGCATCTGTAATTCCCCAGCCGGCGCAGCTTGAGTAGTTTCATTAGCATGTGCTGATGAGAGGCGATCTGGCACTGAATTTGTTCTTTTTAATGTTTTACTGAGTCATCGTTGCGGTTGTCAACCCCCGAATCTCTCGTATTGAAAAAAGAAAATGTTAGCACTACAGCAAAAGGTCATTTCTGACACGGCGGCAGATGTAGGGATGAAGTTATCAAAGGATATTTTTTGAAAGTTCATTCAGCACTTGAATGGTTTAAAAGAACGACTGCGACCTCAAATGACGGTGAACTTTGTCTTATGTTGAAAAAACGCTGCTCATTGGCCTTGTTCTTGAAAATTGAGCAGAATAAATTTCTGTTTAAATTGTTCTTGCATAAAACATTCTTGCATAAGTTGTTGAAAATGCAAATTTCAATGTAAACTCTTGAATGCAAAATCCAACAATTTGCATAAGAATCCTTTTACATGATGTTTGTTGCACGAAATGTGCAATTGAAATTCTGCAAGTGATTTTTGTATTTTTTTTTAATAATGCTATTACTAAAGTGTTTAGATTTTGAAATGAACTAATAATATAGTGCAAACCTGATTAGCAATTTGTTTTAAGTAAATTTGAAAAGTAAACACAATAAAAATCTAAATTATTTAATGTGTTAATGCATTTTATGGAAAGAAAACAAAATTATATATATATGGAAAGAAAAATATATATATATATATATATATATTCATTTTGTTTTCTTTCCATAAAATGCATTAACACATTAATTCATTTAGATTTGTATTGTGTTTACTTGAGATTTACGTGAGGTTTGCACTAGATTATTGGATATATATATATATATATATATATATATATATATATATATATATATACATATACATATACACAATCTAAAAAATGCGGGTTGTTTCAACCCAATTTTGGGTCAAATATGGACAAGCCCAGCCGTTGGGTTGATTTTTTTTAATTACATTTTTAACCCAACGTTTGGGTTTGTCCATATTTGACCCAAAATTGGGTTGAAACAACCCCGCATTTTTTTAGAGTGTATATATATATATATACCCAATAATCTAGTGCAAACCTCACGTCAGCCCATCTAATATGTTTATCAAAACAGTTAAAGATGATATTAAAATACTTGAGTGTAGACTAATTAATATTTATGATTGCCTCTACTTTTAATACAAAGTGACGCCCGTTCTGAAGGTCCCCAAGATGCAGTGCTGAGAGTGTGACCTTGTAATGCAGGGGTCAGAGGTGTAATTTCCAGAGGGACGAGTTCAGTGTTCCCATTAGTTGGGCACGGCGCGGGAATTAATTAGAAGCATGCGCAGCCCTATAAATGATAAATGGTCTCCAGTAAGTGGATGCAAGTGGAGGCTATGTATGTCACTCTCTATGTATTGCATTATTCATTCTGATGCCGTTTTTCACTGCAACCAGGGCAGCAATTGTCATGCATTCTCAATTATTTCTCTTTCTGTTGTCTCGTGTCACGTTAACCTTCCTCGCCTCGCCACGGCGCCCTGTTTATCTCCGCTGACCTTTCCTGTGATCCCATAGCACAGCTGATCATTTCTAACATCTGTTTGTGAAAGGGCAAATAAGTGTAGTCACAGTTCAGTGCGGTTTAACTGTGACCTCAGGCCAAAGATGAGGCAAACTTGTTAAGGAATTATAAGAGTAACAACAGACTCGTACAACTGTTTACTCGCCTGGCCTTGTCTAATGCCGTTCTCGTGACTCTCACTGCGGTTTTCAGCGAGTCTTGGGCTTTTAAATTAATCTTTTGAGTGAATCATTCTTGTTCACATTCATGCCCTATGAGCTTTTTATTGGCTAAATACATGCTTTGTGAGTCAAGTCAGTGTTTCAAAGGCTGTTAATGCATGTTATATATGTATATGTGTGTGTGTGTACCCTATATATACACTGCGCATACAGGATTTTTTATGGTTTTAAAATAAGTATTTTCTGCTCATCAAGGTTGCATTTATTTAATAAAAAAACAGTAATATTGTGTAATAATATAATATTGTGAAATATTATTACAATTTAAAATAACAGTTTTCTGTTTGAATATATTATAAAATGTAATTTATTCCTGTGATCAAAGCTGAATTTTCAGCATCATTACTCCAGTCTTCAGTGTCACATGATCCTTCAGAAATCAGAAAAAAACACTACCGATCCCAAACTTTTGATCGGCAGTGTACATACATATATATATATATATTATTATGAATAAATATTCATATCTATATAAAGACATGCAACATTCTTGTTTCGTATGTGAAGAACTTTCTTACTTTTAGACGGATCTGTTGTATTAACCATTCAATGGGCCGTATCTTACACCCGGCGCAATGCAGCGCAAAGCGCAACGCAAGTGTTTTTTGCTAATTTCAGCCTGACGCAGTTATCATTTTCACGTCCTGCACCACGTTGTTTAAATAACAAATGCATTTGCACCCATTGGTGCGCACATGGCCTGCTGGTCTGAAAACGAGGTTTGCAACAGAAATAGACTGCGCTATTGACCAACTGAACCCTGGTCTAAAGTCAATGGCGCAATATTTATTTTGTTATTTAAAGAGCGCGTTAGTAATGTGCGCCTATGTTGGGTCCACGATGCGCGTATACTCTGCTTATTAAACACACAGGGACGCGCAGCAGCACACAAACATGCCAAATATTTAAAATAAAAGGATTACAATGTAAAATATTATTATTGTGTACATAAAGATATGGTCGAATTCGGCTTGTGCCGTAGATGGTCTGTTTGCCGTCATTATTAAATTCCGTCATTTAAATAGCGAATCCACCATGGCGCGAGCACGACTGGCATTTAAAGGGAAGGGGAGATGATGCTCTGAACACACGCAAATCCCAAAACACACCCATTACTCATTAAGCAACTAGCAAAAGTGGATTCGGACACACCCTAAGCGAACTTGCGCCCTGCGCTTTAGTTTAGACCATGCGCTTGGATCGATAAAGGAGTATAACGCCCTTTTCACAAGATGTAAAATAAATCTCTGATGTCCCCAGAGTGTGTGTGTGAAGTTATAGCTCAAAATACCCCACATATATTTTTATATAGCATGTTAAAGTTGTCACTTTTTGAGGTTGAGCAAAAACGCACCGTTTTGTGTCTGGCCCTTTAAATGCAAATGAGCTGCTGCTCCCGGCACAGAGGGCGGAGCTTCAAGAGCTTGTGTGTGTTAGCAGCTGCGATTACCTCACGCAGACACACTAAAATGACAGAAACTGCTCTGCCTTTAATGTTAAAACGGAGTCAGACAAAGATAGAGAGACTCAAGAAGAAGTGACAACATGTAGAAGCAACAGGACGTCTCTGAATGGTTAGTTGATGAATGTATGTTGCTGATGTGGAGTAACTATCTTCATTTAGCATATTCTGTCATGGTAATCTATAAATCGCTCGTATAGGAACTGTTGTGAGACGCACACAGAGGGACTTTCTATTGCATGTGAAAAGATGGATGCTAAAGTTTGAGCTGACTCACAAATGTGCTCGACTACAGCAACTCTTCCTCTTCTCAACTTGGACTATGTGTTCAGGGGGCGGGGCTTATGTACATTTTAGGGTTGGTGATGTCACTAACTCGGGAGGAATGTCGTGTAGTTCCTACCAGCCGTTTGTTGTAGTCCTTTTCTTTAAAAGCAAATATCTCCCATTGCTCTGAACTTTGAGCGTTGTAACTTTGCAGATGTTGTTTATGATCAAACATTAACATTACACACTAACTACAGTTAGAAAAGGGAAATCATAATCAACCACCCCTTTATAATAGAGCCCAATGACTCACTTATGTGATTCAAAAAACACTTGTTTGTCACCACCGACTGGTATAATGTTGTAACCGACAGAAAGAGTCTCTGAACGAATCTGAATGAATTGTTGTGGTGAACTCCGAACGGTTCACTTGGAATGATTCAAAAGATTCGCTGAGATGAATTAAAATCCCCAGCACTACAACCCCGGCCTGTATTCCCCAACCCTCCCCCTCGTCTGTACTTTAAACAAGGCCTCTTTTCTTCCTACATCTGTGGGAGAACAGGCAGTTGAGGGCCACTAGAGGACTGGTATTAGGGGAAGAGAGCTAGAAAAGGTGGAAAGACAAGAGCAGAGAGGAGGAGAGTATGCATCCATGCATGACAATGAGGAGAGCGTTCAATTAGCAGCAGTTCATGGCCTCTGATGTTGATTACCTAAGACAGATCCGATCCTGGTCTCTCACTGATTCAAATGAAGGAAGGCCGGTAGAGGACAGAGCCAACAGAAGGGTTACACTCGTCCTCCGCACAGGTACAGAGTGTAGAAGATAATACGAGTGGTATGGTAATAGGGTGAATGTCTCAAAACCTGTCAAGAATGTGACCAGCCATATTTCGCCCTTCAAAAATCATAAGGAAATACTGAAAAATTATATTTTGCTTTAAAAAAAAAGAGGTCTATTAAGAATTTTAAGAAAATTAAAGCCAACATGATATTAAAAATATATATTTTACTTCCTTAATGCATGTTTTTAGCCTTTCATCAGTGCACGTTATTCTGAATAGTCAAATATCTATACACTTAGCAAACCCACCTGTGTTCATTTCGGATCACTGAGTTGCTATTACTTTTTATATACTTAAATATTATATTTTTATTCATTTTTATTTGAGTTTTATTTTATTTGTACATTGTTAAACTAAATGAAAATGAGAAATCTGTGTTTATTTACACTAACTCCGCCACTATCTGATTGAGCCAGAGTAAATTACAGAAGAAACCTGTCTGAGAACAGGAGCAGTGGCATGGAGGAAGGCATCCATTTATGGTTTTAAAAATTATAATTGTGTACGCTGATGTTGTTATTATTACATACTGTTTATCTAACTACTATTTGCACTTTATGCAAAGACAATACTGATATTTTCACTAAGATTATGTATTAATGTTATTTTTGTTAACATTGATTTATTTCAAGTGACAAAAAAAAATAATATATATATATATATATTAAGGTTAAAAACCCTGAAACCCACATTTGGTCTATTCATGATCCAGTCGATTACTTATGGATAAGAAAACAATGCATTTTATTAAGGTTTTGGTTATACTATCTATCATTTGTGCTCATAAAAAAAAAAGAAGTATTAGGACAGTACAAAAATAACATTTTACAGTAATGATAAACCAATTGACAGTCACCTTTGAGAATATTGGTAAGTACAAAACAAAAATTTTGTATAATAGTGAGAATAATGCATGAAAATTATGAATTTTAGGCTTTATTTTTTAATGAAAGGTCCTAAAATAAGACTTAATTTTCATTATGTAAAATAGATTTGTATTCGATTCGGTCCCGCGGGACCCGACACAGGGACAGCAATCCCGAAAAATATAATGATCTAATATTAACAGCATGGTCAAGTCTGTCACTGGAGATCTGAAGTGTCTCAATGGCTGCTAGTGTCATTATTCTGGCAGCGAATTAACATCTAGACATCTTCAGTTTGTGATTACTGGAAAGGGCTTTTCCATGTTTTAATGCTCATTTGTATTGGATTTAATAGATCCTCTATTGTAGTTGTTAGTGCACACATGTCTGGAGGAGAAAGCGTTGTGAGATTTGACTGCGGCCCACAGGGGGATTGGGCTTTCTGAGCCCTCGAGGACACCGCTTTTGTCTCGTCGGCCACGATTATTAGCCGTCCCGCGGGACAGAGGCGACTCGTCATCATGCGCGCGTGAGTTGAAGTCGTTCCCTCATGGCTGTAACGTATGCAATGAACATGTCTTTGGGTTCATTTTACTGCGCAGCTTTAAAGGTCACGCTGTATCTAACACAGCCAAACACAATGACATTATAACTAACCAGTCAAAGCGTTCAACTGCTTTCCGACTCCCGGCGTGTTTATGCATCCTCCCTTCCTGATAGAATTTGTCACTGATGATATTTGCGGATGATGGACTTGTTATGTCTGCGTCATGCTTAATTTTCAGCGTAAAAGGCCCGACGCTGTGTGCATCACCTCGGTCGTTCATCATATTGACAGTTATATTATTTATCATCAAGATGGATCATCTACTAATTTGTACAGCCAGTATCGTCTCTATTGGGTATAGCGCTTGCCTGCCTTTCATCGCCAAACACTCCTGCACTTTAAAGGCCATTTTAATTGAATGTCTTCATGGTAAGATTGGTAGAGAGTCGCTCATAAATCCATCATAAATTCCCTTGGCAGACTTTCTATTTAAATCCTACAACGTCTCATTTAAAGTTAGCGTCAGGTAACAGCAGTCAAACATCAGAGTGTGTTTGTGTGTTCGCTGTCTGTTTCTCTTCTTTTCCTTCACGGCAAATCACTCGTCAAAAGCTGTATGTGCATAAAAATAAACACTGACATTAACACTAGTCATTTTGTGACAACTGAGTAAACTGGAGGAATCAAAGCTGTACGTCATTTCAAAATGTTCACCGACCTGTGTCACAATATTACTGTTTTACTGTATTTTTGATATATAATGCAGCCTTGGTGATCAGAAGACTTCTTATAAATATTCATGTTTCCAAAATGCAATCAATATAACAATCAATTAATGTTTTTAAAATAACGTCTTTTTTTTAGAGGATCTATTATGCCCTTTTTCAAGTCTTGATGTTGTTTTCAGGCTCTACTAGAACAGGTTTTGATGCTTGAATGTTGATTATTTCCTCATATTCTCCATTGTTGCGGCTCCTCTCTTCCCAGTCTGTCAGTAACGCTCTGTTTACTTCCTGTCTCTATGAAGCCCCTCCTTCTGAAAAGCACACTGTGCTCTGATTGGTCGCTTCTACACCCGAAATCTCATCACCTGCCTGTGCAGAGCTATTTGCAGATATTTATAAATATCTTAAATATTACTATATGGCGTATATACATTGTTAACACGCAGTAAGATGGGTTAGAAAGCACATGTGTGTTGATATATTTACATGACTGATCATTTTAAAGGGTTAGTTCACCCAAAAATTTAAATTCTGTCATTAATTACCGTACTAACACTCATGTCTTTCCAAACCCGTAAGACTTTAAAGATCTTTTTGATGTAATCTGAGAGCTTTCTGTCCCTCCATTGACAGTCTACGCAACTACCACTGTCAAGCCCCAGAAAGGTAATAAAGACATGATTAAAGTAATCCACGTGACTCAATTTTATAAAGCGATGCGAGTGCTTTGATTGGTAAAAAAAAAAACATAATTTACCACTTATTTACAAAATATTAATCTCCAGCGTGCGTTCACGAGACTTTCACAACGCAGCATGCGTGTTGTGATGACATGAGCAGACATTGTTCCATGAATGCACGTTGGAGATTAATATTTAGTGCTAAATTATGTTTTTTTGCGCAAACAAAGCACTCACGTCGCTTCATAACATTGAGGTTAAACCACTGGAGTCACATGGATTACTTTAATGATGTCTTTACTACCTTTCTGGGGCTTGAAAGTGGTAGTTGCGTAGACTTTCAATGGAGGGACAGAAAGCTCTCAGATTTCATCAAAAATATCTTCATTTGTGTTCAGAAGATGAACGAAAGTCTTACGGGTTTGGAACTACATGAGTGTGAATAATTAATGGCAGCCTTTTCATTTTTTTCAGCTAACCCTTTAAGTAACATCTTTACTTTGTATTTAAATCATTGCATCAGTTTATGTCATGCATTAAATAGTCTCTCGCTCTCACTCTCTCTCACTCTGAGAGATCTCACGTTGACACAGACGCACAGTGCTTGACTAAAAAGGGTTATGATGGACAGTTTTGATGTCCAGCGATGAGAAGAAGGGAAGGCGGGTGGGATTGAGTAAAGGACGAGCACAACAAGCTTGCGTTCCCTTTAATCCCACTGCTCTCCGCCGTGCCACAGACACTGGCTTTGTGTTGCTTGTTTCATGCTTAATAATGTTTCCCAAAGCCACTGACCTACTCAATTAAATTCCGGACGAATTCTGTCTGGCGGTTTATTATTTTCATTTAAGGAGAAAAAAAGAAGACAAATAAATCATCACAATTTGAACATTCAGACATCAGTGGGAAGGATAAACAGGCTGAGGGGAATCTGTAAATATGATTGCCTCGGTAATTAAGAAGAGAAAGCGAGGGGGAGCGAGAAGAAAGCCGAGCTGAAATGGTTGGAGGAAGGTGTTAGTCCTATCTGTAATGTGTTTGCCACAAGATTACAAAGAGGAAAACAGACGGATTACTGAAGGAGGGAGGCGCTCGGGCAATATTACTGCCGTTCATAATCACTGTTCTGTTCTGTAAACACTTCATACGTCACTATTACTGGTGCATGATTAGAGTCATTTAAGGTTGATGCTGGTAACCGATACTTTGACACTGTGATGCGCCTGTTTTTTTATATTTCATTAAATTTTTTTGACCACTTTTGTATGCATTTTTGTTTTTTACAGGGTTGAAAGCTTGATAGGATTTGATAGGATGCTCATTTGCATTTAGATTAGAAACTGACCGATAATTGGTTTGACTGATTTTTTTTTTTTTACTGATATTTATACTTTTTAACTTAACAGTATCCATCTACTGGATCGCTAAAGAGTTGAAGTCTACAACACTATTACAAACTGTGTTCTCAACAAGAAACAAGTGTTGGCAGGTTAAAGGTGCAGTAAGTGATTTCTGAGAAACCAATCAAACAAACACACCCCCCCCCCCTTCATTGCTCCGCCCCTAAAATGCATGAACAGACAATGTGTATGCAGATTTCCCCGGCCGTTACGTCATCATCCTCGTGCCCTTTCTGCTGTGATTCCTCCAGAAGGCATGACTTTATATGTGTGTGTGCCTCACGGTTCACCTCACCTCACATCAAAGCGTTCGCACGAGGACGAGCCTGAGATCAATTGTGCCGTTGCATGTCTGGAACAAAGTGCTGCAACCCCAGTGTTGATGTGCTGGAAATTGCATCTTCAAGGAAACGTGCTTGATGAGATAGTGGGATCAATAGAGACAGGAGTCGGAGCTGAATGAGAATATCCCGCCCTGATGTTCTTCTACAGCACGGGTCTACCGGGAACCCATGGCCAAACTTTGTCCATCTGGAAGCGCCTGTACACCCTCACAGGCAGATGGTGAACTGGCCATTCAGAACGAGAGTGTGACAGTGTAGTGGTGACCAGAGATCCTCTATGGTCCAGCATACCCGGGAAACCATGCATTCAAAGTAAACCTGATTCAAAATGAACTATATTTACTTTCAATGCATGTTTCTGGTTCTATTATGAGCTATTTATCAGTAGCCTACACATTGTTCCATACAGTACAGATGTTAGGCCAGTAGTTCAGATTTGTACTCGCCCTGCCATTTTCACTGGCCATACCACCAAAGAATGATCTTTTTTATACATATTTTAAGTAGTCCATTTTCATTTTTAAATGAAATTATTGTGTGTTTGTTTTTATTATGTGTGTTTCTGGTGTTTATTATTGTAAAAACAAAAACAATTATTTTACAATTGTTCAGTATTCATTTTTTTTCATATTTTTTTTATAAATTAAATATATAAAAAAAACATATTAATGTTTTAATATTTGTAGTTATTCGTTTTCATAGTTAATTTTGTAGCGGTGCATTTTGTTTTAGAAAATAATATTTTATATTCATTTCATTTTTAAATAAAATTTATAAAACATTTATATTGTGTTAATTTTTAAATAATTTTTGTAATATTCATATTTTTTAATGTAAACTTTTTGTTTTTTATATTTTAAATATATCTGATTTTTAAATATAAAATAATTTAGTTTAATGTTCATTTTAATTAAACATATTGTATTCATTTTATTGTATATTCTTTATGTAAAATATTTTTAAAAAATTCTTGTACTAAGATTATTTTTGTAGAATATTTTTACATTTTATATTTGCTAAAATTATATTTTTATCTTAATTTTGAAATTATTTTGTATTTTTTAAATTACATTTTTTATGTTTTTTTATATTTTAAATTACTACTTTTTCATGTATGCAGTGTATTTTTATATTCACTAGAAATATTTTTCTATAAAAGCTTTATATTTTTATATTGAACATATTATATAATAATAAAATACACATACATATTTATATCTACATATTTTGTGTTCTCCACAAGAAAGTCATACGGGGTTTTGAATGACATGAGAATTAATAAATGATAACAGAATTTTCAGAATTTAGCCATTGGATATGAATAAACTCAAGTCCCGCCTTACATTTTCCCCTCATTGAATATTCAGTTTTTGTACACATCAGATTGCGGAAGTAAATGGGTTGCGGCGATCACTTCAGGTTGACATGCAGTGTGTGTGATGATGTGGTGTGTTTCTGAATGCAAAGCGCCTGGATAAGAGCCTTCCAATTATTGCTAATATGTATTGAGACCACATGTTTGATGCATGCGTAAACATGCAACCACACACTTACACACACACACACACACACACACACACACACACACAACACGCTCATGCCAAGTCCAGCAATGCGGCAGATTTTACCCCCCTCCCCACTGTGGCTGTTGCCACGGCAACAAGCTCCAGTTTTCAGGAATTGAAAAGTTGAATGTGACAGGAAGTGAGCTCGTCTCGGGGGGGCGGTGGGGATAATGAGGGAGGTGTGGATCCGAACAGGTGTGGATGATCTCCTGTTCCTCCTCCCATGTTTGTACAGGTCCGACATCATTAACTCCTCATGTAAATATCTCCTGGCCCTCGGGCCCCGCGCAGGTCAAAGGTTCACACACACAAACACAGGCTCCTGTTGATCTGTATCCTTCCACAGAGACGGCTGAACAGAGAGAGAGGGAGAGGGGGAGAGAGAGAGAGGGGGACTTTAATATCTCATTTGTTTTTTCTCCTGCTTTTAAAATGTTTCTTCCCAGAATAAGACCCCAGTAAATCCTCTCTAGAGATTCAGAACTACGGAGTCCCTAAAGGGACATGGTGCTGAAATAAATTTTAGATGAGAGGAAAAAATATAGTTCAATGCTTTTTGCGTTCGCTCGCAAAAGTTTTGCATTCTCCCAAAAAAGGGGAATTGCCAAGAATTCAAAGCAAATGCAATGTTTCTCGGGACGTATAATTTGTCCTCCCATCTCATTTTTTAGTCCCTTTAGGGTCTCCGTACACACCAGATCTGAGTGGTGTGGTTCTTAATATTTGCTAGATATTTTTAAATGAAAACTATCATTTTCATTAAAAAAACATTTTTTTTAAATATTTTATTTTAATATTATTTTATATATTTATAGTTTCAGATCAGATCAACAATATCTCAAACTGTGCTCATATTCTCCAAGACTCGGAGAGCTCAATATGAACATTTCTCAGTCAATTTCATAGTTTTATACTCTTACTATGACAAATATTGACTCATTTGGGTCTATTTTTATCTTTTCTAAAGAAGAGGATAATGATTTTTATATCAATTTTTTCTCTCCTAGACAATGAGATTAAATTGAGGACATTTTTTTGTTTAAAAGACGCATCTTGGCAAATCTGAGCACAGTTTAAGACGAAATCTGCAAAGAAAAGCAAGAGATTTTGAAATGATTCCTCATCATTATCTGAGCTGCTTTCCACATTTGGTTTACATCTCCGTATATCAACTTAATAGCATATCAACTATTGTCAGATTTGAGTTTTTATTTCTCCTTAGAAATTTTTGAAGAATTATCTGAGTTTCCAGAAACGCATCCTGAGCTATGAAGCGTTATGGAGGTCAAGGTCACCTGACAGAGAGAGAGAGAGAACGCAAGTCTTGTATAGAAGAGAGTCCTGTGCACTTACTCACTTCATGCATGTGTGTGATGGAAAGCTGATTTGACTGCAGGTGAATGAGAAGAAGCGGTACGCGTGCATCATCAATATGAGTATCGATGTGATACAGCAAGTTAACGACTCGCCATGCAGACAGCGCATTATTGAAGTATTTGTCCTTTTGTGTTTAACACTCTACATGTACAGAGAGACACTTGAGTTAGTCTGCGGGTGCATGTACTGTATGCTTTAATAAGTGACGGGAAGCATGCAAATGATGCTTTATCAAGAATGGTTCACTTCCTTAAAGTGTAACTTCATCGCTTTGTATTGTTAAAATGCCAATAGGCCTATATGTAATTGAATGATGTTTACTGTTTCTTCGTGTTACCGCATCAAGAAATTTCAGTTTATTTGTCAGAATAAGTCCACCGGATGGCACAAAACGCGGACAGCTCATTATATTTCCGCATTTTTGTATTCCCGCACATGGACCGTCAGATCGCCAGAGGGTTATTAACTCATTTCCAGCCAGCGTTTAAAAAAAAAAAATGTTGCTAGCCTCTGCCTATGTTTTTGATAATATTCACTAGAATTTGATGGTCCCCAGAATATTTTGTTGAATGAATATCTGAACATGCATTAGATTAAAGAAAGAACAGACCCTCTGCTTTTAAGCAAAAAAAATCTATTTTATTATAGCTTCATGCATTCTTTTTTATCAACACTTGAACTCTTGAACACTTTTACATTTCATAAAAAAGCTACATTTTTTTTTACCGCTTGTTTCTGCTTCTTCTGTGCCTGTGTTTAGATCAGGAGCTTCAGTACATGTTCAGAAGATGCGTAATAGCGCCCCCTACCGTATAACGGTGAAAACATGGAAATAGTACCGTGGGGAAGCGCTGTTAACAGAGTTGTTAAAAGAGTTAACAGAACATTTATTGTAAGTGTCAGTGAATCAGGGAAACTTCTATCGTACTTTGTCTACACTTTAAAAAGCTTTATGGTAAAGATGGAGCACAATGGCAACAGCTTTCTCCCCTTTACACGACCGCACTTCAAGCGGAAATGACAGAACGCAGTTTCTTTCAGTTTTTCCCATTCACACCAAGAACGATAACTATAAAGATAAATATTAAGATAACTGTATTAGCATCCACACCAATGCACACTATCATTCTGTTTATTATAAGCGCGCTGCACTTTCATCTTTAAATACTCAAGTTTGATTCTGATTGGCTGTCAATGTTTATATCGTTCATCAGCTGAGGAAAAAAATGCTCTGAAAGTGATTCCAATGGTATTGTTCCTCCATCGTCGTTATATTTGTGGTGTGGACTCTTCAATTCTTTTATATTTAGAATGATTTTTTAGATCTATATCTTTATCATTATAACTCGTCTGTGGTGTGAACGTGCCTTAAAACACTGTGTTCGTGGCTATCCTAAAAGTCATCTTAAAGTTTGCTAATGAGTATTTCCTACTAAAGCAAAGCGGTGTTTGACTCTGGTAAGCGTATCCATATCATCAGACTGGTGGGAGTGGCCTTGGACGGCAACATTATGTGCATTATGGGTGCCCAGTGCATTATGGGAAGTTTTTCTACCTATTTGATAAATAGAGAAGTCTTTTTCTAGCACCGATTTAAAAATAAAAAATGTTTCTCTTTTCTACTGCATAGGCAGCCAAGTTTTATTGAAAGCATATTTTGCCAGTGGTGAAGTACCTCTTTACATTAGGCTGGATTGTTTCTATTTCCAATTGTGAATCCCAGAACACATTTTCAAGCAGACTCAGGGCTTTCTGTCTTCTGTGGCAAATTAATGCACAAAGTTGTGCAACGATTGTTTTTTATTTTATATATATATATATCTCAATTGTTTGTCCTAGACAGCAGTGAGATTAAATGCAGGACAAAGCTCCTCCTTCTCAGATTTTTCTGCTGAAAACGTTTTTTTTACAGATCTCAGCGCTGGTATCTCGGCAAATCTGAGGACAGTTCAGATGTGCCTCATTGGAAAGATGCGCCTCTTCCTCCTATTCTGCAAAAACATACACACTTCCCTGCAGTTTCCGGCTGAACTGAACACCAGTGTCAGTAAAACACCAACAGCGTGTATTCCTGTGTTTCACACAAAGTATGATTACAGGGGATTTTCACACCGTTCCTTGTTCCTATGACCTCAAAACGCTTTTTCCATGATTTGTCCACTAATACATTTGGCGTCTCGTGAAACACAAGTCATGATAATAAAGACTAAACACACTAAACTGCATGCTTGCTTCAGTAAATGTTATTTTATCTCATGTTTGCCTTTGTTAACACGAGGTAGGTTTAGGGTTCAGTGGCACATTATTTTCAAATGCAAAAGAGTTAACACATTCCCGTTCACTAAACGGACGTTTCATTTCTGAACTGCTGTGATACATACACAAACCAACATAATCAAATATTGCCACATTCACTTTCATTGTCATTTCACGCTTTTATTGTCACTCACTGCATGAAATGTGCAAGAAGCAAAATAATATGATTGCGCAGAAACGTCGCCACATGCAGTGAGCCTGGGTTAAAATGATCATTAAATAACTTGAATTAGGCTTTGTTCCTCACATAACGCATCATATGTCTTTGAATATAGTGCACACACGATGTTATTTAGTTGTTTTTGCGATGCTTGATCACTATTCACTGTCATGGAAAGAGTTCTTCATTTTGAGTTCAGCTGGAAAGAGAAAGTCATGCGGCGGCTGAGTAAATGATGACAGAAGTTTCGTTTTCTTTTCTTTTTTTTTGGCTGAATTATTCCTTTAAATGTTGTTGAAACTTCTCCCCTGAACATTGTCTCGTCTTTATCTCTGTCCAAAGTCTTGGAAGAATTAATTAAGTTCTGAGTTTCCCCTCTCTCTTTAATGCCTGCAATTCTTGTCTAAATTTCCATCCTTTCTTCTTTTCCGATCCATTAATTCTGGATTCCCGTGTCTCGGGATTGAGCGAGAGACATCAGAAACCTCACGCTCCTTTTTGGTCTTCCACCTTTTCCCCATGCGCCCCGTCCCAACACCCCAGCGCTCTTCAAAATCAGCTTGATTGACATATCAAGGGTAGTCCCCAAACACTTGAGTGAAAAACACTTTTTGAATTTAAGCAAAACGTACACACAACTTTAATGTGCCACTCTTTAATGTGTCAACGCATCTCCTGCTGCTTCCTCCCGATGGATTTGCATGTTTACACACTTCATCAGACGGTTCATGACGAGAGCGCCAGATTTAAACAATGGACAGGAATCATTGAGACTCAGTCCTGCTCACGGTCATGTCTGCAAACACTTCCTCTTCTGTGAGTGTTTGACTATTCTCTTCTGAAACTTGAGCTTTGGACAGACAGACTTTAACGCTTTCAGTGCCAAAAAGCATGCAAAGTAATTCAGAATCGGAAATGATGCAATGAATGTTGCCACAAAAACATTTAGGTTCTTTTAGAAACTTCTTAAAAAGTAACACTTAAACAATGTCTGAATTTCATTGCATTAAAGGGACAATGTATAGTTTTTAAAGTATTTTCTTAACTAAAATCAATGTCTTTATTCATAAATACGTCCTCAATGGTGTACAATTACCTCTCCCAATGATCCGACTTATCCTCGTACGTGAAGAATTTCTTATCTTTATTTACATGGGACGGGTAAGTCCACGGAGGCTTCCATGTCGTTCCTCCATCTTGAAAAACTATAATAGCAGAGAGGGACAAAAAGCACTCGCCTAGCTCAACGCGTGTTCGTCCAGAGCCGGCGTCACGTGACTGACACTGAAGCGGACGAGGAGAGAGTAATGCGTGTCACTGCCCCGGTAAATTTGAAAGGTTGCACTGCACGGTACTTCATAATTCAGGATCATACTTATGCCGAGCCACAGGAGAAATGCCAAAATTGACTTTAAAAGGAAACGTGACCGGCGAATTCAAAAACCGAGGGTTAATAACGGGATAGCTTTACTCAGGTGGAAAGGAGAATGAAGGAGAAAGACTTTGAAAGGGACTCTGAAGTTTCCTGCTTTCTTCTCGACGGGTAAGTCAATGTTACGCTCTAAATTACAAGCTTTTTTTTCATTGCTTGGTTGTGTAATTCATTATATAGGCAGCATAACAGTAGAACATGTAACGTATAGTTACTCGACGAAGGGCTATTGTTGTCATCGCTTCTTGGCACATAACGGCTACCGTAGTTGCAACACGCGTTTGAAAAAGAGAGGCGCTAGAGAGCACTATTCGCTTGAATGCAAAATACAATTTCACCGCTAGATGGGAGAAATTCCTACACACTGTCCCTTTAAATGCAAAATATCAAACCAAAAGTAGCATCTCCAAAGAAATGTTGCTAGAGTTTTTCTCAGAACTAACGTCACTTTTCGGAGTAACTTTCACTATTATTTGTTCCTTGTTTTCTTTGTTTGTTGGAGATATGAAGTCAGTTCCTCTCATGTTCACACGTGTCATTCATCACATTAAATATGAATATGTTCTACAAAGTTTGACAACCATAAAGTCCCAAACACTTTGGCTTCTTTTTAAGCAAAATATCTATTGTTTCATAATTTAATATCAAATTTAATTTAGTAAAATGTTCTGATTGAAACGCAGTTATTTTAGTATTATTTATATCGTATTTATTCCGATTTTGAAGTAGCTTTAGTTTCTAATTAGCTTTTAAATTTTTTTAGTTTTAGTCATTTTAGTTTTCCAACGTAAACTTATTTTATTTGAGTTGGTTGCCAAGTTTAAGTTTATCTAATATTTAGACTATTTTATTTCAGCTTTATTTCAATTAATGAAAATATTTTTTTTATCAGTTATTAGTTTTAATTAACAATAACAACACAGGCATGAGGGGAACTAAATGGGTTATTATTGTTAAATAAAATGAAAACTGTTAAAACATTTATGTTAATTAAATTAAAGCTGAAATAAAATAAAACATAAGTTGTAGTCGAAAAACCTAAACTAAATGAAAATGAAGTGATTATAACTGAAAAAAGTTTAAGTTAAAGCACTAAAATGATTAATTAGAAATATATAGTACACTAAAAAGTTATAAATTACACTAAAATTATATTGAAAACTAAAACTAAAAAATTAAAAGCCAATTCAAAATATGAATAGAACTAAAATAAAATATAAAATAACAATGGACTGACTTCTAGTCACTAAAAATCACTAAAACACCACTTGATTCACAGACAGAAGTGAAGGTAGTGAAGAGATATTGAGTTTATTTTGGTATTAATGACATTCAGACATGTTGAGTATTTACTAGCTCAAACAGAAGAGTGTTGGCGCTTGCAACATCAAGGTCGCGGGTTCGATTCCCAGGGACAGCAAGTACTGATAAAAATGTAAATGTGTACCTTGAAACGCAATGCAAGTCACTTTGGATAAAAGCGTCTGCCAAATGCATAAAATGTAAGAAAAAGCAAGTATTTCTCAGTGTGTTTGTGGCGGTCCGCGACGACACGTGTCCTCCAGAAGGTCACAGATCTTCAGTCTTACATAAGGACCAGCTTTGAAACACAGCACTCAACACTTCAAAAAGCCTCGTCGTGTTTCCTCTGACCCAGTTCTTTTAATTGAGCGTTCTCCTCTTCCCTCTCTAATCCCTCGTGAGTCAGTGTTGCTCCGTCTCTGCGTGTGTTTGCTGCTGTCCTCCTCTGCCTCCTCCATCCTCTCCACAGTCCCATATCATTCTTCCCCGTCTCTTCATCCGCCCTTTATTCAATCTATTTGTCTCTGGTTCCTCTTGAAAGCTCCTATCCCGTCGCTTCTCCGTCTCTCGTCCTGCTGGAGATTCTGCTGCTCTGAGCAAATCCCAAGGCTTGTTTCGCCGGAGAGACGAATCACATGTGAGATCTCTTTCATTTTTCAATTGCTTCTCCTAGACAGCAGTGAGATTAAATGGAGACTTTTGCTGAAGTGTCCTGTCTCTACCGCACAGTAATCTCACAGAGTCTCACAAGAAATATCATCCATCTCTTCTCAAGTCTACAATAACTGAGCTTTATAGTTGTTTTCTTTTTCTAAATTACAATTAAGCCATTTGCTTCCGGTTTTTTATTTAATTTTTCATTAATTTTTATTTTTGTATTTTATGTTTTGTTTTATTTTATTATTTCATTTCTTATTTTATTATTTCATTTCTTATTTTATTTCTTATTTTATTTCTTATTTTATTTCTTATTTTATTTATTTATTTTATTTATTTTATTTATTTTATTTATTTTATTTATTTTATTTATTTTATTTATTTTATTTATTTATTTATTTTTATTTTTTTTCATTAATTTTTATTTTTGTATTTTTGTTTTTGTTTTATTTTATTATTTCATTTCTTATTTATTTTTTTATTTTTTTATCTTACTTTATTTTATTTTTCATTCATTTTTTTTTTTTAACTTTTTTTTTTACTTTTTTTTTTCTTCTTCCTATAATGTCTGTTTCTCCTAGACACCACCAAAGTTAAATTGGAAACTTGACGGAGAACATTTCATTTTTTTCAGTTTCTGAGATGTTATGATTCAGAGTCCCAAAACTGAGCAAAAATATGCAATTCGGTGCAGATGCTGATATTTACTGTATATGGACCAAAAGTTATATCTTGTAATGTAAATAAATGAGATCTTTACCAGACTATTGACATAAAAATGCATATAAAAATCAGTCTTCACTCTATATCTGCCAATAATATGTCTTAGTAAGATGATATTTAAATGCTTAGTTTTATGATCAAAGCTCTGTAGTTTTAAAGCATATAATGCAATGCAATACAATGATGATTGAGATATGAACAAATAAACGCTCATCAAAAGTCTGATTGATCATATTTTATACCTGCATGACTTTTCAAAAAAATAAAAAATATTTTGATTATCAAGTAGATAAGTTTCTTCAGTGCACTGAATGTTAATCTTTAAATATTACTAACAATATAAAAGTTATTCTTATGTTTACTCAATAAAAATCATTGCAGATTTCACAAGACAGTGAAAGACCTGAAGATGGACGTTTTTACAACTACACTAAAAGAGCATGACGTATCAGTCAGACGACAGAAGGCATGTAGGAGATTGTGAGCAACAGGTTTTTCATCAAAGTTTTGATCATGTTGATCATCAGAGGCCAGAGGAGCATCCTCGGAGAAATAACTGAGAGTTGAATAAATGCTTATTTTGTGTCAAGCCGAGCGCCTGCCAACCAATTACCAACTGCAGTACTGGGTGTCTTCACAGACACGTCACACACACACACACACACACACACACACACACACACACACACACACACACACACACACACCCTCGACACTACAGCCCCGCTGCCATCACCTCCAATTACTGAAGCCCACAGTCCGGCCCCCCGCGGACTCGCTCCCGTCTCGCACGTCATGCCCTTCTCGTTTTGTTCCCCCAACACAATTACAATGATCACACTGGGCTTTTCCTCCCAGTGTTCCCTGAGCCGTCTCCTCTCACACACACACACTCCCTCACGAATCCGCTCCGGGGTTTCTGGCTTTAATTAAGGCGGCTCTTCTAGTTCAGTCGTACACAGGGAGTCTGAGATTTCTAGGAACCCCCTCCCAATTAACAGCGTCTTAAGAAGCTGAAGATCAGTGTGTGTGTGTGTGTGTGTGTGTGTGTGTGTGTGTGTGTGTGTGTGTGTGTGTGTGTGTGTGTGTGTGTGACGTCCAGCGACGCTTCCCAGCTGTGCAACCTTCTCCAGTCTGAACTGAACAACTGCATCTGTCATCTATGTATCATTCTCGAAATATCTGTAGCGCTTTATACAATACAGATTGTTTCAAAGCAGCTTTCCAGAGATTATCTATCTATCTATCTATCTATCTATCTATCTATCTATCTATCTATCTATCTATCTATCTATCTATCCATCCATCCATCCTTCCATCCATCTATCTATCGTTCATCCATCCATCCATCCATCCATCCATCCATCCATCTATCGTCCATCCATCCATCCATCCACCCATCCATCCATCCATCCATCCATCCATCCATCCATCGTCCATCCATCCATCCATCTATCGTCCATCCATCCATCCATCCATCCATCCATCTATCTATCTATCTATCTATCTATCTATCCATCCATCCATCCATCTATATCAATCTATCTGTCTGTCTGTCTGTCCGTTCTTCTGTGCGTCCATCCATCCATCTATCGTCCATCCATCCATCTATCTATCTGTCTATCCGTCCATCCATCCATCTATATCAATCTATGTCTATCCATCCATCCATCCATCCATCCATCCATCCATCCATCTATCTATCGTCCATCCATCCATCCATCTATCTATCGTCCATCCATCCATCCATCTATATCAATCTATCTGTCTATCTGCCTATCCGTCCATACATCCATCCATCGTCCGACTATCCGTCTATCTGTTCATCCATCCATCCATCCATCTATCTATCTATCTATCTATCTATCTATCTATCTATCTTGTCTGTCTGTCTGTCTGTCTGTCTGTCTGTCTGTCTGTCTGTCTGTCTGTCTGTCTGTCTGTCTGTCTGTCCGTCCGTCCGTCCGTCCGTCCGTCCGTCCGTCCATCCATCCATCTATCCATTCATCTATCTATCTATCTATGTGTCTGTCTGTCTGTCGCTCTGTCTGTCTGTCAGTCCATCTATCCATCTAGATAGTGTTTATTTTACATTTAAAAAAAAAAAAATCTTACAATTTTTTGCATGAGAAAACCAAAAGAGTTATTACCAGATCACCGGTAGAAAAATATGAAAAGTTTTTAAAGCTACACTGTGTAACTTTTTTAGTTTATTCTTAGCTAAAAACACTTAGTTCTTTCAAAAATATATGTGCTCATTAATGTATATTTACTTCGTTCAAGTAATAAAGTATTCTCGTGAGTGTATAATATGCCATTGAAAATACATACGGGTGGGGGGTTCGAATGTCGGTCGCCATGTTGCCCCTCCATCTTGAAAGTACATTGGCCAAAGAGGGACATACCCGTAATTCAAGCTTCGCCTTTCGCGTTTTAACACCCGAGGGCACCGGCGCGAATGTGAAGAGGGGGATTGCTTGATTGAAAGTCTGTTGCTGATGGAGGATCACTCTTATTCTCGAGGATATGTATCAGAGTCGCCAAGGAAGCGAAAAAGAGAATTAAGACGGCAACGCAACAGGCAAATCAAAAAGACAAAAGTGAATATTGGAGTGGCATTTCCAAGATGGAAAGAGCTCATGACGAGCAACGATTTAAAAAAGGACGCGGACGTTGCCTGCTTTCTTCTCGACAGGTAACGTTAATTAAGCCTATTTGTGTATATTGGAAGTTTTATTGTTGCTTGGCTAATTATATCATGGTGTGCTGTGCATAACGCTAGATGTTTCATGCATCTAGGATAACGTAGTTTTCCTCGCGTCAATGATGAAAAGTATTGTTTACCTTGTAACATAAATCCGTGTTCTATGACGGATAACATGTGATTAATATTATAATGGCGCTGTAATTTGTAGGCTATAAATGTAGGCACTTTATGTATTTTTTATTTATTTTACTTTAATACACAATTCGTCTAATGTGATAATGCAGTTGTAACGTTAATGCTATAATTAATGTAGTCTCATGTGATAATGCAGTTGTAATGCTGCGTTGAAGACAACCTGTAACCCGTGTTTTTACAACATGTAGCCTAACTGGGAGTAACGTTACATCGATCTAGTACGAGTTCACGGGTGGGAAAGTCAAGGGTTTGACTGCCGTTCCAGTGCACTTTCACGGGTAAGTCAGCCTATAAGGTTGGAAAAACACGGGTTACAGGCTGCCTGGAACGCAGCATTAGTGAGTTGTTTCTAAGCGAGACTTCCACCTTCACTTTCACATCTGTCCTGTAATCTTATTCATTTAAGACGTATTATTGTACGATGTAAATATTTTTCACACTATGACACCTTACTATGATTAGCCTAGACTTCAGTATGAATGGGTCACTGGTGGGTCAGTAGACCTAATTATAGAGGAAGGGTAGACCAGTACATTGAGAATGATCATAAGTAATTATCAATTACAATTATAAAATACAGACAGAACTGTTTTCATTGAACTATAGGTAAATTATATACTGCTTAGGAGATGCTTCTACCAAAAATACATATTTTCTTCATTGTCATAAAAAGGAATGCAGTTTATTGTTTGTGGTTTTGTCTGCCATTCTAACATGTACTGCTCTTGTTTGTCCAGCTATGAGAGAGAACTGAGAGCAGTCACATCAACTCCAATGAAGGGAAAACCCTCTCAAGTACTAACTGCTCCAGCAGTGTCCAGCATTTCTAGTGAGACAGACAGGTAACTGATTGAATGAAAAATATTTTGTGTATTCTATGTGATATTATTGTTTGATAAGTTAAAATGTATATATATATTATTTTTTTATAAATTGGTGTTTATGCTTTTATCTACATATGTCTATTGTGTTTTGGAACACTCTTGTTATTCATTTCAGGGATGAGTATCTTTGTACAATTGCTGAAGCCCCTGAAATAGCAAGCCTTCAACATAGGTAACTCATCAATACTCATAGTCATAATATATATATAACTTAACCTTACACGTGTTATCTATTGTCTGTTTTTATGATATAAATATTAATATAATTTTTAACACAGTCTACATGATATGAGCATTTGTGAGGAGGATGTGGACGAAAAAGAGTTCAATGACCCAATGAACAGTGTGTAAGTATTATAATAACCCTATAGACATCTTAGTATTTTGTATTGTGTGGAAGTTATTGTTTTCTCAATATTTGATTTCTTACAGAATTGACTGGATAGATGAAAGATCGGCATTACATCAAAGAGATGATGGAGAGAGGGATGACAGCTCGGATGAAGAGTATCTTCCACCAATATCTATACGGTGTGTATCTGTTGTTACTTTGTTTTATTATTTGCTGTGTTTTTGCATACATTTTTAAATTGTGCCTGTGTGTTCTGGCTACACAGAATGGGTGGATCATTAAAGACAGCGCAGTCTGTTGACCATCTTCCTGTCATTGGGCTTGATGAAACTGTGCATGACCTTTCTGCCCATGAAGACCCCACTGACGAGCCCTTGCCCAATCTTGAGTTGCCCAATTCCCCAGACCCTTTGAAGGTCCAATGTGTAGATGACATCATCAGTGTCCGAGCAGCAGTGTTGTATGAGACCTGCTTGAGGCAGCTTCTCTCGATAATGAAGCTGCCGGAGGACAGATGTACAGGTGTTCTCAGGACTGGTCTGGTGTGTGACAGTGTTGCCCCCTTTCACATTAACATCACTTCTAAGGGCACAGCAATGAGTGCTGAATGGGTAAGTCTTTGAAGTAACAACATAATACCAATGCAAATTTCTTGTTACAACCAGTGTTGCATATTTCAAATCCATTTATCCATCTTCTATGATTTTTAGATTTGTTCAAACGGACATAGCCTGTGGAAATGGAATTCCCAGCCTGTAATGAAGTTTGGGATGCAAGCTGGGGATTTCCTTCTATCAACCAACATTTTGTTGTCGGGGAATAACTATGGGAAGGTTTCACTCTTATTTAAATTCATGAACATGGGCATGGTGAACCAAAACACATTTTTCACAATCCAGAACACATACTGTGTTGACGCAGTAAAGGAATACTGGGAAGAAAGGAATTCCGAGTCCATCTGTCGCCTTCAAGGGAAAGACGTTGTGTTGCTAGGTTTGTATTGTAAAATTGTACATGGCACATGTACAAATTATTTGCAGCAATTACATATTTTATAAAAATAATAACCATGTGTTTTACAGGGGATGGCAGAAATGATTCACCAGGACATTGTGCCCAGTACTGCAGCTACACCACAATGGAGCTCGACACCAAGGAGATAATTCATGTAGCTACAATAGACAAGCGACAGACATCGTGGAACTCCAACATCATGGAGAAGGAGGCATTTATCCAGACTGTGGACAAGCTTTCCAGAGAGCTAAAGCTGGTGGAGATCTGCACAGATGCTCATATACAGATTGGAGCCCTTATGAGTAAGTTCTACTCTGATAAAATGTTTGAATACTAATAGTGCAACAAGAGATGTTTGGAAATGTAATGATTTCCAACTCCACAGATCCAGACAAAGGCCGATACAAGGACCTTGGGATTCATCACAGTCTGGACATGTGGCACGGTGCCAAGAATCTGGCAAAAAAAATTGCTGCTGTAAGTTTAAGAGGTTAATTTTTCCTGTGTATATATTTTCTGTAAATCGATAATACATTAGGGGTCGTATTAACACTATTTAATTGTTCAATAATAATTGTTATCTTTACTATCATAAATTTGAAACTTCAGTTCCGTAGACTCACGGGAATCAATAGCTGTAGTCTATTATTGAGATAAAATAAGCATTTTTATAACTCTACATGGACAATGTATGAAACGGAATACCTCAGTAATTTGTTTTTATTTTCAAAAGGCAGCAAAGGTGAAGGGACAGTCCATCCTCCTACACTGGTTGAAGGACATCGTCAATCATTTTTGGTGGTGTTGCAAGACGGCTGACACCAAAGACCATTTTCTTGTAAGCATTATTTTGATTTCAGAAAAGATTGTAGCTGCTAGCTTATACTATATCTGTCTTTTAAAAAAAATATGAATATATATGTGTGTATGTGTACTATGTTGACTCTTATTTATTAAATATTTTGTAATTTGTATATATATAATAATTATTATTATTATAATATATATATATATATATTTTTTTTTTTTTTTTCACAGGCACTTTGGATAGGCATTTGTCACCATGTTTGCAACATCCACACATGGGAAATGGGAAGCTGCCAACACAGCGATCTGGGTGAAGGGCTTGGGAAGCAGTGGATCCAGAGAGATTCCAAGTCGCACAAAGCATTAGTGGACATCGTTTTCAACAAACGTTGGCTGAAGGATGTCCACAAATACCTGCGTTTTAGGTAAGACACACACGCATATATAGACAAATATATATTTGTCTATGTGTTAATATATATATTTATTTATTTATACTAATGTGTGTGTGACTTCTTTTATATCCAACCAGATCAACAGCAGACCTGGAGTCATTCCAGAATCATATACTGATGTATGCCAGCAAGCGCTTTGCTTTCACTCCACCAGTCTATGAGGCAAGAGTTCTGCTGGCAGCTCTTGATTACAATTTTCACCGCAACAGACCAACAAGTACTACGTGTGAGGGCAAACAAATGTAAGTTTAATATATGCAGTATTGTAAACACACAGGCACACAGTGGTTTGGGATTGATAAGTGTTATCAAGTTTGTCAGTTGTAGTAATGAGTAATTGACTTTTAATAGTTGACCATTGTTCCATTACAGTTTACGACGACTATACAACAAACATGCAAGAAGATACAGCTTGTATGCCCTGAAATCGGAAAAAACGTACAAATACATATCGGAACTGCAGGCGAAAATTTTAAACCAGAGACTCACCAGTGGAGTTGGGATGCCTCGAAGGAGGAGCCTTCGGCCCAATGACCCAAGAACACGTGGTGTCGTTCCCCCTGTACCTCCACCACCCATATCAGAGCTGATGCAGACACAAGTCAGCAGAGGTCTCGGTATGTGATGCACATGTGCATGCCATACATTTTAATCTCATTACCTTTGTCTGTAATTTAGTCGAGGTGGAATGATTTTTGAACAATAAAATAGTGTGCATTTAAAATGACACTGCATTTTTTCCACAGGATCAGCTTTCCTGGAGGCTGCCAATTTTGAATGATATTGCTGATCTAGACTGTTACTTCAAAATCAGCATGAAAATGTTTTGGTTTGTGTGTAAATAGCATTAATGATAAATACTGTAAATAATAAAGATATTTCAAATAACATTATTGACCATGGCACTGTCAATTTGAGTTTCATAATCAAAAAATTGCTACAGCACAATTTTTTTTAATACGTTTATGAATTTATGTAATGTATAAGAAAGACAGCATAAACAATTTCTTATCAATTATAAATAACTGTTTATTTTTATTAATTACATTATGAAAGGTGGAATTTTTTTTAATTTAAACAATTAAATACAAGAACACCAATAAATAACTATTTACAATAACATATTTTACGTAGATGATTTAAATTCCAGGGTTGAAACCGGTGTACTGTCCCTGAGGGTCAGGGAATTTATCCCTTATTTTACACACACAGCAACTAGGGATCACTCTTCTATTACCCTGCCCTAGAGACCCATGCTGCCAGAAGATGAAATGCCTGTAGGCAGCATATCGGAATTCACGATTGTCATCGCCTGGCTCTCTTAAATGGCCCAATGCTGTGATGTCCTCCCTGTACTGCCTATGAATCCGGAGAACACCTTCATCAAGGCAGTACTGATTGAATTGTAATAGTAGGCTCACACAGTTGGCTGGGTTTTGTCCACAGCATTTTTTTTCCCGATCAGTTGGCATGTCCCGGCAATGTTTACAGGTACACCATGGTATATCTTGCACAGGAGGGGGGAGGCCATGTCTGCGCTGATGCATCATCAATGCATCAAACACCAGACCTGGCTGTCTTTGTAATAGCTGTATGGTGAGGTCCCTGTGCTCTTGCAGACTCATTTCAGCTACAAGTCTCTAAAGAAATAAAACACAAGAAATGTGATAAATATGATAGGCTCGTTTATGGTTACAATGTTTTATTTTTTGCAAAGTAGTAATAGATTAATAGTATAGATTAATACAATAAGTTGTCAAATGTTTACACAAAATGATGAAGAATATGTGTACAGACAATGAAAATTAGAAATGTGGTTGTGTGACTACAGTCCATCAAATAATCATATGTATCGTGATTTATCTGGCAGACAACTCACGTCATGCAGTTGTAATAGCCTACGTACAGAACAGCGGCGTGTAAAACGATGTAGATACCAAGAGATCATTTTATTTTTATTTTCATTGACATTGTTCATACTGTTCAGATAAATATAATATAAACACAAACCTCCGTTGCTTCTCTCCTTTCTGTTTGAAGGGCTTCCACTCTCTCCTCATCATCTTTGGAAAGTGCTTTTCTTTGCCTTAGTGGATGTCTCCGCAATTCACTGGCACCGGCCCTGTTTTTATTTTTTCCTTTACCTCTACCTCGACCTCTCCCTCTCCCTCGCACCTCCGTCACATCAACTGATCTCTGCTCACGGAGAAAATGATATAGCCTACAATGTAAACTTTGCCTTACGCTAGTGATGTCGTACAATATACAGATTAACGATAGCACTGACAAAAGTTACTTTACTAAGATTAGCTTGCATTCGTCTGGGAACCTGATAGCTGATGTTAGCAATGAAATGGTAAAAAAATAACGAAAACATAAAACTATTATTCAATTTACATAGATGTCATAACCTATGTTAACTGCCAAATTATATATGTTAACTGCCAAATTAAATTACTGCAAATTATAATAGTTTTCTAAAGTAACCTCATCACTTGAAGGAACACTCATGGACGAGGTCGAACTGGAAGCCATGTTAATCTTGGACTACATTGGCCACCGTAGGAGTTAAAACGAAATCGGAATTGAGAGGAACAGAAACTAATATTCACTGGATGGTCATATACCTTTTCACCGCTAGATGGGAGTAAAAATCACACAGTGTAGCTTTTTAAGCAACTTCATAATTCATCCGAGCTGATGAAGGTTTCTCACACACAGCACAGTTATAGTTCTCAGAAAGATGCTCTGCCCTTGGAGTCGCTGTCACTCTCTTCTTGTTTCTGTCCCACATTCATACGACACGCGTCACACACACACACACACGCGTCACACACACTGACACGCTAATGATCGTGTCTATTTGAGAGAGAAAAAAAAAAAAAAAAAAAAATGTCTATTTGAGAGGCGCTAATAAACTCAAGCTGAGCTGGATATTTGTGCGCAAGCTATTTTTCGTCCATTGTTTTCGTCATTTGAGTGATCCTGTCAGCGAACGGGATTCGTTCTCCTCTCGCACTAATGAGGACTGCAAAGTCTCTGCTGGGCTGTTTAATGTTGACGCATTGCCCAGAAGGAAATGTACAAGTGTCAACAAGGGGGAGGGGGCTTTAACTTTTATTTGGCAATAACTATGATAACACATTTCAGCTTGGGATCTGCACAAGTACCCGAGTGCTCAAGTTCTTGTGATTATTAAAAAAATAGTTATGTGAATTTTAAAAATTGCATGACTATTTGTGCAATTATTTTGAACCGCAGTGAGACCATGTGCTTCTGTCATTAAAGCAACAGCGCATCATATCACACACTCAGAAATGATCATGCTGATATAATGAAAAATGTTGTTTTAACACCGTAAGTGTCTTCTGTTATACAGGAATGATTGCATGTAGACTCTCCTCCTCCATTGGCTCCCAGGACGGCTGAGTGTGTGTGTATCTCTGTACCTGTGTGTTTGGCTTTGCGCTGATGGATAATTCGAGGTCTCTTGCTCTGCTAAATGTGGCGTGTTGCCTGCAGGTCAGAGTTGCATTCAGTCTTTCCTCGGATAAACCTCCTTCCTAATTGAAAGCTTTCCTGAAAGTGCTTCATCGCCTGTGGGTTTTGAGGCACGGGAGACGTCAATCATCAAGATGTAACAGACATGAGTGAAGTCTTCTTCACCCAGTTATTTTGTGATGAAGTTTTACTGACTGTTCACACCGTGATCCCACAGACCAGGTGTCACGCGGTGTTCTTCCTTGCGGAGTCAGACCTTTAACTGTGGTCCACAGTCTATCCTGACCAAAAACACTGGAGAGAGAGACCGACTGAAGTGGAAACCAACCAGTCACAATTTGTTTACGGAATAGATGATGTACCACCGTAATAAACAATATGTTTGCTTGTGAATTTCTAGTTGTGATTCTATATATTTCAAAGTATTTTTCAAAGATTTGATGCGGCACTAACTTGGAAAACTAAGTATAGTTGTTGCTATAAAATCTTTGAAATACATATATATATATATATATAGAGAGAGAGAGAGAGAGAGAGAGAGAGAGAGTGGGAGAAATTATATATACTGTATGTATATATATATACTGTATGTATATATATATATATATATATATATATATATAATTAATTTTATAATAATATATTAATAATACATAATATATTATAATACACAATATATATATATATATATATATATGTGTGTTTTTCAAAGATTTGATGGCAACAACTATATATACTTAGTTTTCCAAGTTAGTGGCACATCAAATATTTGAAAAATACTTTGAAATAGAATCACAACTAGAAATTCACAAGCAAACATATTGTTTATTATTGTTTATTTGTAATACATATATACTTATATTTATACGTCCAGTATATAGAATTTATATATATTAAAATAAATATATATATATTATATATAATGTATTATTAATGTATTATTATACTATTATAATGTATGATTATAAAATAATTACTATAGTATTTAGATATTATATATATTAGATGAATATTATAAATACCTCTTTCACCACTTTCAGTTTTTGTTGGTGTATTGTTTTTCAATATCATAGGCCAATAATTAATGTATTTCATTTATATGCGTCTATAAAAAGACTGAAATGCCATCAAAAAGTCTTTGTTAACACGTTTTGCAATAATTTATTTAAATGAATGGAAGTTCTTTTTCTTCTTCTAAATATCTCTTCTGGAAAAAGAGTAAAAGAAGGGTTGACGGAATCGTTAAGTTCCTCTCGGGTTCTCTCTCCAGTGGGCGGTCTGTGGGCTCTCACACAACACAAAGGCTTTAGAAAACAGAGCAGCCTTCATTTGTGACATTGTATCAAAAGTGTTTTTTGACCTCTAATCCTCCTCTGACTCGTAACCCCAATCTAACGATACACGTCCCACAGCCTGAGCATCAAAGTCGGCAGCAACAGCCCATCTTTCCAACTCCTTTCAGAAGTTCCTTTGAAGTAAAAGTTCACTCAGCAGCGTTTTAAGAACAACTTATTCGCTATCTGTTTCCTATTGATTTCCCGTGTCATCTTCTGACAGAGAAGAAGAAGGAAGTCAGAAGGGTGCAGAAAGACGGATCAATGGCGGCGTGACCTCCCGCGGGGGCATCGGACCCGCGCTTCACAGCGATCATTAACCAATTCCACACTGTCGATCCCAACAACAAAAAAATGTATCGCTACCCATCATTTCTGTCCTCGCATCCTCCCTAGTGAACACCCAACAGGCTAATTTCTATGCAGTTTGCTTCGCTCCCCCCCCACACTAGCCTATTGAATTCATAAACGCTGTGACTGTAAGATATTGCCCATTATTTCAAATGATTGCGAGACATCAATATCTGAGCACTGAGCGACACAAAGACAAGAAACCGTCTAGACGACGCAGACACACGACTCACGCTGAGTAAAAGCGGCTCATCTCCTGTTGGCATATAAGCCCGTGTTTCCCTCAAATCTATTGATCTATTGAGCATCTAAATTAGCAACAATTAGACGTCGTGGTGGAGGCGGGTGATTCTTAAAGTCCCCCTGTAGTCGATCATTTCATCCCTTAAAACTCATCTTTGATCACCAAAATTACATATTTCAACTTTTTTTTACTTCGCCTTAAAATATCTTGAATGTAATTCGACACCCTTGCCTCGTTTAGTATACGCGGTTCTATGAATATACAAATGAGCCCCGCCTCCACTCACCCACTCACTCACTCACTCAGAGATCCACTGGTGGACGATCACACGTTGATCTGATTGGTTACAAGGTAGTTTGTGACGTCAGAAACACCAGCGATTTCACACCGTGTTTTTGAGACTTTGGTTCACTGCAGTTTTAATCAGAAAATACTCAGCAATGCTGTCGACTTATGAACTTACACATGGTTTGTCTTAAAGCATATTAACGTGTCTTAACCTTAAAGGAGAACTCCGGTCAATTTTAACATTGAGCTAATTTTTTTGTAAATTTGGAGTGCTGTCAATACAGAGAACAACGACAAAAATCGGTGTTGTTATCCTCTTTTTAAAATTTGCACTCTATTGACTTGAATGGGGCAAGTTTTAAACCTGCTTTTATGCTCTTAACATCCTTGATGTGTCATTACAAGTGCCCAGCCATGTTGAGTGATTCCTTCAGAGTGAACACGAGTGAATCTGACTGCAGTAGATGTGAAAGATATGAATAAAAATGATATTATATCAGCCAGCGCACATACCTGTATTTACTTCCTGTTTTCGGTCGAAGTCCAAAGTAGTCGATTGTCGAGTTCACGCGCATAGGTTTAGTTACCTATGATCACGCGCGTGAACTCGACAATCGACTACTTTGGACTTCGACCGAAAACAGGATGTAAATACAGGAATTTGCGGAAGTGTTGTGATCTTAAGATTTTTAGATAATTTTTCTAATTTTATGTTGATTCTATACCTAGCAACATCAGAAAAAAACTAATTTAATGTATTTTTTATACACAAAATATGATTTTTAGCATTTTTCTGTTAAAATTGTTTTATTAATCAATATTTATTACAATTTAATTCGAATTTTGTTATATGTAATTTTATTAAAAAGTGAATTACAGCATTACAACGGATTGACGTTTTATATGCAATCCAAATAGAATATCTTACATAAACTCAAGCTATATGTATATGTAGTTTATATATAGTTAATATGTAGTTTGTGTCCCAGCACTCAAGAATCAACAGTCCTCACAATGAACTTTCAATATGAACCCTAAACGCCAACCGTAAAGCCAGTTAATGCCCGACACTATTTGATCAAACCCTGCGTTCGGAGTCGCCGACTCCCTCCGGAAGCTGCTCCCAAACTCCTCACTGTAGGCGGACTGTATTGACTTCTCTTCCCCCTTTCACCTCTTCCTTGGCTTTGGCCAAGCGTGCAAATGGCAAATGGACAGCGCGAGTCCCCGCGGCCCAGGCAGCCCATGTCTTATTCATGAACGCCGGCCACTCGTGTCACACTCCATATGAAAGGACAAGCTCAGGCCTGAGCGAGGCTCCCACGGCTGTCCTCCATGACATTTCTGCTTTACGCGCCCGCGCTGCCGACCGAGGCCCGGAGTAATAACAGGAATGGCCATGCGAGACGGGAAAACAGGGCTCTGTTGCTGCTGCGTTCTCTCCCATGATGCATCACTGCACGCGCAGCTGTCCGCAGTGACGTGGCTGGGTAATTGGTGTGTATCCCTGACTGCTCCGGATCCTGGTGTTCACTGACGGAGGACTGAACCTCGTGAGTGACTGACGGAGGACTGATTTCTGCATAGGCAGCAACTCTTTACATCATAGTTCATGTGGAGACTCCCATACACAGCTGGGAATGTTGCTGAGATAATGATGCGATACACTCTTAAAAATAAAGGGGTTTTCGCAGCAATGCAGTTGGAGAACCAGGTTTGGTTATCCAAATAACCTTTCAGTGATCCGTTCTTAAAATAACCAATTTTTGCTTAGTGTGAAGAACATTTTAATTCCCTGAATCACTTTTTTCCACTATAAAGAACCTTGAAAGATTCCATTGATGTTAAAGGTTTTTCATAGAACCATTGATGCCAGTAAAGAGCCTTTGTTCTTAAAGGAACACTCCACTTTTTTTGGAAATAGGCTCATTTTTCAACTCCCCGAGAGTTAAACAGTTGAGTTTACCGTTTTCGAATCCATTCAGCCGATCTCCGGATCTGGCGGTAGCACTTTTAGCTTAGCTTAGCATAGATCATTGAATCTGATTAGACCGTTAGCATCTCTCTCAAAAAAAATGACCAAAGAGTTTCGATATTTTTCCTATTTAAAACTTGACTCTTCTGTAGTTACATCGTGTACTAAGACCGACGGAAAATGAAAAGTTGTGATTTTCTAGGCCAATATGACTAGGAACTAAACTCTCATTCCTGCGTAATAATCAGGGAACTGCCGTACAGCAGCGCAATGATATAATGATGAGAGTGTAAACAAAAACCATTGCATAGGTAACAATATTTCACAAGATATTGAACTATTTTATTGATACTTGTTTTGTGTTGAATGAATTGCTAAACTTTTAATCAAAAAGCCTTTAATAGGTGCATGTTTATTGCATGTGGCTTATATATTACTTCATATATGCATGGGAAATTGTTGATTTATGAATCATTATTGTTGAATTATTGTTATTTATTTATTTAAAAGTGTACTCACACACACACACACACACACACACACATATATACTTTTTTTTGTAACATTTAGTTTTATTGACTTTTTAAGGAGTTAAAGTTTAAGGAAATCCACTCTTTAAAAAGACAATTTTTAAAAATTCAATAAATGCATTATTTTTTTGCCAAAATCAAGCATCCTTGCCTTCATATTTAACAAATTCACTTTTGACCAGGATGGAAGAAAACTTCCCAGAAT
>NC_136885.1:34020996-34245996 GCF_949152265.1 Phoxinus phoxinus | reverse complement strand
GTGCTGTTGAGTTGTGTGCAGATGGACTGCGGGCGGGCCGAGCCACTCATGCCAGTCCGCCAGCGCCAGGAGCAGAGGCGAAGAGGCATGAAGACTTAGAAATGTGTTTTCAAATGAATATGAAAAAGGAGGCAGGGAGCGAGAGAGGAAAGTGGGGAGTGTAAAAAGAAACTCTTGATGGTTCCTGTAACTGAGGGACGTCCTCTGGGAAGAATGTTTTTAGACAGCAGAGAGCCGAACAGCACTTTGCAATTAACTAGAGTAACGGGATAAAGGGCTGAGAATGGGCATGAGGGGCGGTCGAGGCCGGACAAAGGGCAGAGAACGGTCCGTAGGGAGAAGCAGACGAAGGTGTGTGTGTGGGATAATGGAATTGCACAACGGTCAATTTGATTTTAGTGAGCAGCTCCGGCCCGGGGTTTGAAAGACCAGCGAGCTTCCCGGGATTTAATGGCTGCTCATGATGGAGAGTCCAACCTTGCTAAAAACATGAAGTGGAAACCTGCCTAAGATGGTCGCTGGTCTTTGCTGATCTGGTTTGAAATGTGAATTGGACTCATATTTGATGAAGATTGCATTATTTTCCTGTTTATTTTGCTTTGAAACAATATAAAGTGCTATAAATAAAGGTGCTAAATACAGTGATTGTTGCGGGCAAAAATCCTTCATTATGCGGCACGTTTTCTTAAAAAATGCGATGGAATATGCGGGATATTTATGCAATTTTATGCGATGAAATTGCGGGAACTTGCAAAAACTGCGGTTTGATGAAAAAGAGAAAACATTTTTTTTTCCCCAACACCCTATTCACTAGGCTACTATAATGTAAAGAGTAATTTATTATTACTTCCTATGATAAGCAAGCATACCTCACATAAAGTGCTGGGAATATTTAAGTTCTCATCTTGTTTTATTTCAGACCTTAATAAACACGTGCCTCAAACTTACAAAACATTGATGAGTCTAACAAGTTCTGTAGCTTTACAAAATGAATATGCTACAACTTCTGTAAAAATTACAAAGTGGCAAAGTGGTTGTCCAGCGTCGACTTCCGCCTGTGGTCCAAAAAATAATTTGCCCCCACTGTCATGTGACACACTGGGAAACTGCTTTGCGCGGTCTTTTGCGTTTATGTTTGTTGGCAAATGAGAATGATTTGCGGGCTTCATCATGGTTTCGGGGTTTGCAGCTTTTCAATGATGTCGCGCAATTACGTCACTTCATAACGTTCCCATGGCAACAGGGCAAATGGCTGCGCTTGTGTGAAGTAAAAGCAACATTTTTCGACTTTCTGCTAAGATATATGTGACTTTTTGCAATGAAAATGCGGGGATTATGAAATCATGCAAGCCCGCATATTTTGCGCGCGGAAATCTGCAATTTATGCGGCGAAAGTGCAGCGTATTTGAAAAAATGCGCCCCCCGCATAAATATGCGGACTTTGGCTGATTTTGCATTGAATCATGTGATCGCATAGTCGCGTTTTTCTGGAGGGACTGTAAATAGATCTGGTCATTATTCCCAGGGCATTATCCGTTCAGTTTACACAACACGAAGCAATGCGTAATTTAAAATGCAGGTAAACGCCTGTAAAAAAGCATTAACTTCATATTTTGCGCCCTATTTGCGAGGTAAGACCACCAAACCCTCCTAGATAATGTTTTACCAGCAGGAAAGTCAAGTCTCAAGTCTTTTTTTAAATCCAAGTCTGTTATTTTCCAGATGCTATTGGTTAGTTTTCTTCCACGCACGAACACGTCGCAATACTCCTCATTTAAATAATTAATATGCAGAATAAATGGGCGGGGCCTGGTTGAGTTAGTCAGTAGTGTGTTAAACTGGCGGTTATGGTAAGGGGACACACTGATCCAGCCGACCAATCAGAGCACAGTGTGCGTTCAGAAGGCGGGGCTTCATAGAGACAGGAAGTAAACAGAGCGTTACTGACAGACTGGGAAGAGAGGAGCCGCAACAATGGAGAATATGAGGAAATAATCAACATTCAAGCATGAAAACCTGTTCTAGTAGAGCCTGAAAACAACATCAAGACTTGAAAAAGTGCATAATAGGTACTTTATATTTAGGTCTGTTCCCAACAGAAAACAACTGTATGACTTTTATTTTAAATATAGCGTGTGAGTCATATGGACCACTTCTTTTCTTCATTGTAATGACATTCTCCTTTTTTGTTCTTCGGATGAAAGAAACTCCTACTGGTTTGGGTTGAGATTTCTGAGGGAACTATTGATTTAACTTTTCATTAACAAACTTCATTAACGGCCTGAAGGCGAGGAGACAATGTGATGAAGACGCCGTCTCTGAAGAAGCGACAAAGAAATGGGAGGAATGAAGGAGGAAGACATGAGTCTGAGCGCGATCTGTGTGACGGATCTTCAGCGCTGTCTTTGAGCCTGTCAGACACTGACTAAAGATCTGGCTTTGTGTGACACATCGCTACAAAATCTCCATCAGACAGTTCCTGTTGGTCTTTATCTCTGGCCCAGGGGGTCTCTCTCTCTCTCTCTCTCTCTCTCTCTCTCTCTCTCTCTCTCTCTCTCTCTCTCTCTCTCTCTCTCTCTCTCTTTCTCTCTCTGTCTCTCTCTCTCTCTCTCTCTCTCTCTCTCTCTCTCTCTCTCTCTCTCTCTCTCTCTCTCTCTCCTCTCTCTCTCTCTCCTCTCTCCTCTCTCTCTCTCTCTCTCTCTCTCTCTCTCTCTCTCTCTCTCTCTCTCTCTCTCTCTCTCTCTCTCTCTCTCTCTCTCTCTCTCTCTCTCTGGGGGTCTGAACTGTGAAGGGCTGAGGGAACTGGTTGAAGTTGCGCTCAGATAAGCCGGGGCATTAGCAACAGAAGATCAGGCGTGCCGTCAGTGATGATGAGTTCAGGAGTGGATGAGAGACGCACCGATTATGTGAGCCAGTCGCTCATTTGGAGTCATGCTTTTACATTTATGCATTTGGCAGACACACTTTTATCTGGAGCTACCCAATATACATTTTTTATCACTTTTCCTTGGAATCAAATCATCGTGTTACTATTTTTTTCTTCAGTGAATTAATGTTTTAAAGGCATTGCTTTTTTTTATAGCCACTTTAGTTTACATAAAGTCTTTCAACTTGAAGTGACCAAGTTCATTTTGCCATTTACTGTATCGTATCTGATATGCACATTTCTAAGGCCTCTAAATAATCAACATGATCAAAACTTTGCTGAAGAAGCCTGTTGTATACAACATTTTTAGTGTATTTGTAAAAACGTCCCACTAGCTGAAAACTTTACTAGTTTTTATAAAAGAAAACGTAAGAATAACTACACTGTAAAAAAAAAAGTTGGTTTAACTTAAAAAAGCAAGTTACCTTGTTTCCTTAAAATTTTGAGTTCGTTGTAATAAAAAATTTGAGTTAATACAATGAAGAAGAATGCTTTAATAGACAGAAACTCAAAATACTGTTATCTTCACACATTAGTTATCGAAGTTGATTTGACAAAAGATTGTGTTGTGAAGTTGTAATAACAAACCATGAAAATATTTTTTTTACAGTGTATATTGTTAGTAATATTTAAAGATGAACACCTACTGGACTGGAGCAACTTAGGATTACTGGATTATAAATACATTATTTTGTAGAAAAATGTGGTTAAAATATTGATTCATCAGGCTTAAATATATATATATATATATATATATATATATATATATATATATATATATATATATATATATATATATATATATTCATCTTTTTATTCAGCAAGGGTTGATCAAAAGTGGCAGTAAACACATTTTATAATGTTACAAAAGATTTATATTTCAAATAAATGCTTTTTTTTTTTTTTTTTACTTTCTGTTCATTAGAGAATCCTGAAAAAATGTATCACCGTTTCCACAAAATATTTAGCAGCAAAACATTGTTTAACATTGATGATAACAAGAACCATTAATAACAATTAGCAAATCATCACATTATGATTCCTGAAGGATCATGACACTGAAGACTGGAGTAATGATGCTGAAAATACAGCTTTGATCACAGGAATAAATTACAGTTTATTATATATTCACATAGAAAAATCTTTTTTAAAGCATAAAAAAAATCATAATAATTCAAAACCTTTGACTCGTAGTGTAAGTTTTTTTGTAAGTGTTTTGCAGATACGTATAGAGGCGTGTTTTTCCAATTTTTGCTGCAATGTACAGAGTGATCAGGATTAAGTAAGTTATTGCATTTTGAACATAGAAGAAGCAGAGACGAGTCTTCATCACCAGCATTATTAACATCAGACTCTTCCACACGAGTGACACGAGCACGGCCCTCGCTGAAGTCGGGCAGATCTGGGTTTGAGGGAGACACATCGGACTTAAGCATTGATTAAGCGCTCGCAGGCGGCCCTCGGGCTCCGGATATCAGAGTTTAATTGGAGCTGTCAGATGGCAAGTTAATCCGACCTCTCGTAAATCTGTGGAGATATTTCCGATGAAGGACCAACTGATGTATGACAGAACGGTCACATTAGCTCCTCTGCCTCGAGCCAACACTAAAATAAATCACAACATCGTCTGTTGTTCATTTATTTTTAAACCCTCTCGAACCGCATGGTGCATGCTTGAGGAACTTCTAAAAGCATGCTTGAGTCTCAAGGAACTCATTTAGACACATACAAATGGAGAATTCAAAAGTAAAAATGGCCAGAAATAAAACTGGCTCTCCACAAAAGGAGATTCCTGCTGAAATATTCAAAATATAAAATATATATTTTATAATATATCAGATTATAAGAGTATCAGAGGATATTAAAAAGTCAGAATTTCCATCTTACTTGGAAAAGTGCAACTACTTGTGTGGAAACCCACAAAGTTGTGTGTTCTCAGGATCCGTTGAATCATTTATCCTCCAGAATTAGTTTGCAGGAGGATCATTGTTGAGAAGACACTTCATATACAGTAATATTATCGGTTCGACTGCACTGACACGATTGCATGAGAACTGAGCTCTGATGACATCACTGCAAAAAAACATTCCCACTAATTCAACTGCATGATGCATAAAACATTTTTAAAATCACAAATAGTGATATTTTTGTATTATATAAACTCTATTATACTATTTATGAATATTTTGAATGAGCTTTTTATATTTTCAGTGTCAGTTATTTTATTTAAGTTTTAGTGGTTTTGCTCTTTTGTCATTTTTATTAGTTTTTGATATATTTCTATTTAGTAGTTAATTAATTTTAATTTGAGGTTTACTACTATTCAGCTTATTTTATTTCAGTCGTTTTCTAATTTCATCCAATATTTATACTTATTTCAGCTAACAACAAATTTTGAATGGTTTTAGTTTTCGTAATAACAACACTCATCTTAATGTTTTTTTTGTTGTTTTTTTACTCTAAAGCAAGAATATAATCATTTCATATCTAATAATATGGCATTAATAATTCAATATTATTAATTCTGAGAGACATCTTTAGTGTTCCCAATGCAGGGTTAACTTTAAGTATAATCAAAAGTCATTTCAGCTGTTTTTTTTTTATCTTGCCTTGTTGAATCCTCATTTTAATAAATGAAATTGGTTAAATTAATTTGATGAGCTAAAGCAGGAATGGGGAACGTCGGTCATGGCGGGCAACTATTGATCACACCATTTTTTGCTTTATAGTTTCATCATTTATGAATATGCTGAATTGAAATGAATTGAACTTTACAACATTCACACATTTATTGAGCCGAACTGAATCAACAGTGAACCAGTTGAGCTGAATATTGACACTATTGTCTGTTTAGATCTGTATATGCTTTACAGCTGAAATTGTATTAGTTTCATAATTGAAAAACTTTGCAACATTAATACTGTTGTTTTCTTTTTTATTTATAAATTAAACGTTGTTTTTTTTATTGTTTCCACTTATGAGAGCAATTTCACACATGCACTTCAAATGGAACCAGTGGAGCAATTTGACGTTGTTCTTGAGCCCTGTATTTACAGTAGATTTCACAAAAATAAGTCTTTACAGGTATCACTTCCGACAGAAAACAACACATGCACTGATGACTAAAGGAAAGTTTAGGCGGGTTTAATGTGCCGTACACAAGAAAAAATAACATTAAAACATCCGATATTTTAATCAAAACTGCACCGATATAACTCATTATTATCATATGGCTTGCTTGAGCTGGAAAATACAGTTATTTGTGTGAATTAACACTTCTCATTTGCATCTTTGCATGAAGTTGACCATTTCTAATTGCACTTTCTGATCCAAAGTCCTGTTCAGCTCCTATAGAAAAACAATGTCTTTTTGTAGAACTGGACTTTAAGCCTCAAGCATCCACTAATACTACACATGTCAGACTGATGAGAGAAACTAGCCTGATATTTCACTTTTAGGATTAAAAAATGCATTATTTATCAGCATTTCTTTCTTGTTTGTTTAAAAAAAAAAAGATCAAAGTTCTTCAAAAGTTACTTTAAAACTTTATTTTCTGACGGTAGATGAGGGGTAGATCACCACAGACAACACTGTGAACTTCATGGCTCATGATTCCACGTGTACCAGATCTGGGCCGACACTGTTGCTGTCTGGTTGTGTGTATCACAAAATCAGCTTGTGTGTTGGCATTTTATATAGCATGTATATGCGTACAGTATGTTCATCTTTATATGCATATCTAGATGATTTCCTGGATTTGCATATGCGTAACAGATCACCCTGCATTGAATGCTGAATTCTGCAATGCAATCTGCTCAGTTTGACCTTCCGTTTTTTTTGTGTTTTTCAGTGCAAATCAGGAGCAATTACAGATGTTTTTAAAGTCTTTATTAACTAATATTACATTTGACAGCTAAAAAATTTATTTGACACAAAACTGAATTAAAAATGCATAAAACACAGAGGCACTATAGGAATTAGAGCTGGATGAAAGTGAGTGAATCACGGGAACTCCACTTTGCTTTTTTTCTAATCACAACAGTTTGAGGTCTTTATGCAAATAAAGTTCAAAGATTGTGTGCTTATAAATCTAACACTTGTAAATTCAGCTCATGTGGTTCATGCGTTTGCCTCATTAAACCTTTAATAGATGGGTCTGCAAAATATTAATCTAGTTAATCACTGATTGATGAAATTAATGAGTTGTTTTGCCACACCCACTTTCTGCAAAACCCCGCCTCCAAAGGCATTGCAGCCAATCCTGAACACACAAAAATGATTCACAGTGCATTTATCTCTGTGATATCTGTCAGGTGTAGTGGCATAATATAGTGTAGTGGCCTAAAGTGATGTCCGGAGGGGATATTTGTTTTTAATGACCCTACAAGTTCAACATTTCAGGGAAGATAGACTTGGTTAAAGTATTAATCTGATCTATGATCTGATCTTTTACTATGCAAAAAAACAAACAAACAAAAAATCATAGAAAAACAAAAAGCTGACAGGAAATATGTACTTATACAACATAATCAGTTATTAATATTTCATTCTTGTTTTTGCATGTGTTCATAATTTATTTGTATGACAGCCTGCATGGACAAAACTGATGTCTGGACAATTTGTCATGTTTCATTGCATAAAACAATTGACTCCAAGCACAACTACGCAATAAGATTACAAAATATGAAGGATATTTGAATAGAGGGTGAAGATGTCAATATATAGGCCGGGCATCACGTTACTTTTGGCCACTACTTTATGTACTGTTTTATTAAAATTATGAAATCTGCCATCCAGAACTAGTTTTGATCAGCAATTATTTTTATGTTTTAGTGTTTTTGCATTTTATGATGAACTATATCAGGGGTGGGGAACGTTGGTCCTGGAGGGCCTGCAGAGTTTAGTTCAAACCCATAATCAAACACACCTGAACAAGCTCATCAATAGCTATGTTTCCATCCACACGCTTTTATCCGAATGAAGTGATATCGAATGAAAAATGCCTTATGGAAACAGTAAAATTCCATTGAATTTCATGAATATCGACTCAAATGAAATATGTTCGGTCTCATCGGATTTGATCTTGATCGATATACGGCTTATGCGCTAAACGCTGATGGACACGTTATTTGCCGAATAAATAATGAATTGCATTTTGTCTAGCAAAACTTTGTTTACAAATGTTGGCTTGAATGTTGTGCGATTCAGTGCGAAAATGACTGGAAACACCTTAAAATGTCTCAAATCAATTCGATATACCAATTTGATCGCAAAACAGCATGTGACGTCATTACACACAGGGTTTTTATTCGCTTTAAAGCCGTTGGATGGAAACACACTTTCACCAGCTTAATTCGCATGAGTTTTTTTACCGAACTTCAGATAATTCGATTGAAGAGTGGATGGAAACTTAGCATATGTCTTCAGGGTCACTAAAGCTACAATCAGGTGAGTTTTTTTAACTAAACTAAACTAAATTAAAGCTAAACTCTGCAGGACAATGGCCCTCCTGACCCAACGTTCCTCACCCCTGAACTAGGATAACAAGCCATGAAGCTTTTGTCTAAGAGCTACGTGAACTTCCAGTGAGACTTTCTCCATTGATAACAACCGCAACGACAACTAAAAAATAATATATGTAAGTGCATTATCCAATAAAACTCCATGCTTGACAAATTGGAAATGCTTCCTGTTTATTAGATCATCCCTGCCGTGAGCTGTTTTATAATGTGGTACAAAAATCCCCACGAATACACAATTATACACAATCCATGATCTGTTTTTTGAAACTGGGCATTTGCAATCGGCAATTGTAGTAGTTTTTGTGTTTCATGAACAGTCCCGCCACTCAATGACATCATCACCCGCGGGCACAAACGCTCAGATTCCCGCGCAAATCCGCGGCCAGGCTGCGAGACATTGATACGTCTCTTGTCCGAAAGACGGAGGCGGTAGGAATTGTGATCTCAGTTGCCCAGCCACACTAAGCCAAGTTCTGAGAGCAGATTAAATGGCCCTCCATCGATCGCTGCCCTTTAATGCGCCGTCGCCTCAAAAGCAAAACCCAAAAATATGCCATGCCTCTCGACGGCTCTCTTATGAGGGCCACTTGGCTGAATGTGTGTGTGTGTGTGTGTGTGGCTCATCTGAGAAACTCTGCTTCCGCAAACACAGTCATCGAGGGAAGCGCACGCTTGTGTAACTGAGCCCGTCGCAACGCCAAGTGTTTCGTCTCATCCATGCAAAACAAAACCGGCAGAAGGCAGACGCAAACAACAACAACAACACCAACTACAACACAAGAGCTCCGACTGGAAGACAGCCAGGAAACTCTCGGCGCTCAGACGGCGTTCTGGAGTGGCAGCGCTTGTGTTTGAAGTTTGATGGAGAGAATTATGTTGAAGATCAATGTTGAACGTCCAGGGTTCAAATTAATATTAGCTTCAAGAGCTTTATTGTGCTCTGTATGGCATGATCAGCAGTGGAAAAAACAAACTACTCGTGAGGAATGAAAATTAAGCACATGTTTGGAATAGCATACTAGCACACTACTATGTATATTCTGCCTGCTACTTGAATGTAATACTGTTTTTCTACTTAGTGAATATCAAAAGCAATCATTTTTTTAATGCAATATTTGAAAGAAGAAAAAAAAACATTTAAAACTATAGTATATGACATGTTTAAAGGGACAGTGTGTAGGAATTACTCCCATCTAGCGGTGAAATTGTATTTTGCATTCAAGCGAATAGTGCTCTCTAGCGCCTCGCTTTTTCAAACGTGTGTTGCAACTACGGTAGCCGTTATGTACCAAGAAGCGATGACAACAATAGCCCTTCGTCGAGTTTATCTATACGTTACATGTTCTACTGTTATGCTGCCTATATAATGAGTTACACAACCAAGCAATGAAAAAAAAGCTTGTAACTTAGAGCGTAACATTGACTTACCCGTCGAGAAGAAAGCAGGAAACTTCAGAGTCCCTTTCAAAGTCTTTCTCCTTCATTCGCTCTTTCCACCTGGGTAAAGCTATCCCATTATTTACCCGCGGTTTTTGAATTCGCCGGTCACGTTTCCTTTTAAATTAAATTTTGGCATTTCTCCTGTGGCTCGGCATAAGTATGATCCTGAATTATGAAGTACCGTGCAGTGCAACCTTTCAAATTTACAAGCATTACGCCTTTCTCCTCGTCCGCTTCAGTGTCAGTCACGTGACGCCGGCTCTGGACGAACACGCGTTGAGCTAGGCTAGTGCTTTTTGTCCCTCTCTGCTATTATAGTTTTTCAAGATGGAGGAACGACATGGAAGCCTCCGTGGACTTACCCGTCCCATGTAAATAAAGATAAGAAATTCTTCACGTATGAGGATAAGTCGGATCATTGGGAGAGGTAATTGAACACCACTGTTAAGTATTGAGCTGCCAAATTATTCAGGGCTTTATAGACAAATAATACAATTTTGAACTCAATGTGCAAGACATTAAAATAGGTGTTATGTGGTCGTACTTTCGTTTCCCTTCAAGCAGTCTAGCAGCGGCGTTCTGTGCCAGCAGACGAGAGATGGAAGCCTGAGAAATGCCATAATACAGAGAAGTCCAGTAATCAAGCCTAGACGTAACAAATGCATGAATACTGTTTCCAAATTACTCCTTGATAAAATGGGCTTCTTCACTTTACTGAGAAGGAGAAGTCGGTAGAAGCATGACTTGACAACAGCTGAAATCTGTTTGTCAAACTTTAAGCTGGAGTCAAATAGAAAGCCCAGATTCCTGGCACACTTTGTGTTACATACGGGGCGAGAAAGCCAAGATCAAGATCAAAAACACAGTTTTCCTTGGGGCCAAAAATAATAAACTCAGTTTTGTTTTCATTTAGATTTAAAAAAAATTGTAGTATGATAGAAATGAAAATCATGTCGGATATCACTTCTGGTTTATTCGTCATATTTGACATGAAAGGTCAAGTCCGGTGCATTGCATTGTGGGATACGGTTTTGCAAGCATTGAGCTCTTTTTTTAACTGCACGTTTTGACAAAAACTGCACATCAGGGCTGCGTTCCAGTCCACTTTTAGACACACACTTGAGAACTTCCCTAAGCACTTCCCTCGGGGGAATCCCTGCCGCCATTTTGAAGTGCGTTTCCACTTCATGAAGTGACGAGGTTTATATGGACAGACCCTCGTTCCCTCGATTTTGACCCAGGGAGCGAGTCTATTTCAAACTGTAAGTACACTTCAGGCACCTATATGTCCCACAATGCAGTACGGTTGTGACGTCACCACAGATCTCCACAACAAACAACTCTATGATACATTGATACATTTATTTATTTATTTAAAACAACCCAAACACACCTAGGCCTATATGAATGCTGCATTAAACAAATTCTTAAGGGAATTAAAAAAATTATAATAAATCAACTCCAAAGCTGATTCAAGTGATCAAGGGTTCGTTCCAATTGCAGTTTCCGCCAGTAGTGGGCGCTCGTGCAACGTAAGCAATGACGTACGTCCGAGTGAACGAGACGGAGGGAAGTTAGCGAGTGAAGGGCATGACAATATTGGACTGGAACGCAGCCCTGGGGCCTCATTTATAACCGCTGCGTACGCACAAAACAGGCCCTGAAAGAGGCGTACGCCATTTCCGACGCATAAGTTGTGATTTATAAAAACAAACTTGACGGGAAAATGTGCGCACCTGCACGCAAACTCTGACCCATGCGTACGAACGTTTTGGAGACGGAGCAGTTTGGCGACACCGATGGTGAGCTGGAGTTAAATGTCTTTTTGGTCACTTTTAGACAGAAAATCGAAATAAAATTATACATTTACAGAAATATAATGCAAAAATAATTTCACTCACCAAGCCTATCACTTGAAGCAAATATCCACAGTTTATATACTGTCTATGATATCCACACCTTAAATGTCCGCGCCAGCGAGCGCGTTGGGCCGTTTAGTGAAACTGACGCATATAACGGCAGATGAAGTAAAACTGTAAATCTTCATTATGAGTCCTAATCATAAATAGGCTACAGTGCATGTTCACAGTAACAGTTTAAATAAAATAATGATTTAAACTATGTTTTATTTCTGATATAAACATTTAGATTAAATATGCCATTCTAATTTTCTAATTAATAGAGTTAAACACTTAAACTACATGACATTTACTGAAAAAAAAAAATATATATATATATATTCAATAAATAGCCTATAAATATTTGTTGTGGATGCAATGCTTTTGAACACTTTTCCTTTGGCATGCTGTGTTTTAATGTTTTAACTACAGAGATAATTGCTTATCATGATAATAGCAGATTGTGCAAACATAATGCACAACAAGGTCTATCTGTTTCCATTAAAAATATAAATCAATTAAAAATACTATTTGGCCAGAGGAAAAGATTGAGAAAAACTTTCTCTGAAATGTATTTAACACTATTTGATTTATTTATTCAAAAACAAGGCAAGGATAGGCTACTAAATTATTTTTATTCATGTAATGTGACAGCACATCCGTATTTCATATTTTCCTAATGTCTTGTACCGTTAAACATGTTATCACGTGGATGAATAATCATATGCAAATGATATGCAGATGAGGATATGCATAGTAAAACTAGGCGTTGTAAGCTCCATATATGGTTATTTCGGGGAGGAGACGCATGTGCGCACAATCTTCCGCTGAGTGGGATTTATAAAGTGAATTCTGCGCAGGTTCTGGCGTACGCACGGTTTTATAAGTCTGAATATTTTTTTGCGCACGCCATTTTTGGCTTTTGGGCGCACGTACTCTTTTAGTAAGGATCCTACGCACAGTTTTATAAATGAGGCCCCAGGTCACTGAAAATGTGCTTAGTATGCATCCTACTGCTGAAAAGTAATATGATAGTACACTGTCCTGCATTTGAAAAGCATTTCTGATATCACTTCCGGCTCTTTCAGCGTATTTAAAAAACAGAAGGTCAAGTGAAGAGCATTGTCTTGTGGGATGCAGCAATGAGCACTGTTTTATTTTATTTTGTATTGCACATCATTTCATGCATACAGAAAATGTGCTTCGTATGCACAGTATGCATACAGCAGAAATCGTATAAGAATTGTATGATTCATGAAAATCATGATGCAACTTCCGGTTCATAGGAATGGAAGGTCAAGTGAAGAGCATTGCATTTTGGGATGCATCATTGCACACAGCATATGCTCTGAACTGGTTGTGCAGAAATATAGTGCAGTATAGTATTTGCAGTATAGTAGTGTGCACTATAGTAGTGTGCTATTCTGAACACTCTTTGTTTTTTTAATTCTCTTGGATCTTCTTTTCTCGCCGTCTCTTACCGCAGCCTGACAGCGTCCCGCTGCTGCACGCCTCTCGCCCCTCCCTTCAACCCTGGAGCGCTCTCTCTCTCTCTCTCTCTCTCTCTCTCTCTCTCTCTCTCTCTCTCTCTCTCTCTCTCTCTCTCTCTCTCTCTCTCTCTCTCTCTCTCTCTCTCTTTCCTAAGCAGGTGTTGGTTGGTTTCTTCTCCCTGAGGTAACAGGGTTTTGTTCTTGGTGCCAGTGCTGAATTATACAGACAGAGCAGACTCCTGGGTAGCAGAATCCCCCCCCACCCCCCACCCCCCGCCCTCCGGCCCTCCAGCGTTCCCCTGTCTCTCCTCCTTAAGGAGCGCTCCTCAGCCGCTCGTGGGCCGTGCCAGATGCCCGGAGCAGGCGCTTCCACCCACACTCACTCCCCGTGACATGGCATTGCACACACGCATTCAGAATGAGCGTGACACACTCTGCATCAGTGTCAGGTAGATAATTCTGAAAGAAACTTTCATTTATCAATGTCAAAGTGAAGATGGTAGCAGAAGACCCACTGGGACGTGCACACTGTATATTCTCAATATATTTGGCTGAGATAGGAAGTGATGTAATGACCAAGAGGTCAGGAAACTGTTGCATATGATGACTTTGCATGTGATGAATTTATTAACATGTTCCTTAACTTATGATTTTTAATATTTACCAAATATACACTCTAAAAAATGCTGGGTTCTTTTAAACCAAATTTGGGTCAAATATGGACGAACCCAACCGTTGGGTTAACATTTAAAATTGAAAAATTTAACCCAACGGCTGGGTTTGTCCATATTTGACCCAAATGTGGGTTAAAACAACCCAGCATTTTTTAGAGTGTACCTGTAATTGTTTCTGCATATTTTAAGATGATCATTTTGTTCTATCTTTTATAATATTTTAGCATTTTAAATACTATTTTCCATTCTTATTGTGCTCGATATTGTGCACTTTATTGCAAAATTATTTGTTTTGTACCGTTTTTTTTTTTAAAGATGATAAAGAATAGTGATAAAGCTTACCAAATTGCAACTAAATAACATTAGTTAGCTGGTTTATGAGGCGACATCAGGCTACATTCTCCATCATTCAACTGCATTAGAATGATAAAATACAAAGAAAAGCATACATTTCATGCAGTACTTGCAGTGGAGTGCTAAAAAAGCATCAGGAAGTGAAAACAAAATGATTTATAATATTTGCTAACATAAAACAATAAATAAAAATAAAATAATGCATTCAATCTGAGTGGTTTTCACTAACATTTCCTTCTCTTTTAGTCGAGCTTTATCTGACATTTACCTGTAATTGTTTCTGCATATTTTAATATTTTAGATTATCATCTTGCACCAGCACAGCAATAGATTGAACCCTTTAAGAGCATTTATTATATTTTCAGCATTTAGCCTTTTTTCAGTTCAAACAATGCACACAAAGAATATGTGTTCATTATACTGTTTTGAACCCAAATTCACTTGCACCATACATTTGACTCTTTTGATTTTCTTTTTTAAATGGAACACACATTTGATAATGCTTGCCTAACTTATTTACCATAACACGGAAAAATAAATAAAATGAAAATAATTATTGCATTATCATTCTGAATGGTTGCCACTTCTCTGTAGCATTTTTTAGACAGCAAGTTTTTCCTCCAAGTGTTGTAGAAAAAACCCCAGCAAAGGATTCAATTATTGGGATGCATGAGTCATTAATAAGCTCGTTCCATTGTGATACACCACAGCGCTTATGCAGCATACAAAAATTAAACAAAAAGGCAAATGAGATCTAAATGCCAGCACGAGTATGAATGTGCATTTGCTCAAAAATTTAATTTGCAGATGCGTTTTCAGCACTTTGCTTTATCTAATGTTTGGATAAAAGAATAGAATTTCGGTCCGCACCATTTTTCACGCGGGCAGCATGTTCACTTTACCACGAAACACTGTGCGTTGATCCAACACGATCTCATGCAAGTGCGTATCTATACCACAAATGTTATTTTTCATGCCATTTATACGGCAAAAATCTTTTTTGCGTGCATATGCTACGCACTGAAAACCCATGGGTAGGATTAGGGGTGGGGAGTGTGTGCGTATTACACGCCATAAAGTGCGTATCAAGTTCACACTACAGGATTCTATGCCCGATTTAAGCCCGATTTCCAAATCGTTGAGCTCGCCGACAGGTCGGATTGTTAACGCGTGCAAATCGCGGGGGATTAGCATGCTAATATCTAGCATGCTTGATATCCGGAGCTGTCGCACGACTCAACCACATTTGATGTCATGAGCTACAGCCAATCAGAGCAAGGCATGGGTTGAGGTCACCGGGAAAATACACTTTTTTTTTTTGTCAGAGCAAATCATCGCGCAAACAGTTTGCAGCACTAATTTCTGTCTGACGTCCATATTCAAACAAAGACTCGCGTGTTGTGTACTTGTGTTCTTCTTCTTCGCAGGGTAGTGGCGCGCGTGCTGTATTGCGTCATTTCCGGTTCGTTTTATCGCGTGATTTTTTGGTGACAAAACGTGGTTTGTAGACCAGATATAATCGTTGGATGACAGAGTTGTTGTCAACTCGTGTAGTGCGTTACCTCCTGTTGCGGATCAATCACGTTGTGTCGTGTGGTGTGAACAGCTCAACAACTTGAACACTCCTGATTTCACAGAGAGCAAGTCATGTAGTGTGAACCGCACAGTTCAGCCCGACGTTTTAAAATCCTGTAGTGTGAACTTGCCTTCATATGCACGCGAAAACTGCATATCATATGCACGCAAAAACTATTTTTGCTATATAAATGGCACGAGAAATAACATTTGTGGTGTAGAGATCAGTTTCATGAGATCCATTTGATCCGGCTCTTTTGAAAGAGACTCAAACCATTTTTTGGACAAATCCGTTAAAATGACCGGCGTGCAGGGATGCGTTTGCGCGGTATACCGCGGGGCCTGGTCTCTTGGTACGAGTGTGTGAGGTTTTCTGCTAGGCAAGAACAGTTTAACTACTGTATTGATCTCAGAGTGCTTTGGGGTTTGGGCTTTTATCCAAGATAGAAATGGGGGTAAAACTGACGTGTCTTACGGGACGTGGGCCTGCGAGCTGCTTTGACAGATGCACGGTTCGATGGTACAGATCTCTGGAGTTTATCGAGCTGGTGCGGTCTCTCTGCCTCGTGGTGGAGCTGTATATTGACGGATACGTGGAGAGGGAATTATGACCGGAGAATTGAGCAGTCAAGCATTACATGAACAGAAGACGAGTGTATGAACAAGACATGAACGTTAGGTAACAACAATGCTGCGTGACAGCTGAGTGTTTTATGAGTCGCCGGTGTGTGATCAGTGTTTACTGTGCGGTGGGGTTTATGCACAGTATAGCCCAGTAGGCTGCACGTGTAATCAATACAAAACTGTGTGTAAAATGAGGTACAAAATCCTTTAATCTGTTTGCAAACGAAGCCAAATCTGTATCTCACGACACCAGCTAAGTCAATACGCGATGTGAACTAAGTGGAATTAATGATCCGTTTAAACAAATTCAGTCCATGAAACACTCCAACCTCTTAAAGTTCAGTTAAAGTTCCTTTAGATTATTCATTCATTTTTTTATTATTATTATTATTTTTCAGCAAGGATGCATTAAATTGCTCAAAAGTGACCGTAAAGTCTCTTATAATCTTACAAAAGATTTCTATTACAAATAAATGCTGGTCTTATGAACTCATTTTACAGTTTCCACAAATATATGAAGCAGCACAACTGTTTATGACATTGATAATGATCTAAAATGTTTCTTGATCATCACATTAGACTGATTTCTGAAGGATCATGTGACTCTGAAGTCTGGAGTAATGATGCTGAAAATTCAGCTTTGATCACAGGAATAAATTACATGTTACAAAAATATTCACATAGAAAAAAAGTAATTTTTAATTTTAATAATTTTTCACAATATTCCTATTTTTACTGTATTTTTGATCAAATTCAAATACATTAACCCCCGATTTCACAGACAAAGTTTAAGCTAGTCTTAGACTAAAATGCATGTTTGAGCTGTTTTAACTGAAAGCAACTTGCACTGACATATCTATAAACATGTTAGTGGCATTGTTTTTCGAAGGGCACGTTTATAAAAACTACTGGTTACACTTTATTTTAATGTGTCATTGTTACAGTGTAATTATACATTTAAGTACTGATTAATATGAAGCAACTACATGTACTTACTATAGGGTTAGGGTAGGATTAAGATTAAGATTTAGATGAGGGTTAGTTGTATGTAATTATCCATACTTTACTGTTATTACTATGGCAAGTACATGTGACATATGTAACAAGGACACTGTAAAATAAAGTGTTACCAAACTACTAAAATCCCCTAATTAAACTAAGCCCTAATAGCTTAGTCTAAGCCCTGTCTGTGAAACCGGGCCTAAAAATCTATCCGACCCCAAACTTTTGAACAGTAGTGTATATAATATTTATTCAATTTAATGCCTGCACTATCTTTTTGTATCCTGTTCCTTGTGTGTGAAGGGCGATGATATCGTCTCTTAAGTTTTTGGACCATTCTTTTGACTTATTTCAAAAGATGCAGTCAAATGTGACACTCGTTTGTGAAGCTAGCCAGTTTAGATAGTTCATGTGTTCTAGCTCAAGCACACCTGGTGCAGCTCATGAAGCCATTGATTGCTTGAGACAACATCTGTTTTGCAGATGTGTCGTGTGCAGTTTTAAGGGATTCTATTCAGGAGGTTCAATCTTTTTGAATCAGCGGAAGTCATTAAACATTGCATTTTCAGTTGAATTTGGGGAAACAACTTGAAACATTTGTTGTGTAATAGTTATAGTTATAGTTGTGTTGAGCTATTTCAATTACTTTTGTTTGATTTGTTCATTGCACACACCTGAAAGTCTGTCAATTTTGCCAATAAACCTGATTTGCAATGGGGGTTGAATAATTTTGAATATAATATATATATATATAAAATGTCTGCCATTTATCAGTTATTGACCATACTGTACATTACATAAAATAATTTTTCAGCAGTGACCATAATTTGAATATCAAGCATCATAAAAGTTGTCCGTACAAATTTGATGCTGAATTCCAGGTCCTCTGAAGTCATGTGATAGCTTAGCATGAGGGTAAATCATGCTAAGCTGATTAGCATGATCCCCCCCCCCCCTGCTAATTTTCACTGCTAATATTCCGCTTTGCTGTAAATAATGTCAGAATTTTTGTCTGAACTAGTTCTGAAGCCAAGTTAAGCAGTCTAGTTGGCATTGGTAACCAGGCCTGCTGGTGTTTTGAGTAAGGACGTTCAGATCTTCCTCATGCTTGAGTAAACGGTGAGCAGGTGGTTGAAGTCAGTGTCGCCGCGCTGGTGTTGATGTGACAGGTGGCCAAAGGGCAGGTGGGAAGCGGTGATCTGAACTCGACGCGTTCGTATGAGGGCTTCACGCAGCCCGGCCGGAGTTAATGGGATCAGACGTGGAAAAACAGGATCTATCTGCCAGTTAATGTTTAATCCTCTCCAGCCTCAGGCTCCAGCCATCTGATAATTCTTGGGCTGCCTCTCTTCATCATCAAGGTGTCAGAAGGAAGTGCCTCTGTAAATATTTAATTGGTTGCAGTGTGTCGCCCACTTCTCTTCTTCATCCACTGCCTCTCCTTCCACATGTTTTGTTGTCGTCTTTGTCTGCATGACTCTCCCATGCCATCTCATTGACTAGTGGTCAGCTGTGGTATTACAATCAAGTGGCTGCAGAAATCCACAAAATATTGAAACCGATAAACTATTTTTTGATAAAGCAATGAGATAAAGCACTTTTCATTTGTAAATGTATTTATTTTTAAATGCAAAAAATATATTATTTATTGTTGCATTGAACTAGGCTATACATATATAAGCTGATACATAAAACATTAATCAAATTAACAATTGTATATGTATATAACTATACATATTTATTTGAAAAACATTTCACTGACTAATGGATAAACAGGCTCGCAAATATTTGTTACTTTTTTTTTATAAAAAACAAAACAAATTATCATTAATGTTAAATCACCGATCCCAACCTTGTGTAACATTATACTGGCAATCAGCAGAGAAAAATAATAATAACATTTCTCCATGCTTTTCCTCCCGAGACTGTTTTCGCAGGTTATTGTCACACATTTATTATTTTCTCCAGATCTTCAGCATTCGTGATGGTTTGGCTTTCAAAAGTTTCAGTGTTTATTTGATCATCAAGGGCAGCGAGCAATAGATGTGCGGTACAAAGGCATCGAGGCTCTCCGCCGTCGAACTCCAGCTCGCTTTTGTTAATAACTTTGCGCCAGAAGCAAGTGCAATTACAAACGAGAGCATGTAAAAGTCAAGGGGATACAAATCATGTTTGAATTAATGTCTCACAGGTCTCAGGGAATCAAGCCCCGAAGCCTCTCTGAGGCGAGGCGCCGAACGCAGCAAATGATGCATCTGTTGTAGGCCCAGTGAACAGTTAAAGCATGCTGAGGGTGTCTCTAGACATGGGAGAGACGCTTTAGGAAGACGTTTAACTTTGAAGGACAGAGCTAAAGAGAGCTTCGAGTTGTTGGACCAAGAGATGAAATGTAAGTGCTGTTGAATGAATGCCAGAGCTGCAACATGGTGTTAATGATCTGAAGAAAAGAGCCGCTACAGTGAAAACTGCTTTTCCATGCTGGTTCGGCTCCTGCGGCTCCACGGATGTTATAGTGTTGACAGTTTTACTAGGTTTTGTCTTGTTTTGGGTTTCCAATTCAGTTTAAGTTTCATTTAAATTGCTCATAAATTCTTATAAAATTGCTTTATCAGATCACTTTGCTATCTCTATGCAATATGCATGAATTATCTTGTTAACAAATACTTATTTTGCATTTTGTTTCAAAGTCGTAGAAAAAGAAATGGGTGGAAAGCGTCTAGTAACGAAAATCTGCTTGTCGTTCCCAGGTTTAAACTATCTATTGTGGGTGGTAGGGCTTTTAGTGTTGTAGCGACCTTGGGTTCTTAAAAGGCGCTATAAAAAATAAACATATTATTATTATTATTATTAATGACGACAGAGTTGTGACGGTTCCGCGTGAATTCCCTACAAAGAATGGCGGCTGCTGGCGAACAGCGGTCTTTCGAATCGGCTTTGGCCGCGACTCAGGAGGACTTAAGCTTTTCTTTGAGAATAGAACAAAGAACGGCACTGAAGTCATTCTTAAAAAAGGAAGATGTGTTCGGAGTTTTAGTTTATATCAACTAGCTCCGCTGGTGGGAAAACGCATGGGACTCACTCAGCCACAACGGTTCGTTGCTCTGGTTGGTTGTAGCGCTATCCTTTTGCGTGCAGAGGGAATTTGAAAGACAATCATTTATCCCGCCCCTCGGATTGAGCCCTGCCAATGGTGAGTTCACAGAACAGGAAACATCTTGATGTGGGTCTGGCTTGCCAGGCTAATGGTTACAGTTAGAGTTACTACAATAAATGCATGGTGAATGTTAGTGATATGTGGACTGAAAAGCCTTCTTTAAAGTCCCTGTAAAGGCAATTCTAAAAAAAAAAATCTAAACACATTATAAATGTTAGAAATGTATTGCTAAAACATATTACAAAGACTGTGAACTGTGAAGTACTGAATTGTGGAGTTAGACCGTTAAACAGTTTTTCACCATTGCTGTGTTCCGGATTTTTTGGGGCGGGGCTAAAGCGGTGGCTCTGACGCACTGAGCTCCTGGACACGCCCCTACTTGATGACGCACTGGAGCCACTGAGGCTGGCCCCTCACCTACATTCACATCAGTTTGATGGTCAATCGCGAGTTACTGTCAGTACTATTAGTTACAGCCTACAGTTTTCTAGCTAGCTATGCCTTCGTCACGGAAATGCGTACTACTTGGATGCGTACAAAACAGATCTGTGTCCTTATTTAAATTTCCGAAAAACGATCTCATCAAGAAGAGGTGGATTCATTTTCTAAAGAGCCACCTTAATGGAGAGCTGAGGAGTGATACCCGCCTCTGTAGTGATCATTTTACACGGGATAGTTTTATAAACTTTAGTTGGAGACAACTGGGATTCACTCATAATCCGCTGTTACTGGTGAATGTGGCCGAACCGACTATCTCCCACCTCGGCCTTCATCCTCCCGTCGCGCCGACAACTGGTGCCATCATCGCCAGTGCGTGCCCACCAATGAGTGTTTGTTTCAGCGCAGCCAGCGGACACGCCCCCAGCGCTAGAGAGCAGAGACTACTGCTCATTTTTTCAATATTTTATGTACTTGCCGGCTTTTTTTATCATTCAAATTTGGCTGGGTGGCTAATAACACATGTTTCTGTGGTGTGACAAGCTCAGAACACATACCTAATTTTGACTTCACAGGGACTTTAACTTGCTGGTTCATGGCACACTGTTTCTCCTGGTTTTAGCTGTTTGACCTGGCCTGAGTAAACCAGTTTTAGGCTTGTGCTGCGCTGTCTATTATTGCTCCGAGCTGATAACCCGTCTGCGCTGCGCAGCTCAAACATGTAGTGTGGATTCATTCTGCTTTTGTTTCATTTGTCGTTTCATGTTTCTCATAATGGCAGCACTTATCAGTTGGGTGACGTGGTGGTGGCACCAGTGCGACCTCTAACAAAATGTAGTCGCAAGGGCAGGAAAAAATGATACAAAATGCAACCATTTGGTCGCAGTCTGGAGCCCGGATGATGAACTGTTCAATGCTATATATTTTTTCACTCATTGGCTAATGGATACGGAAAAACATTTGGCAAATGCATTTAAAAATAGTTTATTATTGTTAAATTCAACTATATTTTTAAACATTAAATTAACACTTTTATATTATAACTAGTATGTATATGAACACAGAAATGTTGTCCTGTATGGGCCACTTCTAACTCCATCATAAACTGCTCTCTCTCTCTGCCTCTGATGACACTTTTTCAGAAACTGCATCAAGGAGCAACTTTGATGCATGTATTGTTTTTATGTCAGACAGACGGCCACTCTCTGAGGCACTTTTACTTTGTACTGACTCTTTCACAGCTGTTTTCACACGCCGTCTTTGGTCCGTAGGGATCTAGATTGAGTTGTGACAGATTTGTGATGGTGAAACTGTGATGTTGTGGATCCTATAGCACATCCATGATCGCTCCTGCAGCCCTTTTGCAGTGTTAAGAGCCAATGCATTATGGTCATCTGCCTATCTTGAGCAGTTTTTACATTGTATTGCACATGGCATTAGGGATGTCCTGATCAAGTTTTTTGTGTCCCCAATCTGATACGAGTCATTGAATTTGGAGCGTCTGCCGATACTCCCAATCCAATACTTTTCCTAATGCTTGGTGCACACTTCAAGTACATAAAAAATCTAGATCAGGTCTGGACATGGCATGTATATTCACTCAGTACGTTTGCACAGACTTCTTAAGGGAATATTTATTCACCCTCATGTCTGTGGCAATCGTAGATCTCAGAGCAGATATCAAACTACAACTTAATGTGATTTTAACATCATTTAAAAAAAGAAAGAAGTCTCTTATTTAAATGCCCTGTCTGTTTTGTTTTATTATCAGGTGCATTTCTCACTGGCCCCAAATTTTATTTTACTCTAGTAAGCAAACCCGGTGCATCATTTAATTTCAGCTGGGAACACCCTGGGAAAAGACCGATGTGGTTTTCACAACAGAGCGAAAATAGAACGGAGCACTTCATAATCAAGCGTATTTGTGCATACGGCATGGGAGTGTTGACCCAGCTAGAGATATAACACACCGAGCTGGGGAGCAGAACCGGCCAGGTATTAAAATCTGAGGTGCCAATTGAGCTGTGAAGATAAGAATTGAAAAGGGAATTGGGAATAACCCGCTCTGTTTTATATCCATTCCCATAATGCACTGGGACTTTACGGTGTGCATGCATCATCCGCTTGATGCAAAGTAGTCCAAGAAATGGAAATGGGTAAAATGAGCTCATTTTCGAATTGAATTACCCATAATGCTTTAGGTTTAAAGGGGTCAAGTGCCATTTTTTTATTTATTATGTTGTCTGATGTCCACTTATAATGTGTCAAATTTTATTTAAAAAAAAAAAAAATCCTGATTTTGAAATAATAGGCTATTTTCTATCCTGTTTTTGACCCTTTCTGCGAAACACACTGTTTTGATAGGTGTGCCACATGCAAGACTTGAAAAAGTAAATGCCCACTGCTATGATTGGGTAACAGTTTTGCATATTTAAATGTAACAGACAAAGTGTGTTGTGACATTACTGTTGGATCCAATATAGTCGCCACTGCATCATTTTTTTATTTTCAATCTTTCTGAAAAGCCTGTGTCTTGTTTAACAATGAATCCACAGTTAAAGCAAACCAACACACTGTGTCTTACTGATGCGATCTGACTGAAACCTCGTTAAAAATAAAGTTCATCCACGCTTTCTAAATGTTATGTGGATGGCAATGTAAAACGTCCTGTAATCCTCAGAGAAGCCTCTATGGTTATATGTAAAGTAATCCTGTGTTTGCTTCTGTCTTATATTTACTGCTACATGACATGCACATATCAGTGGGCGGGGCTAAAGAGGCAGTGATGTACAAGTAGGCGTCGGTCTTCTTCTGCGGAGGCGGACCTTCGTTGCACTGGAGAAATAATGTGACAAAATATTTTTTTTAGCTTGGTTTCAATAAATGCTGTTTTTTGACTAACAAGGAAGTTGTGAGATCTGGAACTTACAACATATTTGTATTGTACAATAACCTCTTATATGTCAGAACATCAAGGAATACTGGCCTGTGCTGTTATTTGTCAGGACGTCTACAAGGTTGTCTCATACATCAAGAACAAAGCGCAACAGTAGAAGAAACCTTGGCTGTTCAGAGAGTAGGAGGAAAATGCGTCCTGACTGCCCTGAAGTGCATAGCAACTACATTTGCTTTAAAGCCAGAGAATTTCAGGGATGCTCACAATGCAATACTTGCATGCTGATAACATCATACTGCACAGCGTATGTGCATTGCCTGCCGTTTATAAAAATATATATATACAGTGGAAAACGTGACCTCATTGAGTTAAATGCCTTATTTTAGTTGTCCTGTCATCTTGGAAGTGATAAAAACGTGCTTATTTTGCTCAAGATAAGGATTTATTAATAAGTCCACATGCAAACAAGAAACTATGCAACAGATTGAGAGCTGTCGTCCAAACACAGAACGTTGTGATGCTGTTTGTGAATGTTCGTTGGCCCGATGGTTTCGGGAAACGCACCCCTGTTTAGTTCCTGTCTCTATGAACTTCTGAAAGCACACTGTGCTCTGATTGGTCGGCTGGATCAGTGTGTTGTGATTGATCAAGTGCTTTGAGCGTGTTTGTGAAATGTCCCGCCCCTTACCATAAGGCAGGAATTATTATAATGAGGAATATTGTGACGTGTTTGTTCCTGGAAGAAACGCAAGACTACAATGGAGGCGTTTCAGGAGTTCAGAAACACTGACACTGATATAGAGAAGAACTGGAACTTTGCAGAGCTTTTTCTTGCTCAAACTGCAACATTACACACTAAAGAAAGATGAACAAGGGGAAAAAATAATCATGGACCCCTTTAAAAATGCTGCGGACTAATTCGTCACACTGGAAACGGAAGCTCACGTTGCACTGTAGGAAACAGCAGTTTACAGGATATATTATCACTTTTTTTTAAATTTCTAAGCAGCCAGAGATATTATCTTTGATTAATCTTGTTTACATTCATGTAATGCAAAGTGTGTCTTGGGCCCAAAATCTTCATCAGCATTCGTCTTTGCTGGTATTTTATTTTTACTGGATTAAAGTAGGATTTAGAAAAGCAATTTAAAATTTGCATTTAAAATTGTTTCATTGTTGCAATTAACTTTTTTTTATTTGTTTATAACTGTGTCAGTTTAAAAAGCACTGTACATTTATTTTTAATAAATTGATAATTGATTCATTGTATTTTTTTAAGTGCCACTCCTAGGCTGTTTGAATTAGCATGCTAATATACTTCTCAGTATATAGTACATGCATAAATATGTCTATATACATAGACATAGTGCAATATAACTCATGCAATACACTTAACGTAACCCTCCATTTCTAATGTGATGTATAAAATGCAAGTATTATCCACCATAACAGATAAAGTGGGTATTCATGCAAAGCATCTTGTGAATGCAGAAATCATTCTGGCTCATATATGCATACACACATACACAGAAGCGCTTTCTTTAAAAAGAATGATTAATAATGAAAATAATGAAAGATGATTAAGCAATTACTCTGATTTAAATCAGTCCGTGCCCTTGTGTGCCGCAAGTCGAGAAAACTTAATTTAGCAATGTCATTGCTGGTCACTTCAGCGGATAATGCAAAGCAGCTTTATGCAATTTGTGTACGATACCATGACGTGCATGACAATGCAGCCCACGCTTCTTTTCATTACTCTCAGCAATTTGGGGCGCCTCCGCCGTGGCTCCCTCTCAAATTAAAAAAGCCCAGCGTTTGGCCATCACATGCCGCTCTGCTTAAAATCCACCGTCTCCTTTTGTCTTCCTCTCTTCCTCTCTCCAATCACACTTGGCAAGCTGTCGGTTCACTGGCTTCGCATGCACGTTAAACACCAAGACCTTCCGGGTGCTTCTTAACTCTTGACTGCACTTGTGTCTCGTATATTAAACCTCGAAGGCAGGATGACCAAATATTGTCCGGCAGATATGAGGGACAGTGGCGGTTATGACGGGGATTATGAGCAGAACTGGAAGACGCTGGAGCCATATTCGCCGGAGCCACGCCGGGAGAGAGAGGCCTCTGTCCCGATAGCACGCTAATCTCTATTTGCAGAGGAAATTGGAACGTATTTTGCACACTGAATAGATAAGAACAAGAATGGCGTTTGAAAACTAAAAAGGAATTTGACGTTGTTTTTGCCACCTGCAAATTCACATTTCCTCTCATGTCCTGCTCGGTTCGCATCACAGTATGATTTCTGTGTGTAGTTTTATTTGTGCATATGTAAACACCCGTGTGTGTGTTTGTGCACGAGTGTGTGTATGTGTATGTGTATGTTCCCATTGTCTATCAAATGGATACAAATGCAAACACTTATGATAGATAATTCCTCATTTACCATAAATAAACTTGCAGTTGTGAGATGTAAAGACACCCTGTGAGATATTAAGTGGTAATTATGACAAATAAAGTGGCAGTTGTGAGATATAAAGTTACAGCTATGAGAAATAGTCACAATTGTGAGATATGAAGTCCTGTAGCTGACTGACACATACCATGATAAATCACCTGGAATTTTTGCTTATGATAGTCACATAAATATGGAAGCTTTTTTCCACTACAGCATAAAACAATTAAAAAAGATAATTCTGACTTTTTATCTCGCAATTATGACTTTTTCTCGCAATTGTAAGTTTATATCTCACAATTCTGACTTTTTCTCAGAATTTCAAGAAAAAAGGTCAGAATTGTGAGATAAAAAGTCGCAATTGCTTTTCTTTTCAGTGGTTCTTTTCAATCTCTTTAAATTCCTAAACGTAAATTAGGGAGGAGCGAGCCTAGCCTGGTCCTACCAGACTCTCATACATTTAATTCGCTAACGTTTGGTCGTGACGAAACTTCAACTCAAACTAGCACACGACCTCAACGTCATCGTTCTCAGAAACTCCCTCTGTTCGCTGATTGAACCGGTAAAAAATTGACCGGAGAAAACCAAAGAATATACCACAAACCCAGACGTAGTACTGAAGGAAAATGAAAATTGAGCGGAAGTACGTAGGAGGGCGGAGCCAGGCTAGAGCGAGTAATCTTTCAATCAAACGCCAGAGTATATAAGAAGCCGCTTACCTCTCTCTGTTCCAGCGTCCCTCCACCTCCCCAGCTCCACCTTCATCTTAGGTATCTTGCCCTTCGTAATCATCCTACATTTAGCCACTGTGGGGGTATATCAGAGCTCGGGTTAAAGCTGCTTCATCGAGCCCCTCTTCAGTGGACAGCAGGCTAAATAAGTTTAACCGAACATGTGACCCTGGATCACAAAACCAGTCTCGAGTCGCACGGTTATATGTGGTTATATACTGTGCTATATGTGGCAATAGCCAATTGTATGGGTTAAAATTATAGATTTTTCTTTTATGCCAAAAATCATTAGGATATTAAGTAAAGATCATGTTCCATGAAGATATTTAGTAAATTTCCTACCGTAAATATATAAAACATGTATTTTTGTGAGTGAATGCAGCACAATCGTGAACATAAATGCACAACTTTAAAGGAGATTTTCTCAATGTTTAGATTTTTTTGCATCCTCAGATTCCAGATTTTCAATAGTTGTATCTCTGCCAAATATTGTCCTATCAAACCATACATCAATGGAAAGCTCGTTTATTCAGCTTTCTTATGGGTAAATCCAAATTACAAAAAATTTACCCATGTGACTGGTTTTGTGGTCCAGGGTCACATCTTAAAGATTTTATGGGCAAACAAACTCGTTAAATGTTAGAAATTCGTGAAAATTAGAAATTCTGCCTTGGCAACTAACTGAAATAAAATGAGTTCAAGTTCTAAGATGACTAAAACTAACGCTAAAGAGAAGCTTGAACAAAAGCCCAACAAAATTACTAAAAATTTAAATTTGAATGAAAACTAAAAAATTTAAAAATAAAAGAATTTGGCAGCAGTAGTAGCACATGCACACTATTCTCCATTTGCAGAGGAAATTGAAGCGTATTTTGCGAAACCTGAATAGATAAGAACAGAAATGTCATTTGGAAACTATAAAGGATGGTGCCACCGAACAAACTCACATTTCCTCTGATGTCCTGTTCGGTTCGCATCCCAGTTTGATTTCTGTGTGTAGTCTTATTTGTGCATATGAAAACGCACGTGTATGTGTTTGTACACAAGTGACAGCGTTGAGTGTGTGAGTGTGTGTACGACGTTCCCATTGCAGCGGCGGTCCCTTCATTTCACGCTCCGCCGCGTGCGTGCGAATCCTCTTCCCCGGGCTCATTATCAGGTCTGTTCGACGAGAGCACGCGGGCCGCAACCCAATCATTATTCAAGCCCGCTGACGGTCAGCGCCGACGGCTCCATGCTGTCGTTTTGCGCTCTTATTATTCTCTCCTCACAAATAACTAAGCAAAACCACAAAACAAATCCTGCCTGATCAGGATCAATGAGGTGCTCAGTACCCGCCATGCCGCCCGGGGACTCGGGATCGAGTGGACCTTCTGTTGTTGGAACAACTGCGGTGTGCTCACTGTCTCTCCTCTCGTTTCTTTGGCAGGACCCACCGGTGCCCAGGCGGCCGAGTTCGGACACTTGCCCGACAACATTACCGTGCTGGAAGGAGAAAGCGTCATTTTGAGGTGACTTCACAACACACCTGCATCTTTGTGTGTTAAATGCTTTAAAAACACTTTCTAGGACTGCATGATTTACCGAAATAAAATCATAGCTGATGTGATTATCAAATCGCAAATGTTGTTAAAGGGATATTTCACCCAGAAATTTAAATTCTGCCATCATTTATTCACCACGTTGTTCCAAACCTGTAGTAGGCCTATGAGTTTCTTTCTTCTGCTGAACACAAAGGAAGATATTTTGAAGAAATGACTTCCATAGTATTTTTCTTTTCTTTTTTTCTAGTCAAGTCAAGTCATCTTCATTTATATAACGATTTTAACAATGTATAGATTGTTTCAAAGCAGCTTTACCGAGATAAACGTATAATTTAAGGTAACATAGATTGTTTTGGCTTTATAGCGGTACTTGAATAACGTTGTTTTCCAGCTAAAGTTAGTTTTGATTGATTCACTTTCATCAAAATGATAATTTGTTATTAAATTAGAGACCGCTAAGACGACACCGTTCCACTATGGAAGTCAATGAGGTCCATCAAATGTCTGGTTTAAACCACATTCTTCAAAATATCTTCCTTCGTGTTCAACAGAAGAAACTCAAACAGGTTTGAAAGAACTTGAGGATGAGTAAATGATGACAGAATTTTCTTTTTTAAGTGAACTATCCCTTTAAATAGCACAGGGGAGCCGCCTTGATGAATGTTGTATTGTATGTGTACCTTTATTCTTAGTATTTTGTTATTTCATTGTTTTTATTGTATCAGTCTGTGACTAATATTTTTGTGTATTTTTACTGTGAAGTACTTTGGTAGGCCATGGCCTTGGAAATGTGCTATATAAATAAATGTGACATTGACATTAAATCAATCGCTTATCACATGCATTTGATGGTTTTCAATGTGAACACGGCAAAACAAGGCTTTCCTCCGTTGACAGCCAGTCATTTTTACCAGGTTTGTACTAAGTACTAGACAGTTATGTTAAAAGACCAATATTAATGATGTACAGGGAAGAACCCAGAATATAAATGCAACAGTTTCTCCTTAAGCATTTTCCCTACAGGAAACCATTATAAAGTGCATTGTGCAAAGAAAAGAAAGTGCAAAGAAAACGCTTAACCATATAGCGAGTTGGATTCATATTCTGAGCTCATCTCCTCTTATTTATATACAGTAGTATGCATCATCTATACGGTTATACTTCATTTGGTCTTTTAATATCACTGTTTTATAGGCCCTTTTACATTTTATATTGCCCAGCTCGTGTTTTATTATACTCGCCATCCGGAGGATGCATTTTTTTAACGCTTTAATTTCAGTCTCTCTAGTTTTGTTGTTAGTCAGTTTCCAGGCAGACGTGAGTTTTCAGTCTATCAGCCAGCAATTGAACTCCTGAACCTGCTGTCAGCGGTTCACATTCTCAAAAGCACCATATTATTATTCCACACAACTACACTGGGAATGGGAATTGATGTGATATCACAGTTTGATACGCTGAAAGAAAGTTAAAGCTGACATGAATGTGAGTGATATTTAAGCCTTAAATGTGTCATGATTTTTTCCATTTAAAGAGCAGAGCAAAGCAGTGACATCTAGAGGTGAACTGTGGTTACTACATGTGACCCTGACCAATGGCATTACAGTGTGTGGTCTGATTCGCTAGTGGCTGGTGCTCTTCAAGAGTAGTGAAGTGCAGTTATTAGTTATTAATGGCATTTTATTTATTATGGCGTCTTCAGCGTTGCTCCCCACATCTGCTTCTAGAACATTGGGGATATTTCATGCAAATTATACCAAGCTCAGAATTGCATTTTTGTGTTATTTACAAATGTCAGCAGGCAGAGGATAGATTATGAGCAACTGAATGTGTTTTGACAGATTTACTCCTCTCGGAGCGCTGTGTTGTATGTGTACGGCACTGTTTGTAATTTCAGAAGCTGTCAGTCAGCAATATCACTGTCAGGTTTTGCCAGTTTGTTGTATAAAGAAGCTTTCGGACTAAAATAGTTGAACGCAAGCTTTAATGTCCAATGAATGTCCAACAGTCTGGTGATTTGGTGCAAATGGTGCTGATGATGCTCTCATAGATTCCCAGTGTCCAGACGGGACCCAGGACAACGTGTTTAGAGCTTTTTGTCCAATGAACATTGATCTTTGCACCACTGAAATCAATGGATTTATAGACCCATTGAAGCCGGCCGTGCATTCACTGACTTCAGCGGACATATTCAATTAGTAGAGAACAGATGAAGTCTCTGAGTGAGTTGTGGAAGAGTGCTGTGATATTTTTACATTTTTCAAAACATTTTTTATAAGGGATCTAGAATGATATTTAACCCTCTGTTGCATGCATTATGGGGAAAAACTTTGATTTTTATGGTAAAGAAAATCTGATTGAGTTTTAATGCATAAGAAAAGCTATATTTGAATTGAGAGGACTTAAAAAAAAAAAGTAAATCCTGAAAATAATTAATATGGATATATTGATTTAAAAAAAACGTAAATAAAAAACTTGATAGGCAATATTTATTTTAAAAAAAAATTAGGAGAGAGTGCTATGTGATATATTTGACACTTTTTCAATAAATTATTGAAATGATATTCAACCATCTGTTGCATGCATTTTTTTAATGGTTTAAAAATGTTTGATTCCATTTTCATGCATAAGAAATGCAATATTTGAATTAGGAGAACTTAATATTTACTATGGATAAATGGATCATTTAAAAATATATACAAATATGTTACAATAATATAAAAAAAACATGATAACTGCAATATTTTTCAACAAACATATTAATTTAGGAGAGAGCGCTGTGTGATATATTACACTTTTCTTAAACTAAATTGTTTAAAAGTACCTAGAATGAAATGTAACACTCATGTTTAAAATTAAATTAAAATATTTGATTTCGATTTTAAAGTTATATTTGGGAACTGGGAGGACTTTCAGTGAAGAAATGCCGAAAAATAATTAACATGGATAAATGGATAATTAATTTTCTTAAATAAAAAACACACAACTGCTATATTCTCTATAGTGGCTGAATCCGCATCCGTTCCACTCCCACACAAGCCTACACACATATTTCCTCATGACAAATACTTGAAATGACTAAATGCTTTTAAAATAGGGTTTACTCACTAACAAATGTGAATCATATTCTGGATGAAGGAATAAAGCTTTTGTGAGGGCAGATCTCCAGAGCTCGACACATCCTCCGCACGGAGAACAGCGCCAGATAAAGACTTTTCACTGCCAGAGTGATCGAGAAAAGCTTTCTGTTGGTTTATTCAAAACTCTCCCTTTAATATTAACCATTGCATTGCCATCTTATGCGCTCGCAAAGCCAATACAACGCACGTGCTCCCCTCAGACATCATGCAGTAAAGGGTTAATGTGTGTATGGATTACTTGTGCATATATAAACATCACAGCACTTCTTCGATGGCCATTCGGGGAGCTGCGCTGTCACGGCTTGTGTTTTCTGGCACTGTGCAGAGTTAAAGCAATCACCACTGGTCTGATTAGTCAGCGTAATGATCTAGTAGTTAATGACCCGGACCTTATGAGCGAGTTGTAACGATTACGAAAGAAAGTTTCATGCAGAGTTTCATGCTAGCGCTCATTCAATGCCATCACAGTAATTGGCTGTGGAACTTAGTGTGTAGACGACATATTTTATTTAAAACAAGGCATTGAGGGAGAGGCGTATACAGTCCAGAAATGGTGCACACAATAAATGTGACCCTTCACAAACCCAGTCTGGAGTCGCACGGGTATATCTGTGGCAATAGCCAACTATACACTGTATAGGTCAAAATTATCCATTTTTCTTTTATGCCAGAAATCATTAGGATATTAAGTAAAGATCATGTTCCATGAAGATATTTAGTAAATTTCCTACTGTAAATATATAAAACATGTATTTTTGTGAATGAATGCAGCACAATCGTGAACATAAATGCACAACTTTAAAAGTGATTTTCTCAATGTTTTGATTTTTTTGCATCAGATTCCAGATTTACAATAATCATATCTCGGCCGAATATTGTCCTATCCTAACAAACCGTACATCAATGTAAAAGCTATTTATTGATGTATAAATCTCACGTTCAAAAAAATGACCCATGTGACTGGTTTTGTGGTCCAGAGTCACAAATGTAATTTGCCTCACAGCCTTGTTTTTATTCACTTCGAGTGAGTCAATTCTGTCTGTCCTTTTCAATCTCCTCTCTTTCTCAGATGCAAGATAGATGAGGAGGTCACTCACAAGGCATGGTTGAACCGCTCCAACATCTTATTCACGGGCACAGATAAGTGGTCCCTGGACCCCCGCGTCTCCCTGGTGAACAACAACAACAGCGACTTCTCCATTAAGATAGAGAGAGTGATGGTGGCAGACGAGGGACCCTACACATGCAGTTTCCAGGCCAAGAACCAGCCTCGAACGGCCCACGTCTACCTCATCGTTCAGGGTACGGTGACAGGAACGACACTATAAGTTCGATTAAACCATCAAAATATGGGGAACATATTTTTGAAATATTTTGAGGGGAAAACAAAACACTAAACTTGGTTGAGGCATTTATCTGACTAAATTATTTGGGAAAACAGCAGCTACAGGTTTTTATTTTACTGTGCAAAAGAAAATGCATAGAAAAACAAAAAGCTCACAGGAGATAGCATCTCACATAATCTGTTACTAAAGGATTAGTTCACCTTTATAAAAACTTCTGCTGATAATTTACTCTCCCCGATGTCATCAAGATGTCCATGTCTTTCTTTCTTCAGTGGAAAAGAAATGAAGGTTTTTGATGAACACATTTCTCCATATAATGGACGTCAATGGGCCCCAAACGGGTCAAGGTCCAGATGACAGTGTCAGCGCCGCTTCAACGGGCTTTAAACGACACCAGACGATGAATACGGGTCTTATCTAGCGAAACCATCGTCATTTCAAGAATAAATACACAAGTTTAAGTTTTATAAGCACAAGTGCTCGCCTTGCTCTGTTCTGTGATGCGCGTTCGTGACGTCACGTAATACGCAGTTACGCTGAAAAGGTCACGCACGCTTCTGTGAAAAGTAAAACATTTCTGTCCTGACGAAAATTTTCTTTTAGGCTTTTTAATATTACAACACCAGGATACACACACGAGATGGGCATTTTAAACGATAAACTGACACAAAGACATTTGAATATGTGTGTATGGTCCTCCTTCCGCACATCTGTAAACACTGACTCATCAAGCGTGACCTTTACAACGTAACTGCGTATTACGTGACGTCACGAACGCGCATCACAGAACAGAGCAAGGCGAGCGCTTGTGCTTATAAAACTTAAACTTTTTTATTTATTCTTGAAATGACGATGGTTTCGCTAGATAAGACCCGTATTCATCGTCTGGTGTCGTTTAAAGCCCGTTGAAGCGGCGCTGACACTGTCATCTGGACCTTGACCCGTTTGGGGCCCATTGACGTCCATTATATGGAGAAATGTGTTCATCAAAAACCTTCATTTCTTTTCCACTGAAGAAAGAAAGACATGGACATCTTGGATGACATCGGGGTGAGTAAATTATCAGCAAAAGTTTTTTTTAAAGTGATCTAATCCTTTAATATTTCGTTGGTTCCATCTTGTTCATAATTTCTACCTAACCAAAAATTATGTCTGCACAATTTGACGTGTGATTGCGTTATCACAAATTGACTCAATAAGGCAGCACAACTACGCAATATTCTTACAAATTTTTTTGGTTTATTTTTTAATTTTTTCATATTTGACTAAAAGGTGGCCATGTCAGTTTCCCTATAAGCCTCACTTTTGGCCACTGCTGTGTGTCAACAATGAAAATGCAAAAATATGAATGGTTTCTAAAAAAGGTTTCAGAAAAAAGTAAGTCGCAGAAATGTGTGTAAATTTTGTGATCAGTGTTTCTATGGAAGTCTGTAGAAATAAAAAAGATTCCAACTTTACATCTCACAGTTCTGACTTAATTTAGGTGTAATTAATCACACTTGTGACTTTATAGTACTTTATATCACACAATCACAAAAATAATGTGCAGTGTAAATTTAAATCTCACAATATCTTTAAATATCGACACAAAATTTTATTTTAACCATTAAATTCAACTATACCATTACCAAAAGTTTGGGGTCAGTACGTTTCTTTTATGTTTTGAATGAAGTCTCTTCTGCTCACCAAGGCTGTGTTAATTTAATCAAAAATACAGTAAAATTGTGAATGTTATTAGAATTTAAAATAACAGTTTTCTATGTGAATATATTTTAAAGTGTAATTTATTTCTGTGATCAAAGCTGTATTTTCAGCATCATTACTCCAGTCTTCAGTGTCACATGATCCTTCAAAAATCAGTGTAATATGATGATTTGATGCTCAAGAAACACTTCTGATTATTATTAATGTTGAAAACAGTCATATATTTGTGTGAAAAAATTATAATTTTTATGATTCTTTAATGAATAGAACGTTCAAAAGAACAGCATTTTTTTAAATGAATATTTTTGTAATATTATAAATGTCTGTACTTTGACTTTTGATTTACATTTAATCATTTAGCTGATGCTTTTGTCCAAAGCGACTTACAAATGAGGAGAACAATAGAAGCAGTAGAACCAACAAAAGAGCAACGATATGTAAGTGACAAGTCCCAGTACATGTAACATATATATAAATCATAGATACTATTTAATGCATCCTCATTGAATAAAAGTATTAATTTCTTTAAAAAAATGTTTTACTTTCTGACCACAAACTTTTGAACAATTCACAGCTGCAAAAAAATAAATAAAAAATACAAATTGTGAGATATAAAGTCACAATTACTTTTTATTTTATTTTATTCTGGCCTTCCATAGATTTCTGTCCATCCAAAAGAAAAACAATAGAAATGCAGACCGTTCTCCTCTTGGATATCTAGTTATTTTGCTTCTATGAGTTTCAAACAAACAAACTAACAAACAAACAAACACTTTCCAGAGAGTGTGTGCCACTAACCAGCGTAACTGACACATCCAGTGGCGATTTCTTCCCTGGAAATGCTTATTTATTTTATTGATCAATATGCATAGACTGAACAGAATGGTTTACTTCCAGTTATCTCTGCACATTAAAGTTGATGAGTTTAACATCAAATTTTAACATCAAAAAGCTCATTTCTGATTCAAGTGCTTCTCTTCTTTTATATCACTCCAAACCCATTTGATTTTATTTCTGCTGTGAAACATAAAAGAAGCAATTCCTTTAACTCTTTCCCCACCAGCATGTTATCTGTTAGTTGCCATGCAGCCAGCGCCTGCATTTTAGAGCGTGTTCATAAAACGTTCATGGCGGCCAGAATATTTTGTTGAATGAATATACAGGTGCTGGTCATATAATTAGAATATCATGAAAAAGTTGATTTAATTCAGTAATTCCATTCAAAAAATGAAACTTGTATATTATATTCATTCATTAAACACAGACTGATATATTTCAAATGTTTATTTCTTTTCATTTTGATGATTATAACTGACAAGTAATGAAAATCCCAAATTCAGTATCTCAGAAAATTAGATTATTACCCTTTAAGTGTCACCCCCCTTTTTTTGAATATACATGAAAATGCACTTTCCGAACTTAAATGTTTGTAACTCAAGAATGCTTTGGAATATGGATGTAAGATTGGTCTTGTTTTAAAGAAGAAAATTGGCAGATTTTTGTAGATGTGAAATAAATTAAGAAAGTGTAACAGAAAAAAAAGTTATAGAAGTTTGAGTTTATGAAAATATAAAATAAAAAAAATAATTATTCATATTTTATATAAAATATATTTTTTCAAAACCTGGGTGACTCTAAAACTGCACAAAAATCAAAGCCAAAAATCTGAACAAGTTGTGTTTTAAATTTTAGGTTGATATCTCAAAAAATTAGCTTTCAGTGAGATTTAGTTTGGGCGCAGCACCACACTTCTCCACTAGTGGACATTAATGCCCATATAAGGGCGCCTCCATTTCCATATATGTTTTTTCTTTATTTCTAAAACATTTTCAGACCTTTTTTTCTAAAATAATTGAACAAATGCTATCTTTTGAACTCTTGGCATGAAAACAAACTGAGGTTTCTACCATTTTTTTCATGATTTTTCATGTTCATCACTATTTCAAAATAAAGGACTGAACACGCCTTAGGAGTATGAAAATATTATTGTTGCAAATTGATAAATTACAGCTCCTCTGTAATTTATTTTGAAAATCAGTCACCAAATATGTAAACTAGAGATTGTAAGCTTTCAAATGATATGTAGTTTGTCAATATTAGTTTAGGTTTAGTATAGGATATTACTATTTTAAATATGTAATGAATTTGGGCCCACCGGTGGGCCGGTGACACTTAAGGAGTTCAAGACCAATACAAAAACAGGATTTTTAGAAATGCTGGCCAACTGAAAAGTATAAAGATGAAAAGTATGAGCATGAAAAGTATGAGCATGAAAAGTATGAGCATGTCCAGCACTCAATGCTTAGTTGCGGCTCCTTTTGCCTGAATGACCGCAGCAATGCGGCGTGATGGAGTCGGTCAGTCTGTGGCACTGCTCAGGTGTTATGAGAGCCCAGGTTGGTCTGATAGTGGCCTTCAGTTCTTCTGCCGGTCTGGCATATCACATCTTCCTCTTCACAATACCCCATAGATCTTCTAGGGTTAAGGTCAGGCGAGTTTGCTGGCCAATTAAGAGCAGGGATACCATGGTCCTTACACCAGGTACTGGTAGCTTTGGCATGTGTGCTGGTGCAAGTCCTGTTGGAAAATGAAATCTGCATCTCCATAAAGTTGGTCAGGAAGCATGAAGTGCTCTAAATCTTCCTGGTAGACGGCTGCGTTGACCTTGGACCTTTAGAAAACACAGTGGACCAACACCAGCAGGTGACATGCACCCCAAACCATCACTGACTGTGGAAACTTTACACTGGACTTCAAGCAATGTGGATTCTGTGCCTCTCCTCTCTTCCTCCAGACTCTGGGACCGCGATTTCCAAATGAGATGCAAAATTTGCTCTCATCAGAAAAGAGGACTTTAGTCCACTGTGCTTTATTAAACCCAGAGTCAGCGCAGCCGTCTACCAGGACATCTCCAGAGCACTTCATGCTTCCAGCATTTTCCAGCAGGATTTGCACCAAAACCTGCTTCAATGACCATTACTGTGTGATTACTGTGTGATTTCATAATATTCTAATTTTCTGGGATTTTGATTTCATGGGTTTCATAAGCTGTAAGCCACAATCAAAATTATAACAAATAAAGGCTTGAAATATCTCACTTTGCATGTAATGAGTCTATATATAATATATTAATTTCACCTTTTAAGTTGAATTCTTGAAATAAATCAACTTTTTGATGATATTCTAAGTATATGACCAGCACCTGTGTAATCCGTCAATATATCCAAGGAAAGCACAGAGCCTCGGCTCAGTTTCTAAAAACACACACAACACTTCGAACAGAAAGCTGAGAATATCGCAAGACTTCATCCGGATTGGATTTGGAAGGATGATCAAAACGTGCCAGTTTTGATTTATTTGCTGTTGAATGTTTGGTGATCACGTTATCTTACTTCCACGGAAACATCGGCTGTGTCTGAAATCACATACTCTCTTCATTAATTACTCTGTTAGCGCTAAATAGGTATGTTATATATATATATAAATGTGTGTATTAATGTAATCTGGATGTACTTCACGACATTCGCCATGTTGTCATTATCATGTGACTTACAGCGTCGCTTCACTGCCGTTCATAAATCTTCTCCTGTGGCCTCATGGGATAGTAAAGTGTCAATCATATACACACTTCAGAATCTGCCGGAAGATGTAGGTCATCCGGGGGACTTTTAGCCTTCTCTTTTATGAGTAATATGTATTTGGACATACTTTTTTCACATGCCTACTATATAGTCGGGAAGTATGCGATTTCCAATGCAACCGTTTTCTATCCACTCCGTCTGATTTATGCAGATCTTTCATCACTTGTTTTTCGATCCGGAGATGCTGCACTATTTCAGAAGATGTGCAATAGCGCCCCCTATCGTATAACAGTGAAACCACGGATTGCCAGAAAAAGTTGTCAATTGCTGAGAAGTGTTGTGTCATAAATGATGTAAAATCTCATCAGTGGCGGGGAAAGAGTTAATGGCAGTGCCAGGAAAAGCAGAGGTCCTGACACAGATGTAATGAGCATCGGAGGGGTGGTTATGCTCCGTAATCTTTAGGTTGACCGACTGTGAGAGGCGGGAACGGGTTGTGCCGACTGTCACGTCAACAGCAACATGAGTAAGAGTTCCAGCGATGATGACTGACGTGATTTATTGGCAGCAAACCCTTCCTCTGATGGATTGCTTGCATCCCTCCCTTTCCTTCAAGCCAACCCAACCCCGCCGGCTGGAAGGTGTCAATTGTTATGTATATCACACCGTGCATTGTGCATTTCCCTGTTGCACTAGATTGAAAATATCAAAATAGGGCTGCACGATATTGGGAAAAACATTGAGTTTCTCTTCAATATATAGTGATATGAAAAATGGCTCTATTTGGAAAGAATGAATCATTCTAGAATGATTAGGGTGATTTTGTTGGGGAGTGAATCTATGGATTGTTTCTGCCATGGAAACTAAAATTAGAATAGGAACTGCGACTATTTAAAGTCATAACTGTGAGCCATCAACTCGTAATTGCCAGAGAAAAAAGTCAGAATTGTGAGTTGCAACTTCATAAAAAGTTAAAACATTTATTTTTCAAGTGTAAAATCATTTTAAGGATGAATAATTTGGGAAAAACTTGAAAAATGTGTGTGTTCATAATTTACCCAGCTTTTTACAAGGACCAACTCAAACCATAAAGTGAAATTAGTTGTTGTTGTTTTTTTATATGTGAGTTTTCATAGGCCACATTCACACTGTTTTTTACCAATCCAATATGACTATAAAATTATTATTATGATGATGATTTTATTGTTATAATTATTATTAAATAATATTACATAGTAATAGTAATAAAGTAAAATGTATAGTAATAATACTATTTTACTGTAAACTAAAAATAGAATTGTCACACTTTAGAATAGGGTCCAATATTAACTACAACTTTTGCCTCAATAAACTTCTAATTACTTCTTATTAATACTTAGTAAGCTAGTTTAGGTATGATTAAGGGATGTAGAATATCATGCAGAATAAGGCATTAATATGTGCTTTTAATGAACAGCCAATATCCTGGTAATATGCATACTAATAAGCAACTAGTTAATAGTGAGAATTGAACCCTAAACTAAAGTGTTACCAAAATTACAACACTAATATGTACGTCTTCATTTTTCAAACGGCATATCAAGCTTTTATTTTAATGGGTTGCCAGAAAAATAAATAAGCGCACTACCAGTTAGTTGTATATTAATAAACACGCGTGCATCTCACAGTAAATGAACCAAGCCATTCTGAGACACTGAATCATGAACTACACGTGTGTAAATGATGTTCAGCCCTATAAAGTGAAGAGTATTTCATAGAAAGCTGCTTGGCTGGTATGAAAAGCAGGAGGAGCGTGTTCAAAATGCATCAGGCACGCTGTTGGCCGACCGGCAGGCCAGAACCATCTCACCAAACACAGGCTTTTTTATCTGCCACACGGAGCTTTGCAGACAGATGACCGTATTTGCTCGATACCATTGTGCCCTCAATTTTAGTCTTAGTGCGATATGAGCGAAAATAATTACACCCCCCAGTCACTCGTCCAACAGGAAAGATCTGCTCGGGGTCCAATCTTAAGTTTATCGCCGGACGTATTTCGTCCTGTTAGAAAGCTGAAAAATGGTGTGCTTGAGAATGCCTCGCAGGCCAAATCTTTGGCCATCTTCATTAAAGCTCTGATCATAGGCCATTTAAATTCAAGGACCGGCTCATTATCCGTCCGGCATTATGCATTGCCCTCTGCTTTGGGAATTCAGTTCAAAACCGCTGATTGGAATCATTTATAAACCCTGAAACAAACAACCCGTCTCGAAGTAAATTTATTCGGCTTGTTTTTTTTAAAACTAAGGTTGATTTTTGACATCAGCTAAGCCGTGATATAGTCACTCTGTGTTCATTAATCTTAATTAAAAACTTCTGTTTTGCAGTGCCGGCCCGGATAGTGAACATCTCGCAGGATAAATCTGTGAATGAAGGCGATGACGTGAGCCTCTTCTGCCTGGCGGTCGGCAGACCGGAGCCCACTGTGACCTGGAAGGACTTCAGATGTGAGTATTCATTTGTCATACTGTAAATGAAGGTCAAGTTAAAGGCATCGTTCACCCAAAAATTTAAATTCTGTCATAATTTACTCAGCATAAAGTTGTTTCAAACCGGTATGATTTTCTATCTTCTGCTGAACTCGAAAGACGATTATTTTGAAGAATATCAGTAACCAAACAGTGTATGGACACCATTCACTTGCATAGTATTTTTCTTCCATACTACGGAGGTCAATTGACCGTTCGCAAAGACCCGTCCCCCTTAGTTACAGTCGCTATGTCCGACAAGCCACGCCGCTCTCACACACACACCATGTTCTCACGCAGTGAAAAACACATCGCGGAGCAGAGAGACACTGACAACACACTGACAGACACAGACCAGCTTACTTTTCGGTTACTTTTGATATTCAACAGTCTCACCTTTCAAATTTGGTCATTTTTTTTAAAGAAATGTAAACAATAAATACCGTTTTGTGGCTCTTTAATGTGTGTGACAGATCGCTGTGTCGCCTCAGTTAAAGCCGCTCGTGAACCGATCATCTCTTCCTTCTAGTTCATTTATAGCATCAAATAAACATGAATGAACATCAGAAGGAATGTTGTTTTAACCGCGGAAAGGCGTCAGTACACTCCGCTTCTCAAGCTCAAATCCTCCCATGTTAATCTACTAACTCTCCTGACTGCTTTGTCGGACAAAATGGCGGATGGCGAAGTATGATTGGTCAGATCACCTGTCAATCAAGCTCCCTGCGAAGGGTCAATTGTTTAGTTACCAACCTTCTTAAAATGATCGTCTTTTGTGTTAAGAAGAAAGAAAATCATACCGGTTTGGCACAACTTTTGAATTATAATTTTTTGGGTGAGCTGTCCCTTTAAGCGCATTGCATTGTGGGATACTGTTTACTCGGCTTAATGCCTGAACATGTTATTGTTGTGGATATATGTGTAATAGTCATGAAATTATATTTTTTATTGGTCCTTAAATATGCTACATATATATTTGGACATTCTACATAACAAACACTTTGCATGTCATTTTTGTAGCATGTATATACAGCGTTTTCCACATTTTTTTCAATCCAACAATATTCTTTTAAAACCAAAGTGTGTTCTTGTTGTGCACTACACATTTTGACTAATATTGCATGGGTATTTCATACATAAAATGTGCATACTGTGCGCAATATACCTCAGAAATACTGAAGCGGCATGCCATTATGAATGTAGTGTTAGTGATTTACAGCTCAGATTTCATTATAGATAATTACAGCCACAACCAGGGTGATAATTGTCAACATGTACCATCATCCTCTTTGTCACCATTATCGCTCTGCCACAATATTAATAATTATGGTTATCATTAACATGCTATTTATAACTTTCAATACCGTTGATATTAGCTGCATTCATTTCCAGTGGTGGTGATGAAGCGCATAACAGGACCAGCGTTTGTGTTTAATCTTTCACGATATGATTACAGGATCATCATTTACCGTCATTACTTTTTCAACTGAGTCCTTTGAAATCAGCTCAAGAGTCGCTGTGCCTGTAAACGGAGCAGATTCACGTGAATAGACCAGCTGAGCTCAGATACTAAACCTCGAGGGTGTCCGTGTAGTGCACACTCGGTATTTTACACTTTGAAGTGATCCGGTCACGAATGGCCAGAAGAGCCGATCGCTGATAGCATTGGCATGCGTCTCAAATCCGTCCAGTTATGATTCATCAAGGGGAGGGTCTTTGATTTCATGAATATGTGAGTGAACGTGTTGAGAATATGCATGTTTCATATTTTACTCCAAAATCATAAGAATTCAGTTACATTTATGCATTTGCCAGACAAAAACTACAGTGCATTTGGGATACAAATTTATATAATTGGGAATCAAACCTGTGACCTTGGCATTGGCATCATGCTTTACCAGTTTCAGAAACATAAAAGAAAATGAATATCCCCCCCTGTAAATTCTCATTACTGTAATGCAAAAACTATACTATAATGTGAAATATATATTTATAGATGAAACTCGAAAAATTTGAAAATCGTGCAAAAGTTCATTTATGTCAGTAATTCAGCTTAAAAGGTGAAACTAATATATTATATAGACAGATATTTCAAGCCTTTATTTGTTATAATTTTGATGATTATGGCTTACAGCTTATGAAAACCTTTCCACATTATTCTAATTTTGAATTTTATGTTTTCATAAGCTGTAGCCTAAGCCATAATCAATCAAAATTATAACAAAAAAATACGCTTGAAATATCTGTCTATATAATATATTAGTTTCACCTTTTAAGTTGGATTACTGAAATAAATGAACTTTTGCATGATTTTCAAATTTTTCGAGTTTCATCTATAAAAATATTTTTCACATTATAGTATAGTTTTTGCATAACTTTTGCACGATATTCTAATTTTTTTAGTTTCACCTGTATATTATTTAAACTTATGAGTGTATCCCTTAATTTATGCTGATAAAAAATCATATTACTCTAATTTAATAAAAAACTATTACAATAATAGAGAATCTAATAAGAATCAAAATAGTTTTTATTAATTATGCAAAATATTTTTGTATTTTAGAGCTGCTCGACTCAGGATAAATTGAGGATTACTTTGTTTGTTTGTTTAAAACAGAGATCACGATTCTCCACAATTCTGAACGGACAACAACAAAAAATAGCATGCAATTTACTTGAGGTTCTGACAAAATGTTAATAGCTGCTTATTTAATTGATATGACTGAATGAATGAATGAATGAATGACATTTTTTAATGGTTTGAAAGAATGATTGGTTACACTTTATTTTACGGTGTCATTGTTACAGTGCAATTATATATTTAAGTACTGAGAGTAATATTAATGAACTACATGTACTTACTATAGGGTTAGGTTAGGATTAGGGTTTGGTTGAGGGTTAGTTGCATGTAATTATGCATAATTTACTGTTAATACTATTGTAAGTACATGTAACATATGTAACAAGGACACTTTAAATGAAAGTGTTACCGAATGTTTCATTACTGGATGAATCACCGTTTCACGAGTAATAACAGGATAGTGTCACATTGCTTTATAATATTAGTTATAATATATGCTTTGAGTGTTTAGTTTCAATTCTTATGAATAATCTAATCTATTGGTTGGAGTGTGTCCATTAAGTAAAAAAAAAAAAAAATGGGAATGTATTATTTTTTTACATGTATCATATTATTTGATATAATTATATATTATTGCATATATAATTTTTTCCCCTATTGTATCAGCAAAAATAACCACATTGTGGTATATACCGTTATCCTGATATAAAATGACTCCTACTCTGCATAAAATGGTAGTCCTAGCTCGTGTGGTCCTTGTCTGCAGATCTCTCGCTCTGTGCTTTCCCCCACTCAGCACTTCCTCCACACCTCATAACCCACCGGCACGGCAGGAATAAAGAGAGGGGCGGCAAGCGCCACAGAAAGAGCCACATTGTTATTCAGCGCGAGTCACTGCGGTGGAGCTACTGGTTGCCAGCAGCGGGGCGAGAAATTGGGCGTGTAGATCAGGCCAGAGAAACAGAAAGCCATCTGGACCTGTACATCACACTGTAGGGAAGCATGACATCACAATCACATACCTGTCCGTCACTGACAGAAGACACGCCCACTCCGTCGAAACGCTGTAACCAGGAGCTTACGGTTCACATGCACGTCAAACCGGCATTACTCACGCGTTCGACAGGTCAGCTTCATTCATTAGACTGACCACCCACACACAATCTGTCCAGTGCATGTTATCTAGCTGTACACCACAGTGTTTATGAGTATAACGGTGTTTAGATGCAAGCTATATTATAGAATCACTCCTGAAACTGTGACATAGTGATTAACAAACACTCAGCATGAAACAGTCAGTATGAATGTGATCTGGACGTACTACATCCGCCATGTTGTCATTATCATGTGACCCACAGTGTCAGCTGCGTCGCTTCACTGTCTCTAGGCTTGTTTGAGATGCGCCGTGCCTCGTCTGAAATGTAGTGGAGAGTAGGCGGCGGTTGTGAGGGGAGGAGGGATAAAAGTGAAGGCAAGACGGACAGATCTCTCTTCTCGCAGTGGATCTGACACCTGTGAGATCAAAGACTGATATCGCGGGATTCACGCTCGTGCACAGTGTTGCTAATAAACTGGATGTAATTTAAGTTCTGTTGCTTTTTTATTAAAATAAATATAATGAACAAAACACCCAAAGTACTTATTATTTAATCCCATTCAAAATACGTGTTTATCAATCATTTTTACTTTAGTACAGACATATGTTTATATATATATATATATATATATATATATATATATATAAATATTTTTATTTATTTATAAAATGACATCACATACCCCATATAGAGATCACACTGTCAGAAATGCTATCAGAGTTTTAAAATCAAACATTTATAAAGAGAACAATACATCCCGGTTGTTTAAACCAATGAGCATTAAGCTGTGTCGTCAGCAAGTCGTTTCCCATCATGCTCTTGGTCAGCGCAGTCGGTCGAGAGCAACTGCAGAATCCGACACATCCGGCTTGCGCTCGCGAGAGTGTTTTGACATACGTCAGCATGACAGCCAGGCGGACCGCACTCGGACACTTTTCTAACCGGCATGCATCTCGCGGTGATCACCGATGATCGGTTCTGCGCAGATTTTGCTCTTCTCAAACAAGCCTATTCATAAATCCTCTCCTGTGGCCTCATGGGATAGTAAAGTGTCCATTTGTATGCTCACCTCAGAATCTCAAACCCAACTCAAACTCAAGACAAAATCAAACCCCGCCCTGCATTTGTTCTCGTTCCAGAAGCCGTTTCACTCGGATATACAATAGAGAAGAAAAGACTATCGCAACTTTGGTTTCATGCCGACTTTAATACATTATTTCCTGTAAATTCTCATTACTGTAATGCCAAAACTATACCATAATGTCAAGGAAATAATGATATATTATTTAAACATAAATGTATACATTATGGCTAATTCCCTTAATTTATGCTAAAAACTAAAAAATATATAATGCAACATTTTTACTGTAATTACTTTTTATTTTGGTGGAAGTGCATATATTTAATTGTGAATGCCACAGGAGCTATGACTACAATTTTATGCAGAGTATGAGTATTTTCATGATAACAGTACAGTTATATATCACAATGTGATTATTTTTGCTGAAAATTAAATGGGATTTTTTTTATATATATGCAATAATATTTAAAATAATATACCTTTTAATTTTTTACATCATTTGCAGCATGCAAACAGATTATTATTATTTTTTTCTGAAATGATTACATTAAGTTATGTATTATTACATACGGTAACGTGAGATTATTATTTTTTTTTTTTAACATGGATCTAGATCCAGAATCTCTGTTTGATTCAATCTAGCCGTTTAAATGTAACTCTAAAGCTGATTTTGTCGATTCGCTGACATTTTCCAGCTGTAGCTTGAGCAAAACTGCATCTGGCCACATGGGAATGTGCTTGCCACAGCCGTGAGAAGTAGATACAAATAGCGTCTCATAAGTAAGCATCTCAGCTCGAAGTGTGTGAGACATACAGTCTTTTTACCTGTAAACCCTTTTTGTCAGGATAAGATTATTTTTTCCTCTCCGGCGGGTTGAAATAGGTGCTCAGACGGCCTGACGAAGATCTCGCATGGGAACGATATTTATTACGCTAATGGAATGAGTGAATAACATTGCTGTAAACCCCAGCGTGTGCTCAGTCGGGTGGCATCGGCAGCTGCAAATAATCCTCTCCAGTTCAGTAGCTGTGCTAATAATCCCCCGGAATAATCTTCAATTAGAAAAGGTGCCGAATTTCTGGCATAAAGTCCCGGTGGTTGTGAATTAAAAGGTGTGCGGTTGCCTTTGTGTTTGGCTGAAGCCAGAGAGAGACTAAGAAGTGGATTATTCTGGTTGACACCGAGATTTCTGTGTGCCGTTCTGCAGTCTGACTATTGTAGTTGAAAAAGAACAAAGTATGCTTGCCCGTATCGTTCTCCTGTCATTGTTGTACTAATAACATCCACTTTCATCACACAGAGGCAAATCCACCGGTGCCCCTGTAACTACAGATTTCTGCTGTTGTCTGTTTCGTCTCGCTAAAGGGAAAGAAGTGCCTTAGAGATGCGAGACCGTCTTCTTGTAGTTCACAATGGCCGGTAAATAAAGCTCAGTGATGCATTACCCAACACACGTTCTGTGATGTTTATCTGAGGGCGACGCAGACACGAGTTTCTTATCAAAGCCTTTCAGTTTATTCCACGGACCGTTTGTCACTCGCCTCCTATCAAATAAATACATTTTATTCTGTTGAAATTAATTTTAATCAAGGTGAAGTGTGCCATTTCTGCTCCACTAGATGCACAGAATTGCAAACATAACCAGAAAATAAAATAAGTTTTATTATATAGCGCCTTTCCATAGCTCAAGGTCGCTTTACATTGTACATTACAATACATTTAGACACCCAGACATACATTACAGTTACATAGGATACATATTGTCACAAAAGGTTCATCGCATTAATTTTAGTTTGAAGTCTCAAAGTTATATAATTTTCAGTACTTGTTTGGTTTGCAGAGAGGTCTGAAGTGTGAAGGTTATATAATAATAATAATAATTCATTACATTTATATATCGCTTTTCTCTGCACTTAAAGCGCTTTAGATAGAGGGGGAATCTCCTCAATTGCATATACTGTATATAAGGTCTGTGGAGTTTGACAGCAGGCTTTATATAGGCTGTGTATTGAGACATGGTTGTGCAGTTGCTGTATGTATTTGCATAAATACCATAATATGTTTGCAGATATTTAGGAAACATGCGGAGTTCAAATACTTCTCTGCAAAACAATGCTACATCCAGTTATTCTTCTTTGAAATGTGCGTTCCTTGTTTTGGTCTGTGTGACCCACTGCTAATTCACCCAATTGTATTTCGACACCCCGGGTTGCAAGTTGGCAGAAAACACAGCGTACTGTAGTCATGAAAGCCAGCAAACGAACTGGGTCAGAGATCACAGATTCCACCCGACCTAAAAAGCCTTGACATCCATCTAAAAATCTCTATGAATGTGAGCATATTAAGTAAGGGATAATGTACATCCAGCCGGTTGTTATCTCAGATTAAACCCCGACAGGGTGATCAGGACTAGGGCTGGGTATCGAGTTCGATATTTTAGGCACCGACCGAATTTTCTCTATACCATAGAGCAGGGATAGGCAACTCCGGTCCTGGAGGGCCACTGTCCTGCAGAGTTTAGCTCCAACCCTAATTAAACACACCTGAACAAGGCAATCAATTAACGGACTAGGGCTGGGTATCGAGTTCGATACTTTTTAGGCACCGAGCGAATTTTCTCTATACCGTAGTAGAGAGTATCAAAAAATGTCTTGTCGTTCAGTACCAAACTTCGATACCTAAGGGGTTAATTTTGTCAACAACAGTGAGCCAATAAGCATACAGCATGATTAGCTTCGGCCAGAGCCGTTGCGAGACATCAACCACTAGTTTACGGCAGTTATGCCCAGAGATGTTGCTCACACGTGAGGCCGTAGGGCCCTATCTTGCACCCAGTGCAATTGACTTTGTACACCGACGCATGTATAATTCCTATTTTGCACCCGACGCACAGCGGACTTTTCCCTCCACAGATGCACGTCGGTAAATTAGCGGTTCAGTGAAAAGAGGAGCGTGTTCCGGCGCTAACGTTTCCTGGTGCTATTTTGCAGTTTCAGAAAATAATCCCGCCGCCACTGACCAGGAAAAACTTAGTCTAAAGTCAGCGGTGCGTTACTCAGATGCTATTTCAAGAGCGCATGCTTGGCCATAATGTAGCGTGTGCACAACACACACACTTGGCTTCTCTCATCCACACAGACGCAGCAGTTCATATAAGGGCTGCACGATATTGGAAAAAAATTACATTGCGATATTTTTTTCCCCAACGATATATATTGCGATATTGACAGCCATAACTCCAGACTGATGCCCGCGAATTAGTTAAAATCTCCGAAATCTAGAGCGAGCGCCCCCGCGAGACAGAGACTGTGCTCCAAACCGCGCAGCGCGTGCACGGCAGAGAGGGAGAGGGAGCAAGAGACCGCGGCGCGCGTGCCTCAAGCGCATGTAATATCTCCCGCTGGTGCTACTGTGTACTACCCTTCACATCGCATGTTCCGGCGATGTGACTATCGCTCACTCGCACATCGCGATGTCGATGTTAAAACAGAATATCGTTCAGCCCTAGTTAATATTTTTGCAAACCATACATAATTACAAGGAAAAATATTACCACACAAGGGAAATCATTGTGGTGTCCATGAAGATGTGGAAAAAAACATCCGCCATTATAATAGGAATAAATAAATAAATCTGCCGTTATAATAGCAATCCGCCGTGGAACAAGCGCGCCGGCTCTTAAAAGGAATGTGAGAGGACGCTCTGATTGGTTTATTTCACGTTATGCCCAAACCACACCTATGAGTAATGTAGCGACTTCAGACCAACACATTTTAGATTTGCGTCGGGAGCAAGAGTCGTTTATCCCGCCGGTATAATAGCAACCGAGATCCGCCCACAAAGTTAATAGCGATTCGCGTTTGATACTTGCGTTTCAGAGTGTTACAATAGGGAGCTTTGAGTCAATTGGACAAATACTTCAATACAATATGCTCACATTAGATTGGGGGATGAAACATGTGTTGAAACAGACAATAATAAAATGTGACATTTTGTATGTTTGCCTCATATTTATCTCGACTCCACAGCAAACACTGTTCACCCTGAACACTGTTGAAATAAACTTGTAGGGATTGGGTGAAATCGTTTAGTCGATGTAGAGTAGTGGTTAAAGAGCCGGGTTCAAATCGGTGAATTCCCGTCTTACCATTGCGCTCCAGGGCAAGACATTCAACAGCTGGTTTCTCCAGGAGAACCGTCCCTTGTGGTCCACCGGCCGAGAGAAAGTCGCTCTCCCTGCTACATGTCCTCTAGCCTTTTTTTGTTTAATATGACCGTGTGGAACAATGATCCTGGTGCGCCTGCTTTTACAACACCTACCTTCCCAATTACACTCACGTATGACATTGTGCGCCATGGTGGCGTGTATTCAATCACCTACTCGTCTTTTGTCTTCACAGACGGTCTCTTGAGCGAGGGCGAATTTCTGGAAATCACAGAAATCAAGCGGCATCAAGCAGAGGAATTTGAATGCATCACCAACAACGGTGTGGCGCCGCCAGACACACGCCGTGTCAAGGTCACAGTCAACTGTAAGTCGAGTCGTCAGAAACACACATTACATCCTAATGAGATCGTTGAGACTGTTCCAGAACTCGCTGTGATGGTGTAATGGAAACATAAATTGAATTGCTGTCAGCCGTCTATAGAATTAAACTCTATCTTTTCATCCTCTCTTCTCATCTCCATGGGGGTTGTAAAGATCTTGAGTAAAAGTACTTCATTACTGTACTTAAAGTGTCATGAACCCCCTCTGTTTTAGCACTGGTAGTTCATACCTCAGATTTGAAAAAGACTCAAGACTCAAGTGGGAGTGTAGAGAGTGGAGACAACAACCAATAAAACACAGATCTACAACACACTCTTTATACAGATTTTTTTTTTAAAACATGAGCTGAGGAGATGGGGTCACCTTGATGTATTTTCCTCCAAATCTTTTTATTGGTTTTCAGTGACTGTACAGAATAGGACATTGTAAAAAACAATAGCGCATAAAACATTGTCCATTATTAATCCCTTACATACCCCCCCAATCCAATAACTCAAATGAGGAAAAAGTTTAAAAAAAAAAAGAATAAAAATTCATGCTCTTTTAAAAAATATTCTAACAGGTGAAAATGATGTATCATTGCCAGTTACAGTTGCACAAGGTGAACCCTTAATTTATTTGAAGAAGGGGTCCCAGGTCTTGTAAAAGGATAAGTGAACCAGAGAGTGAGCATCTTAACTTGTCAAGCCCAATACAGTAGAACATGTCCTGTGTCCTGTCATGTGTTGGAGGAGAAACATGCTTTTTTTTGCCTAGATTGTAGTAAAAGCAATGACTTTACGAGCTCTGTCCGCCAAATCAGGCCTAGGGGAGACCACACATAGGGCTATAAATGGGTCGGGGTCAATATTAGTGTTGAGAGCTTTTGTAAGTGTCTCAAATACATCGGACCAAAAGGTTACCAGCTACCTTGATGTATTTAAAAAATATAACCCAATGACAAAAATCTTATCATTAGAGACTACTAACAAATATCATGAACAAATCGAATACGTTTTGATCAATTATTCTTTGAAATGTGACCCTGGATCACAAAACCAGTCACATGGGTCAATTTTTTGAAATTGAGATTTATACATCATATGAAAGCTGAATAAATAAGCTTTCCATAGATGTATGGTTTGTTAGGATAGGACAATATTTGGTCGAGACACAACTATTGAAAATCTGGAATCTGAGGATGCAAAAAAATCGAAACATTGAGAAAATCTCCTTTAAAGTTGTGCATTTATGTTCACGATTGTGCTGCATTCACTCACAAAAATACATGTTTTATATATTTACGGTAGGAAATTTACTCAATATCTCCACGGAACATGATCTTTACTTAATATCCTAATGATTTATTGACGCTAATTTTGACCCATACAATGTATAGTTGGCTATAGCCACAGATATCCCGTGCGACTCGTGACTGGTTTTGTGATCCAGGGTCACGAATATCAACAAATCAGCATTATAACTTTGAGCTGTTGGTCTTTAGATCCACCGACAATTACTGATGTAAAGAACATGCCTGCCCAGCTGGGGAAAACTGCAATTCTGCGCTGTGAAGCTATGGCGGTTCCTACCGCGTCCTTTGAATGGTACCGGGATGACCGAAGGTAAGGTAACATGAACAAAGCGAGTGAACGCGACGCTTTGAACCATGGGAAGCAGCACATACTGGCTTACCTGACAACTCTCAACTCTAAAGTGTGATCTTTCTTATTACTTCTTTCTCAGGCCGGTAGAGAGCGATAACACGCTGAAGATTAAAAACGAGAAAACACGTTCCCTGCTGCTCTTCACCAACGTCACAGAAAAACACTTTGGCAACTACACCTGTTTCGCCTCCAACCGCCTCGGGGCTTCCAATGCCAGCATGTTACTCTTCAGTGAGTACGCCATTGCAGACACACTCGCACTCAAACACTCTCCAAACCTTCGGAAATCTACAAAGGCTTAAAGTCAAGGATAAATAAACACCCTGCAGGAAGTGACTTTCCACTGTACAAAATAAACAAATGCACAATTCTCGCTCCCCGAGGCTAGTTTTCACGTAGAGCTCCTCCGTAGACGGATAATAGCGATGTGTCCGTTGATGGTGCTTGAAAGCAAATGGTCTGGTACTGTAAACTCAGCAAAGTGCATCGTTTTCAACCTTTTTAATAATGCATAACTTGAACAAACTCCTGCTGCAGCGTGAAGCATTTAAAAGGGTTTGTGACACTACAGCACAAAATCCCCTTGCATAAGCTCGGAAGTCCTTATTATGATGTTTGGAGTGATTTTGATTGGGAGTAAGTGACAATTTTATTTATTTTTCTCTTTTTTACATATTGATTAAGCTTGTTTAGCACCAATACATCAAAAACGGTGTGCCTTAGGTGCTTTTAGTATGCTTTTATTTTAAAGTGTCTCTAATATTCTGGTTTAAAGGCTCCAACAATAGGTTTACATGCATCCAAGGTCAAAAAAACACTTTAACTTTCTGCAGCATCAGCTCTTTTCTCACAGTTCGATTCGATAAAGCATCTGGTCTTTCTAAACTCCTCCTTTTCCGAGAGCTTGCTCTGCTCTGATTGGTCAGATGATGACCCAGTCTATTGCGATTGGTCAGATGACCCAGCCTATTGCGATTGGTCAGATGACCCAGTCTATTGTGATTGGTCAGATGATGACCCAGTCTATTGTGATTGGTCGAGCACTTACAGAGGTCCCTGAGATCTGGACCAAGGTCTATATAATAAAGGTTGTGAAATAATTGCCTAATATTAACTCTAATTTGGTGCTGCACAGATTTTGCACAATGCTAAAAAATGTTAGAGATGACCAATCGCATTAAAGAAGGAGAGCTTTATGTTCACAGAAGCTGCTGAGTGCCGAATTAGTACATGTTAATAAAGTGTGAGATAAACTCAACATGTAATATTTGTCAGCTGTTTTGCAATAGAAATATTAAACGACCAACAGAAATATTTAGGGGTGCAAACTAATAAACTTTTGTTTAATTTAGCTGTTTGTAATTAAAAATATAGGCTATAATTTATGTGATTCATTGCAATAAGTGTCAGTGTGGCAACACAAGTAAGATTAACAAAGCCGTTTTCATCAGGCATAAGTTTAACTCTTTCCCCGCCAGCGTTTTTGAAAAAAGTTGCCAGCCTACGCCAGCATTTTTGTTTCATGGCCCCCAATATATTTAGTTGTATGAATATCTGAACATGAAATATATCAAAAGAAAGAACAGAGCCATTTAATTCTAGCTTCTAGTTTTTTTAATCAACACTTGAATGTGGGTAAGTTTCATAAAAAACATTTTTGTCAAAAGACTTCATCCAGATCGTATTCAGAACGATGATCAAAACATAAATGTAGATCGAGTCCATCAACTCCCCCAAAGCTTCACAGTCCTGTAGCTCGTCCTGGGTCGACATTTCCTACAGTAACATTAGACCGTTTTGATTTATATGCGGTTTAATGTTGAGCGCCCCCTACTGTATAACAGTGAAAACACGGACAATTCAGTCAATGGTGGGGAAAGAGTTAATAATGAATGTGCATGCGCACTCCGAAACAAGTGAAGGAGACGCGCTGAATGAAAATACACATAACATTCACTTTAGATGAACAACAGAAATGCAGATGTTACTCAGGTAACAAAGCAGCTGTGCTCATTTCTGTTTCTGAACAGCATTTAGATATTTCAAACAGCCAAGCATGTCCTCGAACCCCCCTAGCAAACTCTATAGTGTGACCTCTGTAATTATAAAACCCTGCTGAGTCTCAGCACTTGATACACAGTGATAGAAACAGGAACAATGGCGTCCGTTTTACCGTATCAATCTCAACCTTTGTAAGTGCATCAAAGTGGATTTGCAGTAAACAGCGTCTTCTCAACATGAACAACACGAACCTAACTCTTCCAGTCTCCGCTACGACTAGTGTTTGCAGGTTCAGCAGAAAGTAAGACTGGAATTGCTGACGACTCTTTTCAGGGACTTCGAAATTGATCCTTTCTTTTAGGAGACAACAAATCCATTTATCTGCACTTTGATCTTTAAAACTTTGCAGAGCTTTTACATTCACAGACCGCTGTATTACACACTGCATGAAAGGGAATATCCCAAAAAAGCATAATAGGGGCATTTTAACATTGTCATGCTACCACCGAGAATTGTGGGAAATGTAGTTTTGTCACGCATAAAGGCCAGTTTTATCGTGTTTCTTCAGCTTACAAAATGCTTATATAAATTGTAAAATGATATGATCATTCTAGCAAAACTTAAAGTGTGTTGTGCCCGAAGTGTGTGTTAACTGAATTAAAGTTTTGTTACAGCAAATATTTTGTCCACTGCAGGACTTCCTATAAAGCATGCACTGTTGTGGAAAATCAGCTTTGAGCGTTTACCGAAAGCTTTCATTGTCTGACTGTAAATAGTTCCTGTCTTTATGCTTTATTGAAGACAAACCTCAGGGATTTTTAAAAACCCAGGGCTGAATGAAACAACAAGGACACAATAACAAATCACATCAACTCTAGAGATCTCCTTGTACTAGCGATGTTTCTCAGCAGCTTTCTAAATTATATATATATAATTTTTTATAGACAGGGAGACTATTTTGGTTAGTGCGCTAGAAGCATTCATCTTGTGATAAAGAAGGGAATCTCATGAAAACATTTCACCCTAAGAACGAAAGAATGAAATTATATTGTCCATTTGCATTATTTTCATAAGAGTTAAGCATGTTTTGCACTGTTAAAGCTGCTGGATGTTTTGCTTTTGAACTCACATTATTCTCTATGGTGATGCTCATTACTGTAATACAATGATTTTTCTATTTAAATGAGCATGCGTTCAAGACAGAATAACAAATACTACTACTATATGATGTACTAACACTTAAATGTCATTATTATTAGTAGTATTTCATATCACACTGGCAGAATTATGATATTGAAAATTTGTGGGTAAATTGTCTTTGCAAAAACATTTTTTTTTTTTTTCAATCTTGGTGGTGAAATTATGGTTCACCCAAAAATAGACGTTTCCCTTCTGTTGGCAAAACAAACTATTTAAACCAGCCCACGTTGGTTTTCACACTGCAAAAAATGCTTTTCTTACTTTGTCTTTTTGGGTCTTTTTTCCCGTCTAAATATCAAACATTTCTTAAATCAAGATGCATTTACTAAAGTAGTAAAATGACATAAGATATTAACTCTTGTTTTCTGGGAAAATAAATCAAAATGAAGTGAGTTGTTGCTTAAAACAAGCACAATTATCTGCCAATGGAGTAAGAAAAATAATATTGTTTCTGTTTGAATTGTTCTTACCCCATTGGCAGATCATTTTGCTTTTTTTAAGCATCAACTCACATAATTTTCATTAATTCCTCCGGAAAACAGGACATAATATCTTATGACATTTCACTCATCTAGTAAATTCATCTTGATTTAAGATTTTTTAGATATTTAGACTGGAAACGAGACAAAAAAAAAATACTAAGAAAAGCATTTTTTGCAGTGCAGTTTTGGTTGGATGTTTTAGCTGTTTTTTCCTTTGGCTGACCAGCAAACCCCATTAGTCTGTTTTGTTCACTATTCCGGGTGATTTCAGGGAAAGCGAGCGGTTGTAAAGAACGAGGAAGGTTAAGAGTTACGCTTTCATAACATATGAAACAACTATTTGTGAATATTTCATTCATTTAAGCCTCTTTCTTTGCTGAGGGTAATTCACCGCAGCGGTTTACTTGTTTTCTGTAGCAGTTCGCTCCTGATTCCTCTTACACACTTAATGATGAAACGTTTTCAAACGGTACTGTAGATCTATAGCCAAATGAACTGCACAGAGCATAAACAACCAATTAGCGAGCCAAGTATGTCAGTTCTGCCATTGCAATCATTGCATAAATTATTAGCGCTAGTGTTTCACGTAGTGCCGTATGATTTCCGCTCAGACGTTGTCGTATACTTATACCTCATCACTTTGTTAAATGCTACAATGCTTTTGCCAATTCTAATAATAAAGGTTTCCATTTAAACAAATCTTTTTCGGTTCTCCTTTAAACATACTTTATCATTTCACAAAATTCAGCAAGTAGCCACTAGCCAGTAAGTTAATTGCTGTATTAAAATATTTAAGTAACTCAACAAGCTCCTCTGTTGATGCATTTCCTATTTTAAAAAAAAGGCTTTTAAAGGCTTCCGATATCCATCTCTAGGTTCTGGTGATAAATGATGTCTCCGCTCTTCCTGAGAAGAAGCCAGCTTCACTCGATTTTAGGGTCACACTCTTTCTAGCCCTAAAGGGCAACATATAAAGGCGCTGTTAAACATAAAAACAAAAGCAGCACCAAGTCAACTCCTGCATGTAATAACATAACATCAGAGTTTGACTGCGTTCTGGACCCAGCAGACGGCAGATCTCTCAGTGGAAATGTTTTCCGCTGGTGGAAGATTCAATGCAGAGCAAAACCGAGAGAGGAGGAGGAACAGGTCACGGCTATACCTTGGATTGGAGCCAAAACATTGTTGCATTGAGGGATTGAGCGTAAACAGAAAGATCTTACATTTGTTCCAACGTTTGTTTTCACGCATGGCTGCTTCTGATTTTGCCATAAATTAATGGACAAAACTCTCAAACCTCCTGTGTTTTTTTTGTGTGTTTTTTTTCAAAGCTATTAGGGCTGTGTGTTATATTTTTTAACTATAGTGCTATACAGTGCATAGCATAAGTGAACACACCCATGCTAAAGTTGACTAAAAATAGGACTAAAAAATCATCTTTTGGAAATTGATCTTAATGACTTAATTTAAAAAATTAGGAAAACTCCAATCTTAAAGGACACCAATTTTCTTCGGTGTTACTTTAGCCTAGAGATCGGCATGGGTTTATTTCAGTTCGCCTAACAGCTGGTTTGATTTGCATTGAGAGATGGTCTTATGGAAAGTACCCCATGCCAAATTCTAGGTTTGGTGAAGAGTGTGTGAGGATGTGTGGATATTTTAATCCCAAAGGCCAAGGGAACTTTATCAGGATCATAGTATCCTGGATCCATGAAATAACTGGCCTTTAAAAATAAAAATCTGCTGTCTCTATGGGAATTTAACATAGGGGTGTCCTGACTTACCGGTATGCACCCTGAATTTTAAGGAAGAACATTTATTTATTTATGATACATTTTTCATTCACAAAGAAAATTAGTGTCTTTAAAGGTTGGCGTTTTCCTCATTTTTTAAATTAAGACATTAAGATCAATTTCCAGAAGATAATTTTTTTATTCCTCTTTTTAGTCAACTTTAGCATGGGTGTGTTCACTTATGCTATGCACTGTATATCTCAGTACATCTCAGTATATCCCAGTGGTTACACTACCTGGACGGGGCAGAAAAGGAAGCTATCAACGGCTGCAACCAGATTTCAGAGAAGGCAGGTTCAGAAAAAGTGAGTGACTGTAAAAGACCTGCAGGAAGACTCGGTGGCAACATGCGTACTCAACGCATGCCAGAACTCTAAGACCTACACCACTACTGACCCAAAAACACAAGAAAGTGCTCAAAATCATATAAATTAGCCACAGAAGTTTTGTGATTCGGCCTTCTGGATCAGCGGTGTGTCTGGAGAAAGAAGAATGAAGCATTAGCTGTAATGAACACTGTGTAAAGTTCAGCATGGTGGCGCTCATGATGCTCTGCGGCCGCTTTATATCCTCTGGCACTGGAAACCTGCCGCGTGTGGAAGACAAGATGGATTCATTGAAGTATCAGGCAATCCTAAGAGAAAACGTCATGCCGTCAGTGAGGAAGCTGAAGCTTGGGAGTCATTGGATCTTCTAACAGGACATTGATCCCAAGCATACCTCAGATTCCACCAAGGCTTGGTTTCAGAAGACGTCCTGGAAGATTTTACAGTGGCCATCGCAGTCACCTGACTTGAACCCCATAGAAAACCTTTGGTGGGATTTGAAGAATATAACTGAACTGGAGGCCGTTGCTCATGAGGAACGGGCTCAGATTCCTCCGAAACGCTGCCAGAAGCTGGTGTCTGGTTACATCTCGTTCGCAGCAGCTCATAACAGCAAAAGGGAGTCCTACCAAGTACTAAAGATGCTTGCCATGAAGGGGTTGAATAATTTTGAGATTGCAGAAGTCATTAAAAGTTGCATTCTCAGTTGAATTTGGGGAAATCACTTAAAACATTTGTTGTGTTGAGCTATTTTAACTACCGTATTTTCCGGACTATAAGTCGCTCCGGAGTATAAGTCGCATCAGTCAAAAAATGCATCACGAAGAGGAAAAAAAACATATATAAGTCGCACTGGACTATAAGTCGCATTTATTTAGAAATTTTATTTCAAAAAATCCAAGACCAAGAACAGACATTTAATCTGGAAAGGCGAGTTATTCAGCTCCACAACAGCACACAGAACAACAGGCTGAATAGTGTCCGGTGTGTAAGCGTAAGACATTAACAGTTATTCAGCTGCACAATAGCATAAAGAACATATAACTGGGAGGCTGAAGAGGCTAAATTAACATTAGCCAGCGAGTCCAACAAGTTACCGGTAAACAAAGACCAAGCTCCCGATCTCACTCCTCAACACTGAATACATTGAGTTCTTCCTCGGTGTCGCTTCTGAACAACTCCGCCAACTAGAGCGCCCTCTCGCGGCTGTAGACGGTAATGTTTTCTATTGGTTCATCTCAGTCAGTATGAATTAATTTTGATCGCACCTGACTATAAGTCGCACCTGACTATAAGTCGCACCTGACTATAAGCCAAACTATGAAAAAAAGTGTGACTTATAGTCTGGAAAATACAGTACTTTTGTTTGATTTGTTCATTGCAAACAGCTGAAAGTCTGTCAATTTTGCCAATAAACCTGATTTGCAATGGGGGTTGAATAATTTTGTAATCGAAAATCGAGATAGTAATCGAGATGGTATTTTTTTTATTTTATTTTTTATCATCCTCGAGAGGAAATTTGTTTCCACCGTAGGTGCGTACATAACACAAACACACATAACATGTTAAATTATCAACATATCATAATACCAACAAAAACAGTTGCTGACATCACAAAAACAAAACAACAAGAGAGCATACATGACGTATCAATGGCCGATTACAGGCATTTAGAGCTCGTATAGATACAGGAACAAAACTCTTACTATACCTGGCCTTTCTACACATCGCTAACCCATACCTACGGCCTTACAACTGAATATTGTCTGTGATTGACCAATCAGAGGGATTCATTTTTTTATAGATTGGCTGTACATTATTGCTTACATAATGCTTTTATAGCTCATTAGCAATATACAGTAGGTCCTTCGCACAACCAGTATTAAAACTACCATACAGCATCATGATGGTCCATATCCATGTCATTTTTTTGCCGTTTCTTCCCTTCTTGTTCATTCTCCGGCCCATTATGTCCGAGCGCTGCTCTCTTGTTCCCGCTCTGTTGTGTCCTGTTACCTCAGGAAGTCATCAGCAGATTCTCTCCCTCCATTCTTCACATTTCCGTCCCCAGTGAGTGATTCCTGTTCTGTTCATGCCGTTTCCCCCCCTCATGCTTTACCATTGTAAGCAAGTCCTCCATCTCTCCCTCCACCGCCTCATTCTGTCTCCCATTATCTCCGCGAGTTTTTCCCGTGATGAGTCTCCTGCCGTCAGTTACATACGTCTCCTCTCCACACTGGCCTTGACTCTCACTTTTCCATCAAACATGCTGCAACCTTTATCTTCATCCAAAGAGAATAAACGTCTATCCCACGTCTGTCTGTCTGTCTGTCTGTCTGTCTGTCTGTGTCTGTCTGTCTGTCTGTGTCTGTCTGTCTGTCTGTCTGTCTGTCTGTCTCTGTCTGTCTGTCTGTCTGTCTGTCTGTCTGTCTGTCTGTCTGTCTCTGTCTGTCTGTGTCTGTCTGTCTCTGTCTGTCTCTGTCTGTCTGTCTGTCTGTCTGTGTCTGTCTGTCTGTCTGTCTGTGTCTGTCTGTGTCTGTCTGTGTCTGTCTGTCTGTCTGTCTCTGTCTGTCTGTCTGTCTGTCTGTCTGTCTGTCTGTCTGTCTGTCTGTCTGTCTGTCTTTCTGTCTTAGGAATCGATCATCTGGAAATGAAAATCCTGCAATTATTTATTCATCCTCATGTGGTTCCAAACTCGTATGCTGTTATTTTCTCCTATAATTTATTTTATTTATTTGTCTATCTTCTGTTTAGGAATAATAGTGTCTAACATCCTTCTCCTCTGAATGCTTTCAAAATGTTTTCATAAATATGTTGTTTTGGCTCAAATATCAATTCAAGTTTAAATTAGTCATGATATGATCATTTTAAAGTGAATATCAGTCAAACTAAACTAAAATAATTAATCTGTTAAAAATAAACCATATACACAACATTATTGTTTATAAAAAAATATATATTATTAATATATATATTTATTTATTTATTTTTTATTATAATTTTTATTGTATTTTATTTCTTGCGTTTAATTATTATTATTATTTTTTAATTGAAGTATTTGACATTTTAATAAAATCATTTTAGTAATGAATGTATGATTATAATGTAAGATTTAAATTCACTGTATACAGTACAGATATAATATGCAGATTTATATTTACAAAATCCTTCAAAATTAGGTTAATTCAATAATAAATAAAGTAAAAAATTTGCGATCCTTTCATAATAATTTTCTAGTTTAAAGGGCTTGTGACATCAGCCAAACAGGGACAGTTGTTTTAGAAGTGGAGCAAATTATTATTTAATAAAATAATATATAAAAACAATGAAATATTAAATATAATTTTGATTGAACATTGATGAAAATATTTGAATATATTGAACATGCACCATTGCAATCAATACATGCACTCACTAAGACTTTTTTACATTTTTTAAGAAATGTGCATTTTGCTAATGATTTCATATTGACTTGATCAGTTTTTCCGTGTTCACATCTGCTCCTCTGTGCTCTTGCAGGGCCCGGCGCGGTGTACGGCGGAGGGGTGTCTCTGAACGGACGTCTATCAGGAGTCGGTCTGTGGTTCTGCCTCTCCATCTCTGTTCTGATGAAGGTCTAAAACTTTCCCGCTTCGGAAGGAGTCTTTAAATACGAACCCATCACTGTGAACAAAAAGAAATTATGCATTAATCCAGGAGCCATCGCTACATCACTCGGTCATTCCTTTCTCTTCCTATTTCCATTCACGCCCGGTCGCATATCACGCTTCATTTCCCCCAACGACGGTCACCTTTTATCGTCCAAACCTGCTATGTGATGCAAATGATGTGAACGACAAGATAGCGGTTCTGTGTCTCTTGATGTGCGTGCTGGACATGCTGGTCGTAACGTAACGGTGTTGACGACGACGGCTGCGATGTTCGGGTGACCCTCTCGGAGCCGTTTCACCAGCGGGCCCGTCGGCCGTTGACCCTCGGATCCGAACGCAGAGATCTGAGCTGAGCGGCGGTGCATTCTGGCATACGTAGCTACTATGAATGATGTCAAACCACGAGTTTTTCTTTCTAGCGAGGCTTAGCAGGAGTGCCGTGTCATCTCGGCCCCTCGTTTGCGTTCGTTTGGGCTCTCGACCCAAAGCGAACACCTGACCCGCGTCCAGCCCTCATATTGTCCTCAGTCTGTCCATCACTCAGATCGTCCTCAGTGTAAATATATATGCAGTAGAGGCCTCTCATTTCACCGTTTCCCATCAGCCTCTCTGTTTCAGCCTTTCGGCTTGGACGATATTGCTGCCTTTAAGTCACGTTGGAATGATCGTATTTACGAGATGACCATGCATTCGGCACCAAAACGTCATTTATTAGAGGAGATTCATTGGTATTGATCATAATAAGTTTAGTTTTTAACTCGCATTTAGAAAAGTGCTCCTCGTGTTTGTTGCACAAGCGCTTGCACGTCTTGTGCTTGACGGGAAGTTGCTTTTCAAAATGAGGTTTGTTAGATTGCGAAGTTGGAAATTAAAAGTGAGAACAGTTTCTGGTGGCCGAACTTTGGTTAATAAAATAAAAACTACAGCTGTAGACTTCACTCATGTACTAAAAACATTTGCAAACATGGCTTAGAAAAGTGAGAAACGCGATGCAAAGAGTGAAAGAAATATGTTTCAAAATATTGTGAATGCATCATAATTACGTAAGTAGGAACTTTCCACAAGGACTTGAAGGCAGCAGAAGTTTCTGGCATCTCCTGCCCTGAAACAGTTCATCGACTTCTCGTTGCTTGTGGATAGCATGTACCGGTTAGAAATGTCCCTCTTGTGACCTCACTTCCTGCACCGACCCCGTTTTAACCCCCTGCACTGTGTACATTTTAATCTGCAAGGTTAACTGCTATTCCTCTTTGGTGTTAATAATAATAATGATGATGATGATGATAATAATGATGATGACAATGTTAATAAGTATTTGAATAAATATGATAGTATTTCCATGTGAGAAAAAAAATGTCAGAGCTGATCACAAGCCATGTGTGTGAAAATATTTTGTACTAAAAATCACTGAATTCATCAAACAGCAAAAAAGAACAAAAAAACTTTTTGAAGTATTGTGCTCTGTTTTGCCATGATTAACTTTTTTAAAATGGAAGTAATTTGACCAAGTCCGTTAAAGAGAGCAATCAGTGAAATGTGAGGGCGCTTGCACGCTAGACGAATCAGAAGATCTGTTTTTGAGCGTGAGAAAATGGCTGTGGGAACACACACACATGTACGAAGTCCAATCCATCGCATTTGTCCTCTGTCTTTTTTCCATTGAACTCAATGCATTTGCATTGGAAACTCTAGCGTGTAGGCGCCCTAATATCATTTCAAATGTGTACTGTATGTATTGCGATTTTTTTTTTTTTTCATGCTGTTGATGATTGTAATGTATGATATATTCTGCCGTAATGATGTAATGCTCATGTCTGCCTCGATGACATAACCAAAAGCCTCAGAATCCTGCGGTTACACATCAATATGTTGTGCAATGCTGCGTTCCATTCAAAGACGATTGTCTGATATTCCTATGTGATGTCTCCATAAATGCATGCATTAGTTCAATGCGTTATGCTATATGGAAATGACATGGGTATATGCTAATGAAGCAATGCGACCATTAGCGTTCTTCTCGCAACTAAATTGCAGTGCTATGCAATGCTAGCATTTGTTCTGCAGGTTACAGACAGGATCGTAGTGTTTTATACACATTTGCTTAACATTTTATTCATCCCAGTGCATTTTATCCTGCATATCAGCGTGTGAATTTCTGCACCAATTGCAATTCTGACTTCATGTTGCATTCGATTGCACTCTTCCAAGTTGAATGGAACGCAGTATTAGATTCTGTTCGCTGTTCAGAATCAGATTAGCGGGAGATAAAGATGTAATTAGCCAGCGACTGTGACTCGCTAAGCAAGCGGACCGTCGTTTTCTCTCCGTCCCCCATCTGGTGCGCGGCAGAGCTCATAAATCAAGCTCAGTCCAGGCGCTGACAGAATCCTCTTCAAGGACAGCTGTGCCTTTGAGTCTGGAGCCCGATGTGGAGTCCGATCCCCTACAGGATAATTAACCGCCACTTAAGAGCACACGGCGAAGGCTTTGACGTAAAGCAGCGGTGCGCGGTTTAACGCGGTGCTTTATGCAACCCTTCACAATGACCCTGCATGAGCGCTAACCGTTCAGTTTGCAATGTTAATGCTGTATATACTATAATAGGATAATGTTGCGTTCCCTGAATATGTGCACCATTATTGCATTTCCGCCAGCAATAACCCCGGAATAAAACCGAAACCCATTTAAAGTTCAATTTAAAGTCTGACGGCAACTACGCCATTATTAATGAACGCTGTGCATTCGTACACTAATTGAAGAATTTGCATACTACTTAGTAAAGTACACAGTAGCCGCAAAAAAAAAAAGTATTTGGACACTTAAACGACTCTTGATTGATCATATCATACATTCAATAGCCCATCAAACCATTTGTTTTTACGAAATGAAGTACAAACACACTTTGAAGTACTTCTCAAAATGAAGGTTGATAGATTACAAAGTATACAACAATAAAAATGGTGTTGGAAGTTAACAATTGGACACTTTCTGGTTGTCAAACATTAAGTTCATAGAATAAACTACAGCTGAAAACTTCATTAATCTAGTTAAAAAAAAATCATAGCAAAAAATTACTTAGAAAAGTGAGACTGAGACATGTAATGCAATTGACATTCAGACATTTAATTGTGACTTAAATGTCGAAATGCTTTCCCGCCACTGTACGAGTGTTCAATGTCAAGCACAAAAGCAGCTGATTTTTCTCATCTCTTAAACTTTCTATCTCGCTTTTGTCCGCTTCACGCTTTTCCTATCATACTCACGTTCGCATCGCCCTCGAGGTCCGCCGATCCATCTCTGTGTACATGTATTCTCCTCAAATATAAGTAAACAAAAGAGAAAAAAAGTATGAAATGTCGTTTCACATTCTCGGTGTGGGTATAACGCATGTAAATGTCTGTTGGGTGGTTTATATGGGTGTGTGCTGGTTATCGTGATGGAGCACTGCTGGTGTATGTTTCGGCCTGGGATCATTTCCCCTCGTGATTCCCGCGCTGAACTGCAGAGATGCGGATTGAGAGGGGACTGAGGTAGAGGTCTGGCATGGAGGACAGATGGGAACGAGTCGGATCGGACAGGGAAACCTGCTAAAGCAGCATGTCAAAGGCATCGAGGCACATGCAAACTCAGTGCTTGTGTAACACAGCGTATAAGAAAGACGGAAACTATAGCTGCGAAATATATTTTAATTAAATTATAAACTAAAATTAAACTTGTACATGCATTTTCTGTCTAGTTCCCAAATATTTAATCCGTCCCCATTTACAAATGGCTTACTTAGTTGTAGGAACTATGAAGGAAGTAGTTTAGCTGTTCATCTTTAATTTAATCAAAGTTTCTTTAAAGCCCTTTCACACCAAAAACAATACCTATAAAGATGACTATACGTTCTGTTTATTCTAAGCATGCGCTTATGTTGTCAGTCAGGCACTGTATTCAGCTGTTGATTGTATTTGATGTATAGGATTTTGGGTACCATCCAAATGTGATGGAATGCGAAAATGCTCACGCTCTTTAAAGTAGGATGGATTTTGATTGGCTGTCAGTGTCAATGTTAGCTGGAAAAGAATCGTTCAGGGGTGCGTTTCCGTACAACGATGTAACTCGCTGCTTCACTACCATAGTACGATGCATCGTTTGATAAATCAACTCGCTAGTCACGACTGTTTCCCGAAACCATGTTGTCGCAAAATGGTCGTTCAACCATGTTGGTTTATGACGTCACGCACGTGGGTAATAACTTATTTTAATGAAACTGTTTGAGATCAGATTAACGCTAAATGTTTTGATATAAATTACAGACATGGCATCTGAGGACTATTTCTCATTTATCTCAGTTATTTTGCTTTATTTCCAGATTCAATCATAGACTCGTTCTTGCGCACTAGAGCTCGTTCACACATGCGCACTCTTCAAACACGACGCTTTAAATCTCTTGACAAACTAAAAGACGTAAATGACATTTGTATGTATTATAAATAAAAGATACAGATTGGTGAATGCCAGCTTGCTTATTTGGCTCAAGATGGATTTATTAAAGTCCGTGTGAACCGGAAGTTGCAAACGACCTTTCTCAAGTGTTGTGACGCATTTCCGAGTGAAAGGGAATATTGAACAGAGGGTTTTACTTCAGCGCTCCTCCTCTCCATCTCTCGCCCATAGCAGAGTAACGGGTTGAGGGAGTGGTTAAGCGATTAACCAACCCAAGCCGTCAAGCCTATGTCATCAGAAAAAGAACCATTCCAGACCCGGAAGTAACTTTTCAAACTTTGATTAAAGATAACTTCGGCAAACAATTTTTTTCTGTGTATTAACTTGCACGGATTAATTGTTCACCACGACGAGTAATATCTGCTAACAAAGTAAATAGGGTCAATTTTGATTTCATGCCGACTTTAATGAAACTGTTTGAGATCAGATTAACGCTAAATGTTTTGATATAAATTACAGACACGGCATCTGAGGACTATTTCTCATTTTGCTGTATTTCCAGATTCAATCATAGACTCGTTCTTGCGCACTAGAGCTCGTTCACACATGCGCAGTCTTCAAACACGACGCTTTAAATCTCTTGACAAACTAAAAGACGTAAATGACATTTGTATGTATTATAAATGAAATATACAGATTGTACTGAATGTCAACTTGCTTATTTGGCTCAAGATAAGGATTTAATAAGTCCACATGTCATGCAAACTAGAAACTCTGCTTCTAACCGTCGAGAGCTGTCGTTAACCACACAGGTTTGCGAATGTTCGTTGGAACGATGGTTTCGGGAAACACGACTCGTTGAACTGCTGATAACGACGGAACTTGCGAAGTTGGCTAACGATGCTTTCGGGAAACGCACCCCTGAAAGTAATTCCAACGATTTTTAAAAAATAATATAGGCTAGTTGTGGTGTGAATTTCGCAATTCTTTTGTATTTAGAACAATTTATATCTTTATGATTATTGTTATAGTCAATTCGGAGGCCTGTTTGGAACAGTTGGAGGTCCACCGTCATTCAGTCGAACGATTCATTAAAAACACAGCGAAATTAATTTAGTTACGACACATCACTGTGTTGCTCTGAGACACGCAATGGCTCTGTGGATTGGTTTGAACTATGTTCGTTGGCGAAATATAATGCTAAATAGACGACTAAAATGAAAGTCATGAACTTCTTGGTTATGGAGCTGTTGTATGAAATAAGACTATCACATTTGCAAATGTGCTGCTGAAGATACTCGGGAAAACAGCAGTCTATGGCCTGTTATAAATATTAATGACAAGAGCTCATACAAGACCCATATATCTTGAATATTGAAGGCTTTTTTATTCATTTTGGTGGTATTTTTGCCCCTAGCCCCCATTAATTTTCTCTTCTGTTGTGAGGTCCATTTAAAGTGAAACGGGTGAAATGGTTATAGTTTTCGTCCTTGGTGTGACCAAGCCTTAACTCTCAAGTTCGTATCATTGCATGTGATGTTATGGGGATTTGGAAGGAAGTCTGCAACCTGTTTATTTTGGAGGTACTTTCATACAAAACTCATTGACTGAACAGTAAAAGTCATCATGTTTTTCATCTGCTGCTCATGTCTATAGATCTAACAGTGGACTTGTTCCTGATTAGTCCCCAATACTGCACATTGTTGCCTAATTATCATTTGTCATACTGTGAATTAATAATGAAAGTTAAACCTGCTTCATTAGGCCACAAGATGGCAGTGCCAAATAACACTGCGTGATGCATTTAGTAGTAGTAGTAATGCTACTGGGGTTTAGCTGGTCAGCAAGGTGGTCTCCCAACCTGACCAGCTGACAAGTTCCCATAACCTCTTTAAAACCATCAAACTAGACCAGCCTGACATGTAAACCCAGCTCTGTGGCCACTTTAGCCTGGTTAAAGATGTTGCTTTTAGTATTGCATGTGCTTTTGTTTTTGTTGCACTAGCCAGTGTTACATAAATAACCAAAATATGTACAGAGAGCTTTTGAAAACCTGAAAGTCAGTGCCTATTGATACTGTGTATCTGGACTGGAGACAAAATATTGAGACAGTTTGCATGTAGAAGTAAATAATAGAACGGGCGAATGTTAGAGTTCCACCGTTGGTAGTCAAGTTTAGATGAAAAGAAGATCGATTGTGAGAATATAAGCGGGCAGATGCTTGTTATGGGTACTATGTATCACTAATATCACAAGATTGTTCTCATTACAAATGCAATTTAAAACGGCTTTAGGCCAGAAACTAATGCAGATGTGAATGTTTGGTGCTATTCAGGTTCTTGGCTATAAACGTCAACCGTTTACTAACTTTCTCAATAAGATTGCTCCATCATGAAAGAGAAAACTGACCGTATAAGACGTAGTTTGTGCTAATGATATTGTGTTGTGTCTTGCGCTATAGATATTGCGTTTTGAAGACGTCTGTCTGTGTGTGTGAACGTGTCAGGATGACGTCACATCTTGCTGTTTTTCAGCATCTTGTGTGATTAGCGTTGCATTTTGAAGTCAATAGCTAAAAATAATTACATCTTTAGAGAGATTTTTTGGTCAAAGAAGTCAAACACAGGCATTTTGGCTAAAGGAACTTTCTCAAAAAAATATATAGGCCTAAATTTAAGATTTATGTATCTGAATTGCATATAAAATGTACATTTATTTGGATTACAGAGTTTTAATATGAGCCGGTTGTGATTCATATTTGTCAGTCATACATGAATGAATTAGATGATGATAAATTGAATGCATTTAAATACACAATAACCAGGTTTATATATTTATCATCAATTAATCAATTTCTTTCAATCTCATACATTTTAACTAAGTGAATATTGCTTGTTCCACTAGTCATATTTTTCACCATGTTCATACGCTTTAACTGAATATATGTAATTGTTTTCACAATCAACAGATTTATGGTGATTGTAAACAATTTTGGATAAATCCATTTTGAAAATGATTTAAATAAGATCAAATAGATACAAATAGTTAATAATAATAAACACCATGATTTTTTTGAGTGGACAAATCTTTCCTGTTTAATTTATGTATGACTGACAAACATACTCACATTAAGTTAAGTTGCAATTCAAATCCATAAATCTTAAATTTAGGCCTAAATATTTTTTTTTGTGTAAATTTAATAATGCATGACAATATGATGCTTGTAGATAGATAGATGGATGGATGGATGGATGGATGATTGGATGGATGATTGGATGGATGGATGGATGGATGATTGGATGGATGGATGATTGGATGGATGGATGGATGGATGATTGGATGGATGATTGGATGGATGGATGGATGGATGGATGATTGGATGGATGATTGGATGGATGATTGGATGGATGATTGGATGGATGATTGGATGGATGATTGGATGGATGATTGGATGGATGGATGGATGATTGGATGGATGGATGATTGGATGGATGGATGGATGATTGGATGGATGGATGGATGGATGGATGGATGATTGGATGGATGGATGGATGGATGGATGATTGGATGGATGGATGGATGGATGATTGGATGGATGATTGGATGGATGATTGGATGGATGGATGGATGATTGGATGGATGGATGGATGGATGATTGGATGGATGGATGGATGGATGGATGGATGATTGGATGGATGGATGGATGGATGATTGGATGGATGGAGGGATGGATGGATGATTGGATGGATGGATGGATGGATGATTGGATGGATGGATGGATGGATGGATGGATGGATGGATGGATGATTGGATGGATGGATGATTGGATGGATGGAGGGATGGATGGATGGATAGACAGATAGACAGACTGATAGATAGATAGATAGATAGATAGATAGATAGATAGATGTTGCTGTACAGAGTTCATTGTAATCTACGAGAGGGATTTACGAGAAACAGATGGTTTTATGTCAATCATTTGCACATTTTTGAATAAGAATTCACTAATTAGTAATGTGCATAATTAGGACTAATTAAGTTGTCAGAACACGGCACAGGCGTTAAGAAGACATAACAGGGCCAGTTTCTCCAGAGTCAGCGGGGGATCGACCCTCCGCGGCGCCGGATTCTGAGCCTCGCTGAATGTCAACAACACATGCTGTTTTTGAGCAGAACGTGACGTCTGCGCTGCCAGTCCCGGGGTGAACACACACCATTAGCCCGTGTCACTTTACACTGGTTTCTAAAGGAGTTAGTGGCCTTTCCAGCCAGTCGGACGTCCTGATCCGAGCGTCTCGTCGCGCCGCGTCCTCCAGACCTCCACCTCAGTGTCTCTGTAATATAGACGTTTGTTTGTTTGTGTGAGTGTGAGTGTGTGAGTGTGTGTGTCTGTACATTCTCTGGCCTTCTTACGGGCAGGCATGCTGGGTCGTGATTCTGTTTCAGACAAATGGATTTTATCCCCCCTGTAATTGTCAACTGTCTTCAAGAAATCAACTGAAGAACTGCGGAAAATAACAGAACGTTGTCTTCCACAACGACACATTCTGTGATGTGATGTAACGTTTCTTTTAACGTCATTTGTTTTACAGTTTTCCCTGTCCTTTGTTTTTAGGTGTGTGTACATTTTTTTTTAATCCACAAAGAGGAGAGAAAAAAAAGTCAAGAATTAAAAATGGAAGGTGAAAAATAAAACTGAATTTTGTTTTTAACATACATCTGTGAGTCTGTTTTTTTATTTCTCTATAGTTGCATTTCTGTGACTAGAAGCACCCAGGGAAGCGCTTATTAAAGAAAACAGACCTGATGCTGTGACATTAGATGTGTTTTTGTGTGTTTGTTGTCTTCTGAGGTCAAGGCAAACACCTGAACATGTAACAAATGAAGCATTAGGAAGCTTGTTTCCAAAAAAAAAATTTAAAAAGGTAATTGCGGTAATTTTAATCTTACAATTCTGGCCTTCTGAAATTACGTTTTGATCAAGCATGATGTACTACTGAAAAAGAACTTCTTATTTTAAATCGATTTTAAGTTAAAGCTACACTATGTAACTTTTTTTGTTAAAAATCAACAAAATTTAAATAATGAGCCATAATACATGATCAATCCTACGTCCAAAACGTATTTTGGATTCACTATGGTAGGCTCATTAGGCAATCAAGTTCTTTGGCGTAGGCCCCGTCCGTAGCTTGCAATCCTAGGGTTCGGACTCTGCATATCCTGCCTGAAGACGAAGGCAGGGGCGCAGCCGACCCCCTGCGAAGTAAGGGAAGGGGTCATCTGGTGGTGGTGGGGGTGGATGGAGGAGAAAGACATCTTGGTGTTATGTGGAGGATGGAGGGAAGGACCCGTCTTGGTGGTGTTATGGAGGATGAAGGGAAGGTACCAAAAATATGAGACGCCTGTGTTAAAGTCAATGGAGCGCTGTGAAAAAGTGTCGGACCGCTGTGGAGCTCGTTCTTGGCTGCGCTGTGATTGGTCAATCTACATTCTAGGGTGTGGCTTAGCCAAAGGCGAATTACTCATGTTGTTTCAACCCCGTAAGACTGTCGTTCATCTTCAGAACACAAATGAAGATATTTGTGATTAAATCTTAGAGCGGTCTCACTCCTCCATAGGCTTCTATGGGATTGAAACTTGCCGGCCCAGAAAGTTAGTAAAGACAATGTTTAAAATAGTCCAAGTGACTACAGCGGCTCAACCTTAAGTTTATCAAGCGACGAGAATACTTTTTGTGCAACTTTTCATTTTCTTCTGTGTGTTCCTCTGAGTGAGTTCACGTCTGGGTTGTACGTCAGAACGAAGGCTCACTATTGGCCAGCATCACACGCATCATCACACACATGACCAGCGTCGGCCAATAGTGAGCCTCCGTTTAGCAGTCAACTACACGACATGCTTCAAAATATCTTCCTTTTTGTTCAACAGAATACAGAAATGATATAGAAAACAAATGATGTTTATAAAACAAAGATTATTGGATAATGTTCTGTTTATTATAAGCTCTCTGCAGTCTAAATGGTCGAGCTCGTTAAAGCAAGCTGGATTCTGATTGGCTGTCAATGTTTTTATTGTTCATCAACAGAATAAAATCATTCTTGTGATTCCAACATATCATGTTCCTCTGTGCCGTTATCATTATAGTTATGGTGTGAATTTTAGGAACTATATATTTATTGTTGTAGTTATTGTTATCGCTCAACAGATCAAAAGTGTTTTAACCTCCAATAAATCTGTTGTGTTTCTACAAATGCTGTTGTTCTGTTTGTAAGGTCTGTAATATTTCAGCAAGTGATTCTTCAAAAGAGAATTATTTTCAGTCCATGTTGTTTTTCCCCCTTCTTTCTTTCTTCTGTTTTTTATCTCTTCCTCAAAGTATAGGGTTGTAGGGTTATTTGCATTTTTTCACATCGTTTCCTGATACCATCTTTATTTCTATTGCGAATGCAGCCATTTGGGAATAATATTGCATGAGCATAAAATTGTCCAATTATGTTCAAAAGCCTATAACATACAATTCAAATATATTTGTGCAAATACGTTTTATCGACTTTATTCAAATGCATGAGTTATTATATTATTTTGGGTCAACAATGTCAAATAGCCCACACAAATAAATGTGCCATTTAGAATTTAGGGTTTATTATTAGTCAACTTTATATATTGCAATTAACAACTTGAGTGAAATAAAATCACGTGTGCATTGGTTAAAGGGATAGTTCACTTTGAAATTAAATGTTGGTATGTTTTAGCTTACCTGAAGTGCATCCAAGATGTCTTTGTCTCCGCAGTAGTTTCAATTTTGATATTTTTAGGTCAAAGCGTTCTTGTCTGTCAGTCATATAATGCAGGTCTATAGGCACTGTCTCCAAAAGCATGCAGAGAAAAGTCCAAATTAAAAAAGTCCCCATCGTAAGTACACATTGATGGCCTAAAGCTCACGCGAACTCATCCGGGAGTGTTGAGTTTTCACTTATTCCCAATTTGTAAGCCTTCTATCTCGACACACGACTCGCTTCATTGTTCAGGCCAATCAAAGGCATACGTTGAGCCGTACAGCCAATCACACGCGTTTCTGCTGAGTTTAAAAATGCAACGTCCAATCGAAGGCGGTTAGATTAGTTTCCGGGGAAGAAATCCAGTGTAAATAGATCACTTGGACGTGGTTGTGTAAAAGAGATAAAAACGATATAAATACTGTTCGTTTTCTCACACAAACCGCTTGTTTCGTGTCTTAGGCCATCAATGTGCACTTACGATGGGGAATTTTTTAAATATCAAAATTGAAACTACTGCGGAGACAAAGACACCTACATCTTGGATGCACTTCAGGTAAGCTAAAACATACCAAAATTGTATTTCAAAGTGAACTATCCCTTTAATGTCAATGCTTGCACTATAATGACATTTGAATAAGTTTTCACTGGCGATAAACTTTCAGCTTCAGTGCTTGGTTGAACAGTGACACAATTCATCTTGTTTTTAATGACTGTAAATTCATGAAAAGTCATCCTTCCTCTCCAGCCTTGAGACGTATTTACGTCCACACATCATTTGTTGAGAAGAAAACGGGCAGACACTGGCATTTTCTGGTTTGGGAATGGCTCATTACAGAAAACAGACGTGCTTCCGTGACATTTTACGTCCGGTTTGTGTTCTTCTGAGTAAGACCTCGATGCCAAACACCTGGACATGAACGAGTGAAGCATTGGAGATATTCTGTGTGGCCCATTAAGACATTCCTGCTACATTCTGATCAAACAAGATGCATGAGAAAAATCTTTCATATTTTAATATTAAGATTTCATGTGTCTATAAATATGTTTCTCAAACTGGGATATGCGAGTTGATGAAATGCAAATAATTCATTAAGTTAATAGAATAATTTTGATTTTATATGATACTTTTATATTTATATTTAATTTAATAATAATATAAATAATTTCTTTAAATAAAATATATCAAAATAAAACATTTAATCCATTTAACAATTTATGTAACATTTATATTTAATTTTATTAATAAGTACATATTATAATTAATGAATCAACAATATTAATATTTAATTTTAATAATAAATAATAATAAAAATTAAACTATCCAAATAAAGCACTTTTTTGGATTGGTAATGATACATATAACAATTAATTTAATATTTGTATTTAATTTTATAATTTTATTATGTACATAAATAATGAATTAATCAACAATATTCAATAATAATAATTCATATATTTAATCATAAATAATTAATTTCAAAATAAAGCGCTTGATTTGGATTTTTAATAGCTATATATTTATATAAATTTTAATAATGATATGTACATATAATAATTAATTAATCAATAAAAATAGAAAACATTCAAACAAATCACTTTTTTATTGGTAATAATACATATTATGTAAATAATAAATAATTAATTTACAAATTAAAACTAATTTTATTTTTTATTTTTTATTGTTTACCTGTCATGTGACATTAAGCAACATCACTGTAAGCGTGTGAATGTGTTATTAAATGATTAAAATATCTCATAGTTACGTGTCTGTATACATGTCTGGTGCAGACACACACACACACACACACACACACACACTGTTATACTGTTTTTCACAGCAGACATAATGATCTATATATCGACGGTGTGTATACCGTAATATGTTGCACACACAGGACGGCTGAACCTCAAAGCGACCACCATCAAAAACCAAACCCACTAAATGGCTTTTAGTTCTCTATTTTGACAGAAACTGAAGATCAGCCCGGAACAATCCACACTGACCCGAGAGAGAGGAAGTGAAACGACAGAGACTCTGGCCTGATGGACGTGGATCTCATCATTGCTACATTCAGCGGGTTGAGCAAAACCACGAGCGCTTCCGTCAGACTGACTTACGGGCAGGAGGTCAGTGACGTGATGCGGCTGATGATGCGGCTGTGATGATGATGCGGCTGATGATGCGGCTGTGATGATGATGCGGGTGTAGGTGTGACCTCTGACCTGTGTCAGATCTGCTCTCCAAGCATTTCTTTCATCTCATCCCAGGTGAAAATGTAAATGTACTTGAGTATATGTGTGTTGTACTAAAACATACTCAAGTACATTTTTTAAAGGGGCGGTTGATTATGATTTGACTTTTCTAACTGTAGTTAGTGTGTAATGTTGTGTTTGATCATAAACAACATCTGCAAAGTTACAACGCTCAACGTTCAAAGCAAAGGAAGATATTTGCTTTTAAAGAAAAAAACTACAACAAACGGCTGGTAGAGACTACACGACATTCCTCCCGGGTTAGTGACATCACCAACCCTAAAATGTACATAAATTATTGTAAAAAAAAATGACCCTCATAACAACGGCGGAACGATAAAATCATGACCTCACCTTTATATATTACACACACACATATATTATATAAACAGACTTTTATGTTAGATGCGATTAATTTTGATTGCACTCATTTATAAATACATTTTAATTGCATATGAATATAATTAATGATTATTTAATTATTTATTTTGATTTAAATTTTAAATATTACATAATTCAATTAAAATAAAGAATAATTAAACATTGATTTTATATTTATAGCTAATTTAATAGTTATTTCACAGTAACTGTATATATTGTAGTATAATTCATTTTTTGTGTTTCTGTTTTAACCTGTGATGACTCATGGAAAATCATTGTTCCATATGCATAACTGTAATTCATCTCTTCTGCTCCTGAGAGAACCACACACACACACACACACACACACTCACACACTTTCTTTTTCTTTCTTTTTTTAAGAAGCAAAACCCAATGAAGCGACTGGATGCTTGAATCTTCTAATAAAATTGACAGCATTATGAATCTTGTTCTTGTGCGATGCAGAAACGTTAAGAAAATCTGAAACAGAACTGGTGTAGAAGATCCAGGATAAGTTCAGTTAAATCAGATGCACATAGAAAACATGTTGCGTCTGTAAAATTAGATGTTTGACACTTTTTATAACTTCAAAGTGTGCACACTTATAGAGCCAGATTGATGATAATCCTCAGAAAGAAAGTTTTTAGGAACATTCTTGTGAACTTCTGTAACACTTTTCATTTGCTAACAGACCTACATTATTAGTTAACAACAAACAACACTTCTGCAAGTTGCATTTGGTAACATTGTTAGTTTGTAAATGTTTATGTCCACAGTCCATTTACAAAGATAATACATGCTTTAAAAAAAACTGTTCATTGTTAATGTTATAATGCATTAACTAACAAACAAAACCTTACTATAAAGTATTACTGGAACTTCTTGTGCAATTCTTGAAAAGTTCTCAAGAATTTTCTTAAGAACATCATCATTTCTTTTGTAGGGCTTTTGACGTGGTCAATATATTTAATTACTTTTAATGATCCTTTAACCCTTTTTAAGCAGCAAGCACCTTGCAAACATTTTCTAAGTGTGAAATGTTTTAATTACATTAACCGTCATATTTACTTGTTAGAATATAAAATATGCAATATGTGTTGCTAATGTTTTACTGTAATGCTGTTTCAAACAAATAAATGCATTAAACATCTTACCTTTGGATTTCAGACAAACTAGTATCCTAACTAAGTTTATGAAAAAGGACATTTACATTTATTCATTAAGCGAACTGGTTTATCCAAAATATTCTTTGGTTAAAAAATAAGAAAATAGGGTAACACTTTATTTTAAAGTGTCCTTGTTACATATATGTTATGTACTTACCATAGTAATAACAGTAAATTATGCATAATTACATGCAACTAACCCTCAACCAAACCCTAACTCTATAGTAAGTACATGTAGTTCATTAATATTACTGAGTACTTGAATATATAATTATATGTAACAAGGACGCCTTAAAATAAAGTGTAACTGAAAATAGCAGTTAAGGATAATGTTATTCTTCCTTTAATCTGATCCCTGATGTTTTGTACAGGAAACATATTAAACTTGAAGAAGAACAAATAACTGGATTTGTTCAAATCTCTAAAAGTGCTTCAAGCCTTCGAAAGACACTCAAAATATGTTTGAAGCTTTTATCGTGTATTGTCTGTGAAATAATCAATACTTATTTTAGATGCACAGAAATTCTGATCACAATTTCCATGATTTCCGTGCATGTGTTGGTGGAGACTGACATATTTTGAATAAGTTGGCCTGAATGAACTCTAATATTGGCCAGAATTGATGTTGACAGTCAAACGTCTGGCTATCGTGAAACTAGCTGACCTGAACTGAGAGAAAACCAGAGCACTTGTGTATACGTGATGAGTCAGACATCCGTTTACCTCGCTCTTTATTATTACAGTAATCGCCTCCAAACTAGAGCAATAACTGTTTATATCAACACGTCTCCTGAATGATGCTTATAAGGAACTAAGCCAAGTGTTTCCCACATGTGCTCCTCATATACACTCCTGCCTGGCTCGGTAGGCAAAGACAATAACCTTCTGCAAATATTTGTCGGGTTTATAACAGTGAAGCGAGATTAGTGGTTAATAGTTATTATGGACCGAGAGGAAATATGCCGTAAACTTTTTATGGCATGGATAAAGAAATACTCCAGATGATTTTAACCCTCCGGCAGTCGTGCTCTGATCTTACAAACAATGTTTTATTCAATGACACTTCTTACAGGCTCTTAAGAGAACCTGTTTCATCAATATGTACAATAATACATTTACATTTTTATTTACATATATAAATAATGCGTTTAAAGATGAAGTGTGTGCATTTTGTGCCCCTTGTGGCGCCAAGTGGAATTGCAAAAATAATAAAAATGCTTTCAAACAAACAACTTCATTTAGACAATCCACTTTAGACATTTTAACTATACGTAACTTTGCAACTACATGTCACACAACTCTCATTAGAGTATTAGTAGACTGTTAGGTTAGGGTTCAGGTTAGTAAGTTGACATGTAGTCATAAAGTGACTTATAGTCGGTTAGCGGATAGCTTGTGTTAGCAGGTATTAAACAGACAGTCTATTAATACTCAAACAAATTACTTAATTTAGATGGTCCACATTAGACATTTTACTAACTATAAGTAACTACATGTACACTAGCAGTCATTAGAGTATTAACAGTCTACTAATATTCATATTGAGAGTTAGGTGACTAACAAAGTAAGTTGACTATCAAAAGTGTGACCACAGTTTTCCACCCAAATAAAGACACACTTCACATTTAAATCAATCGGGAATAACTACGGAGCTTGATTTCTTAATTTCTATACACTCTTCGAATTTTTACATTTAATCAAAATTAGAAATGAGTTAAAACCAAAGTCATTCATTAAAATAAAATCCATACAATGCACTTTTAAAAGGTTTTATGAAGAACTTTTAAGGCTCTATTTACAGGTGAAAGTCGAACATTTTTGAATATGGTGCAAAAGTTCATTTATTTCAGTAATTCAACTTAAAAGGTGAAACTCATATATTATATAATATATTATATATATCAAATCAAAATCAAATCAAGGTTCTACAGAAAGTCGAAAAATTTTAATATTTTGAAAAGGTTTTCATAAGCTGTAAGCCATAATCATCAACATTATAACAAATAAAGGCTTGGAATATCTCACTTTGCATGTAATGAGTCTATATAATATATTAGTTTCACCTTTTAAGTTGAATTACTGAAATAAATGAACTTTTGCACCATATTAAACATTTTCGACTTTCACCTGTAAATAGAGCCTTAAAATTTCTGATGCTTAGAACCTTTTAGAAGTGCATTTTATGGATTTAATTTTAATTAATGACTTTGGTTTTAATTCATTTCTAATTTTGATTAAATGTTAAAATTGATACATTTTGTAAGATCATTACATTTAAATGCTCGTATTTTACTTCCTGGGGAGTACTTTAATCCTGGGGAGGGTTTAATGGGTTGCAACAGCCCATTAAACATGAAACAATTATTTCTCCTTATATCGAACCAATGGTTCTTTAAAATTGAGTCAATAAATAGAACCACACTGAACCTTGAACAAGAGTTCATCATTCATGTCTGTAGCCTACATCTTGACACTTCCTGGACACTGAAAACCGTGCACCTTTGATCAAACACGTCTCACAAACCATCAGAAAACCACATTGTCAGTTCCCAGACAAGCGTCTTCCTCAGAAGTGAAAACACACTAACATATTTCTAGTGCTGCTCTTCTGTTGACCTTCATATGGCTGGCGAATGCGTCTCCTTTATCCCAGTGATCAAGTCCTCATACTGCGTTCTGTTGATATTGAATACAGTCAATGACGACACGTTTGTTATTAGGATGAGCTCGCACTATGGATGAATAAACACTCTATATACAAAAGGAAGTTTATCCTCTGTTTGCCGACACTCAATTCAGTCGCTTTATGTACACACAAGTTTTCCCACTGTGTTTTCCTTTTCCTACTAAGATTACACTCCACGCGTGACGTGAGTGTGTTGTTTTAGCATTCAACGTCACCTCCGTCATTTCACAAGGAAGTAGAGCAATGTTTTCCCAGCATGCACAGGTGACACTAGAAAAATTTGAATACCGTGTGTAAAAGTTAATTTATCTCAGTAATTCAACTTAAAAGGCGAAACTAATATATTATATAGACTCATTACATGCAGAGTGAGATATTTCAGGCCTTTATTTGTTATAATTTTTATGATTATGGCTTACAGCTTATGAAAACACCAAATTCTAAATTAGAATATTGTGAAAAGGTTTTCATAAGCTGTAAGCCATAATCATCATAAAGCTTGAAATATAATATGTAGTCAATATAATATATTAATTTCACCTTTTAAGTTGAATTACTGAAATAAATGAACTTTTTGCACCATATTCTAATTTTTCGAGTTTCACATGTATTTGTGTACCAAAAAAATTCCACTGCTTATAAATAAAACTGTTGGTCAAAGTGCGTTTGTGACCTCCTGTGGTTTCGGGAGGCTGTTTTTCTCAGTTTCAGGAGTCTCCTTCTTTGAGCTCCATAGGATTCGTGGGCATTGGCACCAGCTTCTACCCCAAATGCCCCTTAAAATTGCACTAAGTGTGTTTCTAACGGCCGCGGAGGTGAAGTAAAAAATAAACGGATCCAAGCAAGCATTGAACGTGCTGAGAAGAAGGGCTTTGTCTCTCCAAGCTGGGTTTTTCTTTGTTATGAAGCCAACAACATGTGAGACGTTATAGGGTCCAAAACAGAGCGCAAACACCAACAACGTCCCCAAAGCCAATCCAATCGCTCTCAGTTTTCTCCGCCGGCCAATGTTCGGCAGTCTTGAGAGGATGCGGATGAAGTTTATGTAGCAGAAGCTGCAAATAAGGAAGGGAACGCAGAAGAGAACGACGCACAACTCCACACGCACGGGCAGGAGGATCTCCAGCTGAGCGTCGGTGAATCCCTCGTAGCAGACGTTACGGGATGGCGGGAGCATCCCGGATGGGTTGTAGTAGGGCACGATGTAGACAATGCTGAGGTGAAGGATGGAAAACACCCACATGAAGATGCTGGCGAACACGGCGTATATGGGTCTTCTCCTTAGAGAGTGCTGGATCGGGAACGCCACGCCGAGATAACGCTCCATGCTCACCGCGGTCAAGAAAAAGGTGCTGTTGTAGATGGTCATGTAGAAGACAAAGCCAGACAGCGGACACAGAAAGTAGTCGATATTCCATTCCATTTTGTTGACCACTTCTTGCATTTTAAAGGGCAAGAAGATGAGGAAGAGCAAGTCTGAGATGGTGAGGTTGAGGAGGAGGATGTCGATGGGAGCCGGTTTCCTCCAAACTTTGCGGCTGAGCGTGTAGAAGGCCAAGACGTTGGCCGGGAAGCCGGTGATGAAGGTGAAGATGTAGACGGTGAGACACAGATGATAATCACAGACCTGCATGGTTGCTGTGTTCCATACGGCCCACGCGAGAGAAGGAGGCCTCAGTGTAGAGCTGGATGTTTCAGTCCTGGAAATTTGAAGTGTAAATAGAAATGTGAAATCAAACTTATTTGTATGGCGCTTTTCACAATATACATTGTTTCAAAGCAGCAGAAAATCATGATGTTAATGTTTATAAAATATCTTAATATCTTCACGTTACATTTAACAGATCTGAGAGCGGGGTGATAATATAGTTTACATATATGATCAAGCAGCTGAAATTTGATATAAAGTATATATCAGTATACTGTATGCTGATATATATGATCATACTTATATATCCAACTTTATCTAAAGAGAGAGCTGGGCGATAATATAGTTACAAATTCTGATAATATAATCCAGGGGTTTTCAAAGTCTAAGACAGTGGGCCTCCCTTTACCCAAAAAACAAACACACACACACACACACACACACACACACACACATAGGAATGTCAGACTCTTAACTCCTCACTTTTATCATTGTTTGTGACATGACAAGTGCAGTTAGGCCTCGTTTACACCGTCAGTGAAATGTGACCCAATTCTGATTTTTTGCTCATATGTGACACAGATCAGATGTGTTCTATGACCGTGTAAACAGGAAAAAAACGCATGCATTTAGATATTTCGAGATCAGTTTCAGGCCTAATTCATATGTGGAAATAAATCAGATATGTGCCAATGCGACTGTCATGTAAACAGGCAGATCGGATTTCGTGAGGCATTAGGCTACATGTCCATGGTTTAATGACATGAGAAACCCAGACGCGCATCTGCGAAGGGATGGTAGGAGAGGAATGTGGACAAACGTTGACTCAACATATCAAAGGTTGGCTTGCTCATCCTAAAATTTTTCTAATCTTTTCGTCCTTCTCCGTCTCCAAATCATGGTGATGTTTGGCAAACTTTGCATATATCGCAGAGCTAGCATCAGGCATATTTTGTGTTAATCTGTGCAAGAGAATTTAACCCTTTAAGCATGCGCGATGTTTCAGAAATGACAAGAGTAAACACATGAATCAGATACAGTTGAAAGAACGAGTAAACGGACGGTCAAGAAATTGGATAAAGGTAACAAATCAGAATTGGGCATCAAGACCTGCAGTGTAAACAAGACCTTTTTTTGAGAATAATACATTTTATTAATTTAAACTAATAATTAGGCTATCATTTTTACCACTCTCCGCGCCTCCCCTGGCATACTCTGGCGCCCCCTGGAGATGATATAACCAATACCCCTGATATAATCAATCAAGCAGTTCAGATTTGCTATATATCACCGAAATTGAGATTTACTATATTATATATCACCCTACATGAGTATACTGTATATATATTGGATGTAACGGTACATGCTTTCCTCCCGACCAATCATAGTACAGACGTCACGTTTCGGTGCATACAGTCAGATGACAAATATAGTCACATGTGATCCACACTCCAATCCAGAAGGGGGCGTGCTGTAATGCAATGCTGTTTGCTAACCGCCACAACAGGGGAAAAAAGCAGAAGAAGAAGAGACGATCTATGCACCAACCCAAAACAAGAGTTCAGATGGCATGCAAGAGCTTTATAGTAGCCTGTACACTGAGTTTCGGTCATTTTTGTGACGCGCTCCACAAACTTCACGGAAAGGAAACCGGAACTGTAGAAAATGGCTACCTAATTGTTTTCTTTATTTTACAAAAGCACAATGATTTGTTTTTATTGTGATTGTGCACAAATAAAAACAGACCCTTTACAGTTTCGAATGACGTCTAACTCTTATCTGTATGACCATAAATGACCATAAGTTGTTTCCACTGTTATAATGAGACAAAATCATTTTGCATTGTGCCAATTTGTGTCGTGGAAGTCTCGCTACTACAGTCCTGGAAATATGATCCCGCTTCACTCTCTGTCTTCTCGTGGAAAGGTGAAGTAGACTCTTTTTCTCCTTCTTGCTCAAGCGTAATATTGAGCTTTGTGCATTCGCCAGAATAATGACAGTGCACAACACATTAATCAAACCGATACGTTTGAAAACCCCCGTTGCATTTCCCTGTGCAGCATTGGTCAATCTATCAATTAGAGAAACAAATCAACAATTCCTTAAATTTTTAATTTTAAGCTATCAGGAATCTGGAAGGGCTAGATATGTAAATGTCCCCAAAACCGAACCGTGACTTCTGTGTACCGTTACTCCACTAATATATATATATATAAAGTGCTGAGTCAGAATATCATAATCCAGGCAGTTGAGATTTACTATGCAGTATCTAGTGCTTAACGTGAGTGTACTGGATAAAGTTGGATATATATATATCCAAAAAGAAAAAATGTCCAGGGTGCTCAAGGAGTTCAACATAAGGAAGTTTTTTGAAGGTGCTCTTTGGGGTTGGGAATTCAACTAAATGTAATAGAAGGAAATCCAAGGCACTCTTCTTTGGAAATATATAAAAAGCCTTTATTAGATTGGCTATTTCATGGTAGAAAATTAAAAAAAACATGGGGGAAAAAACAACCCACGCGTAGCGGCACAATCAGCCTTCTTCAGGGTGTGTTGTGGGTTGTTTTTTTCCCCATGTTTTTTTTTAATTTTCTACCATGAAATAGCCAATCTAATAAAGGCTTTTTATATATTTCCAAAGAAGAGTGCCTTGGATTTCCTTCTATTACATATATATATCCAACTTTATATAAAGATCTGTGGATCAATGCAGTTTAAATGAACCATAACGTAGATCAGGGGTGTCCAATCCTGCTTCCGTATGACCGATGTCCTGCACAGTTTAGCTCCCTCCAACACACTTGCCTTCAAGTTTCCAGGAATCCTGAAGACTTGTATTAGCAGGTTCAAGTGTGTTTAACTAGGATCACAAAACAGTAGACATCCAGGAGCAAGAGATGACACCCGGACGTATCAAACAGAGCTCACTGTGTCAGTGTAAGAACTGTAAAACAATAACTAGACTCTATAAAACTATTGGAAGACAAGACGAGACGACCAGGCTCAAAAGGAATCTGCGCCCACAGAAAACTCAGCCAAAAGATCAACAAACTTGCATAAATATTTTGCTGAATATGATGATTTAAAAGCACTCTTGGCTCAGTTTAACATGCTTAACTATGTTTAAATTACTTTGCATTGCACCGATTTCCTGGAGATTATCCTCACAAATAACGACACACTGCTACCAGAACTAACAGTTACTGGAATATGTCTACAAGAAGTATTAAAACATAGTTCATGAAGAAGGTAAAACTGTTACGCAAGCATCAAAAAGGGACAATCACGCAATAAGGGAACAACTTAAACCGATCCCTGCTTTTAAGTTAAGACAAAAAGACGAACTCACCAAAGTAGATCTCTTGGCTGTGCTTCTGTATTGACTCTCTCTTGCTTTTCAATAGTGACTATGGTCTGTATGCTGACAACTTCCGCACCAGCTGTTTGCTTTCCATTTTCAATATTGTACACTGATAAGGGAAAATTAATAAATGAGGACTGGATCCAACCCGGCGTGCTCCTCGCGCAGTCTCTGGCGCTCTATGTGTACATGTGAGCACGTCTATGCAGTCTTATCGGGATTTATACTCCTTCAGGGTGTGTGGGATGTGTGTTTAAAGATGATGGGTGTGCGCTTGTATATGTGAGTGTCACTGGGAGTAATGAATCCTTCTGGCCTCTCCTTCACTTTAACGCTATCGAGCCTCTCAAACTGACCACCGGACTGAATAATCCCAAAACATCCCCAGAAATCGAATGCGGATTTAAAAAGATAAGGCTGGGAATAATGCTGTATTCTATCTAAAGTTGGATGTGGGACATTATGTTTTATTGGTTCCATAAAGAACCTTCAACATCCATGGAACCTTTGAAATTCACAAAAGGTTCTTTGAAAAAGTTCTTCAGATTACGGGTATGTTCTTCACACACAAAAAACATTTTTTTCACTGAAAGGTTCTACAATGGCTCTTCTACATTCTTAAAAATAAAGGTTCCAAAAGTCAAGAATCCTTGGGTTCTATTTAGAACCCCATTGAACCTTTTTTTTTTCTTAAGAGTGAAGACTCTAAGTGCAATCTGAAATGTTCTTCTAAAATGAGAATCAAGCATTTTTATCAAGCTCGATATTTAAGTTCAGTATTTTCACTTTAATGAGAATTAATAGGTACTTTTCATTGCCATTAAAGTGAAATAACTGAACATAAATATACAAGCTTGATAAAAAAATGATCATTCTAGAAGAAAATTTCAGGTGGCACTTAGAGTTTTTTTGCATTTGAAGTCTTCGTATGTTGCTTCAAATCAGCAATACAGGTGATGTTAGTTTTGCAGGTGTTCGAATGTCATTAAGATGTCTCCTAGCAACCAAACTGTGATGGATAAACGATGCTGTTCAATGCAAGCATTTATTCTACAGGTGTATGATTATCACCAGAGGATCATTTACAGTGTTTTACAGTTTGCAATCGGCTCTGACTGATCGGATAGTTTTATTGCTTAAAAGTCAACATTTATCATCGACTATAACAATCTCCCTGGGTGCCACCATGTTTGCGTGACGTTTGCCATCTTAGTGAAATCAGCCCTTTTCTGCGTTCAATTGCACTGTTCCAAGTAGGACTTTGGAAATCTCAATTGTGAATGGAATACAGCAGAAGTTCACTATCAAGTCTTTCAGGTCAATCCTCTATTCAGTAGCTAAAATCGTGGAAAATCCCAGTTGTCAGCATGGAATCCCCCTAAAGTAGGAAATTCAGTCCTTTCACAATCACGTGCAATACACGTTACAATAGCAAAAATTATTGCATAACCAGACGTGATTCAGCTGGATCTAAAAACACCCACTAGTTCCCTCTAGCTATATTGGGAAGGAATGAGCAAAACTGAGTCAGCAAACTTGAACACTAAATTAAATATAGCTCATCCCAGCTGATCAGAGTTCAGATGAGATGATAATGCATCATCATTCATCCCTAATGCATTGATTAAATCCTCAGAAAACCATCATTTGATTAGACACATAAATTTCATCATTCACCAGATTATCATTAACTTATTTAAACACAAAAGGCCTGAAACCGATAAATGTCTACATTTTTAACTGCTGAATAATGGACAAAAGTGACTTTAAATTATTTTGTAAACGTACCTTCATTAACCCAGGGTCGGTTCGGGACGCTGCCTCCACACACACACACACACACACACACACACACACACACACACACACACACACACACACACACACACACACACACACACACTCCACTTTTTGGCCAGTTTCATGAGATTGCGTCTGCTCTTCTCCTCCGGGAAGCTCCTTGTGCTTTACTCCGTTTCCCCCTCTCACTTCAGCACCAAAGAATAAGTGGTCTGCCTATAAAAATAAAAAAGCATGCCAAAAAAAAAGAGATGGATGATAATTTTACTGTAGAATACAAATCAAGTTAATCACGTATTAAAAAATCAATTGTCGTCATCGGAAAGAGACAAGCAATGTTGTGACGAGGGAGGGAGCTGACTCTGGTGAATTATAGCGACGGCCTGCACATGCCTGATATTATACATCCACTGACAATAACATACCAGCGAGCAGCCGAGCGATAATGTCTTTTGTGACAACCACTTGCTGATCATTTATTCTCTAGCAAGGTTTAAATATTATGTTGAACATTTATCATGATTTAGGGTTACACATATGCATGTCTAACAATGCCATGCATTTTTTTGTCCTTCAAACTGGAACGATGTAAACACAGCATGCACTGACTTTAAAAAAAAAAGATTCCAGAGTTAGTACATCTGTTCAGACTTCATATTAGCCTGGAAATCCAGACCTAAATCTGAAAGATTAATGAACTCGCTGAGAAAATTCAAAATGTGCTCTCGCGAGAACTCTGGACTTCCAGGGTAACTTCATATGCCTGTTTAACAGAATAGCTCAGCCATGTTAGATGTCTTTTTTGGCCGTAAATTTAAGTCCAAAGTAAGGTTGTTACTATATTGATGTTGTTGTTTTTTTTGCCTGTATATTGAAGTCCTGTAAAACATAAAAGGTTGCCACCATATTTTTTATGGTAAAATACTGGCAACCACAGCTGCCCTTTTTTTACTGTAAATTTCACAGTTTTTTTAAAACTGTGTACAGAACACTCATGAATTATGTTTGTAGAAAGCAAACAGGTGTCTTGAGAAATCACAGAACAGATGGTGATGGAGACGTCATTAATGTTATGGACTTTGAAGTGCTTTTTTGACTTTGAAACAACAATAGTACACAGTATACAACAGAAAGTGAATTATATTTGTAAAAAGCAAGCTTGTTTGCATATTTGTTTGCATATTTTTATTCAGTAGAAATGACACATGAAGAGATGAAGAAAAATAGCCTAGGCCACAGCTATAAGCTTATGTTATCTGTTCTTGAACAAAATAAAGAACAACTGAATAATTACATATTTATATGCAAAACAACACTAATATAAGCATCAAAAATGTTTAAATTCATAAAAAGAACACACATTTAAATCTTTACATGCAAACAAAAATGCAAAAAAGTATTCTCCTTATTAAAGAATTCAAGGTGTGAACATAAAAAGAAAAAAATATCAATAAAATTGTACAGATTTTTTTTATTAATTTTTTTAATTTTATAGTGTCAGAAGAAAAGTTAATAAAATGTATTTTGTTAGCATTCACTGAACTTTTCAGCAATTTATTCATACAGTGAAGTTTATGCAGAACAGATTTGTTTTTAACCTGTTTTTATGTTCAAGAAAAATGTTAAAACATTCATTTGGCTTAAAATCTGATTGGTTGAAAATGTAAAAGTTTTTATCCAGCCAAAAAAGTGAATATGACAAATATAATCTCAGGTACTGATTATGTGCTTTATTTAATGTTGAAAGGGTCTGAAAATGTGAGTTTGAACATTATTTAGCAGGAAAGCAAAAATGGATAATTTACCTTAGATATTGAAAATAAATGAAAGGAAACAAGTACATTCAAACTGTGAACTGTGAACTAACAAATGACAAAATTGTATCATTCATTTATTTTTAATAATGTTAAAAAGTTATAATATTTATGAATTTGATTATGTAGCCTACTTATGTCCATACAGTGAGATTACAAAGATACCACATAAATATTATAACTTTTTAATATTATTAAAAATAAATAAATGATAAAAAAGAAAGAAAACATGGTGCCCATACTTCACCAGGAAGACTACCAAGGACAACCAGCTTTACTAGAAAGTCCAAGTTGAGGGCACGTTGAACACAAATAGATGCAAACGTAATATTATAATACAAGTCGATAGAGTGCAGTAGGATTGCGAAAAAAATCCATTGATTTTCTCCATAGGGAAATTGATTTTAAACAACCTTTAAAGACAGACCTGCTGTGAGATACAAGGTTGTTAATCAGTGACATATGAAACCATCCATTCACATTATTTCAGCATATTTAAATAATTGTGTTTAACAGCTACACTGGTGGTGAAAAACTACATTACCCATGATGCTTTACAGAAAAATACACCAATCAGAGTCGCAGCAAGCAAATGGTGCCAAACGAGCAGTACATACAATATATACATATTTTGCATTTTATTTTGCTTTAACAAATACATTTTTTTTAAATCCCTATGGAAAGCATGAATGTAAAAAAATACTTCCGGAAGTATAAAAAATGGGAGGGTACTAATGCACTCTATAGTGATAGTAGTCCATGATACAGGTCCATTAAGCTGATGCCATACTTCAGAATTACAGACAATTGCTTTGGACTGATCAGCATGTGCTGACATCGCTTGACTGCAGTCAGAAGAAAAAACAGAAAAATACTGGCCCATATGGTGCTCTTCTTCAGTAGATACCTCTAAGATTGAATCTCATATTCATTGCATTCATGCAATCTAGCTTATGTTGTTAGAGGGAGCTGTCGGTCGTGCTCTGAGTTTTCTCCTCAGCTCTCGTACAGTTCAAGAGAGGGCAGTAGAGAATCGAGCGGCAACAGGGCATGAACGTCCGCTTCGTCAACTCCTGCCAGACGTTCTTAAATGTTCCTCTGAGTGCCGACGACGAGAAGTAGAATATGAAAGGATCGAGGCATGCATTAAACGTGCTGGTGAGCAGAGCGTGCACCCGCCAGGGTGGGCTGTAGTTGTCCACGTATCCAACCACATGTGAGATGTTGTAAGGCATGAAACAGATAATGAAGACCAGAAGCGTTCCCAATGCCATCCCGATGGCTCTATATCTCCTCTTAGCGTTGATGCTGGGCAGATTGGAGAGGATGTGGATGAATCGGATGTAGCAGAAGCAGCAGATGAGGAACGGCGCGCAGAAGAGCACTGCAAAAAGCTCCATGCGAACCGGCAGGAGGATCTTGAGCTGTTCGACGCTGAATTCTTCATAACAGGTGTTACGCTTGGATGGATCAGTGAAGTTGGGGTTCGAATGGTCGTGGTATTGCATGATGTAGACGATGCTACAGTGCGCCATGGAAACCACCCAGAAAATGACGCTTGCTATCATGGCATTTCGAGGATTGCGTTTCAGCTTGTATTTAATGGGGAAAGCTACACCCAGGTATCGCTCCACGCTGATGGCCGTCAGGTGGAAGGTGCTGTTGTAGATGGTGGAGTAGAAGATAAATCCCGACAGCGGGCAGAGGAAGTACGGCATCGTCCATTTCATGTTGGCCGCCTCCACCATGCGAAACGGCAGGAAAAAGAGGAAGATCAGATCAGAGATGGTTAAACTGAGTAACAGCACGTCCATCGGGGTTGAGCGCTGGCGCACCTTCTGGAAAAAGGTGTACAAAGCCAAAATGTTGGCGGGAAGGCCTGTGATCAACGTGAATCCGTAGACCGCTAACACCAGGTTACTGAGATCCACCGTCCACGCCATCGTCACTGTAGATGCCAAGTATGCAAACCTGTATGAGAAAAAAAGAGATTTACTTCAAGATAAGCATTTTCTATTTTCAAAGCATTTTAATAATTTTGCACGGAAATTTTTTTTTGCGCGGTCACAAGAAACTATTGCGCGTTCTCGAGAAACTACTAAGTGCTCTTGAGAACCTATTGAGTGCTCACGAGAAACTATTGAGTGCTCACGAGAAACTATTGAGTGCTCACGAGAAACTATTGAGTGTTCACGAGAAACTATTGAGTGCTCACGAGAAACTATTGAGTGCTCACGAGAAACTATTGAGTGTTCACGAGAAACTATTGAGTGCTCACGAGAAACTATTGAGTGCTCACGAGAAACTATTGAGTGCTCGCGAGAAACTATTGAGTGCTCACGAGAAACTATTGAGTGCTCACGAGAAACTATTGAGTGCTCGCGAGAAACTATTGAGTGCTCACGAGAAACTATTGAGTGCTCACGAGAAACTATTGAGTGCTCGCGAGAAACTATTGAGTGTTCACGAGAAACTATTGAGTGTTCACGAGAAACTATTGAGTGTTCACGAGAAACTATTGAGTGCTCACGAGAAACTATTGAGTGTTTGCAAGAAACTATTGAGTGTTCACGAGAAACTATTGAGTGTTCACGAGAAACTATTGAGTGTTCACGAGAAACTATTGAGTGTTTGCAAGAAACTATTGAGTGTCCACGAGAAACTATTGAGTGTTCACGAGAAACTATTGAGTGCTCACGAGAAACTATTGAGTGTTCACGAGAAACTATTGAGTGTTTGCAAGAAACTATTGAGTGTTCACGAGAAACTATTGAGTGCTCACGAGAAACTATTGAGTGTTTGCAAGAAACTATTGAGTGTTCACGAGAAACTATTGAGTGCTCACGAGAAACTATTGAGTGTTTGCAAGAAACTATTGAGTGTTCACGAGAAACTATTGAGTGTTCGCAAGAAACTATTGAGTGTTCACGAGAAACTATTGAGTGTTCACGAGAAACTATTGAGTGTTCACAAGAAACTATTGAGTGTTCACGAGAAACTATTGAGTGTTCACGAAAAACTATTGAGTGCTCACGAGAAACTATTGAGTGTTCACGAGAAACTATTGAGTGTTCACGAGAAACTATTGAGTGTTCACGAGAAACTATTGAGTGTTCACGAGAAACTATTGAGTGCTCACGAGAAACTATTGAGTGTTCACGAGAAACTATTGAGTGTTCACGAGAAACTATTGAGTGTTCACGAGAAACTATTGAGTGCTCACGAGAAACTATTGAGTGTTTGCAAGAAACTATTGAGTGTTCACGAGAAACTATTGAGTGCTCACGAGAAACTATTGAGTGTTTGCAAGAAACTATTGAGTGTTCACGAGAAACTATTGAGTGTTCAAGAGAAACTATTGAGTGTTCAAGAGAAACTATTGAGTGCTCACGAGAAACTATTGAGTGCTCACGAGAAACTATTGAGTGATCACGAGAAACTATTGAGTGTTTGCAAGAAACTATTGAATGTTCAAGAGAAACTATTGAGTGATCACGAGAAACTAATGAGTGTTCAAGAGAAACTATTGAGTGTTCACGAGAAACTATTGAGTGTTCAACAGAAACTATTGAGTGTTCACGAGAAACTATTGAGTGTTCAAGAGAAACTATTGAGTGTTCAAGAGAACTATTGAGTGTTCAAGATAAACTATTGAGTGTTCACGAGAAACTAATGAGTGTTCACGAGAAACTATTGAGTGTTCACGAGAAACTATTGAGTGCTCACGAGAAACTATTGAGTGTTTGCAAGAAACTATTGAGTGTTCACGAGAAACTATTGATTGTTCACGAGAAACTATTGAGTGTTTGCAAGAAACTATTGAGTGTTCACGAGAAACTATTGAGTGTTCACGAGAAACTATTGAGTGCTCACGAGAAACTATTGAGTGTTTGCAAGAAACTATTGAGTGTTCACGAGAAACTATTGAGTGTTCAAGAGAAACTATTGAGTGTTCAAGAGAAACTATTGAGTGCTCACGAGAAACTATTGAGTGTTCACGAGAAACTATTGAGTGTTCACGAGAAACTATTGAGTGTTCACGAGAAACTATTGAGTGTTCACGAGAAACTATTGAGTGTTCACGAGAAACTATTGAGTGCTCACGAGAAACTATTGAGTGTTTGCAAGAAACTATTGAGTGTTCACGAGAAACTATTGAGTGTTCACGAGAAACTATTGAGTGTTTGCAAGAAACTATTGAGTGTTCACGAGAAACTATTGAGTGCTCACGAGAAACTATTGAGTGTTTGCAAGAAACTATTGAGTGTTCACGAGAAACTATTGAGTGCTCACGAGAAACTATTGAGTGTTTGCAAGAAACTATTGAGTGTTCACGAGAAACTATTGAGTGTTCGCAAGAAACTATTGAGTGTTCACGAGAAACTATTGAGTGTTCACAAGAAACTATTGAGTGTTCACAAGAAACTATTGAGTGCTCACGAGAAACTATTGAGTGTTTGCAAGAAACTATTGAGTGTTCACGAGAAACTATTGAGTGCTCACGAGAAACTATTGAGTGTTTGCAAGAAACTATTGAGTGTTCACGAGAAACTATTGAGTGTTCGCAAGAAACTATTGAGTGTTCACGAGAAACTATTGAGTGTTCACGAGAAACTATTGAGTGCTCACGAGAAACTATTGAGTGTTCACGAGAAACTATTGAGTGTTCACGAGAAACTATTGAGTGTTCACGAGAAACTATTGAGTGTTCACGAGAAACTATTGAGTGCTCACGAGAAACTATTGAGTGTTCACGAGAAACTATTGAGTGTTCACGAGAAACTATTGAGTGTTCACGAGAAACTATTGAGTGCTCACGAGAAACTATTGAGTGTTCACGAGAAACTATTGAGTGTTTGCAAGAAACTATTGAGTGTTCACGAGAAACTATTGAGTGTTCACGAGAAACTATTGAGTGTTCACGAGAAACTATTGAGTGTTCAAGAGAAACTATTGAGTGTTCACGAGAAACTATTGAGTGTTCAAGAGAAACTATTGAGTGTTCACGAGAAACTATTGAGTGTTCAAGAGAAACTATTGAGTGTTCAAGAGAAACTATTGAGTGCAAACACTATTGAGTGTTCACGAGAAACTATTGAGTGTTCAAGAGAAACTATTGAGTGTTCAAGAGAAACTATTGAGTGCTCACGAGAAACTATTGAGTGCTCACGAGAAACTATTGAGTGATCACGAGAAACTATTGAGTGTTTGCAAGAAACTATTGAGTGTTCAAGAGAAACTATTGAGTGTTTGCAAGAAACTATTGAGTGTTCACGAGAAACTATTGAGTGTTTGCAAGAAACTATTGAGTGTTCACGAGAAACTATTGAGTGCTCACGAGAAACTATTGAGTGTTTGCAAGAAACTATTGAGTGTTCACGAGAAACTATTGAGTGCTCACGAGAAACTATTGAGTGTTTGCAAGAAACTATTGAGTGTTCACGAGAAACTATTGAGTGTTCGCAAGAAACTATTGAGTGTTCACGAGAAACTATTGAGTGTTCACGAGAAACTATTGAGTGTTCACAAGAAACTATTGAGTGTTCACGAGAAACTATTGAGTGTTCACGAAAAACTATTGAGTGCTCACGAGAAACTATTGAGTGTTCACGAGAAACTATTGAGTGTTCACGAGAAACTATTGAGTGTTCACGAGAAACTATTGAGTGTTCACGAGAAACTATTGAGTGCTCACGAGAAACTATTGAGTGTTCACGAGAAACTATTGAGTGTTCACGAGAAACTATTGAGTGTTCACGAGAAACTATTGAGTGCTCACGAGAAACTATTGAGTGTTTGCAAGAAACTATTGAGTGTTCACGAGAAACTATTGAGTGCTCACAAGAAACTATTGAGTGTTTGCAAGAAACTATTGAGTGTTCACGAGAAACTATTGAGTGTTCAAGAGAAACTATTGAGTGTTCAAGAGAAACTATTGAGTGCTCACGAGAAACTATTGAGTGCTCACGAGAAACTATTGAGTGATCACGAGAAACTATTGAGTGTTTGCAAGAAACTATTGAATGTTCAAGAGAAACTATTGAGTGATCACGAGAAACTAATGAGTGTTCAAGAGAAACTATTGAGTGTTCACGAGAAACTATTGAGTGTTCAACAGAAACTATTGAGTGTTCACGAGAAACTATTGAGTGTTCAAGAGAAACTATTGAGTGTTCAAGAGAACTATTGAGTGTTCAAGATAAACTATTGAGTGTTCACGAGAAACTAATGAGTGTTCACGAGAAACTATTGAGTGTTCACGAGAAACTATTGAGTGCTCACGAGAAACTATTGAGTGTTTGCAAGAAACTATTGAGTGTTCACGAGAAACTATTGATTGTTCACGAGAAACTATTGAGTGTTTGCAAGAAACTATTGAGTGTTCACGAGAAACTATTGAGTGTTCACGAGAAACTATTGAGTGCTCACGAGAAACTATTGAGTGTTTGCAAGAAACTATTGAGTGTTCACGAGAAACTATTGAGTGTTCAAGAGAAACTATTGAGTGTTCAAGAGAAACTATTGAGTGCTCACGAGAAACTATTGAGTGTTCACGAGAAACTATTGAGTGTTCACGAGAAACTATTGAGTGTTCACGAGAAACTATTGAGTGTTCACGAGAAACTATTGAGTGTTCACGAGAAACTATTGAGTGCTCACGAGAAACTATTGAGTGTTTGCAAGAAACTATTGAGTGTTCACGAGAAACTATTGAGTGTTCACGAGAAACTATTGAGTGTTTGCAAGAAACTATTGAGTGTTCACGAGAAACTATTGAGTGCTCACGAGAAACTATTGAGTGTTTGCAAGAAACTATTGAGTGTTCACGAGAAACTATTGAGTGCTCACGAGAAACTATTGAGTGTTTGCAAGAAACTATTGAGTGTTCACGAGAAACTATTGAGTGTTCGCAAGAAACTATTGAGTGTTCACGAGAAACTATTGAGTGTTCACAAGAAACTATTGAGTGTTCACAAGAAACTATTGAGTGCTCACGAGAAACTATTGAGTGTTTGCAAGAAACTATTGAGTGTTCACGAGAAACTATTGAGTGCTCACGAGAAACTATTGAGTGTTTGCAAGAAACTATTGAGTGTTCACGAGAAACTATTGAGTGTTCGCAAGAAACTATTGAGTGTTCACGAGAAACTATTGAGTGTTCACGAGAAACTATTGAGTGCTCACGAGAAACTATTGAGTGTTCACGAGAAACTATTGAGTGTTCACGAGAAACTATTGAGTGTTCACGAGAAACTATTGAGTGTTCACGAGAAACTATTGAGTGCTCACGAGAAACTATTGAGTGTTCACGAGAAACTATTGAGTGTTCACGAGAAACTATTGAGTGTTCACGAGAAACTATTGAGTGCTCACGAGAAACTATTGAGTGTTCACGAGAAACTATTGAGTGTTTGCAAGAAACTATTGAGTGTTCACGAGAAACTATTGAGTGTTCACGAGAAACTATTGAGTGTTCACGAGAAACTATTGAGTGTTCAAGAGAAACTATTGAGTGTTCACGAGAAACTATTGAGTGTTCAAGAGAAACTATTGAGTGTTCACGAGAAACTATTGAGTGTTCAAGAGAAACTATTGAGTGTTCAAGAGAAACTATTGAGTGCAAACACTATTGAGTGTTCACGAGAAACTATTGAGTGTTCAAGAGAAACTATTGAGTGTTCAAGAGAAACTATTGAGTGCTCACGAGAAACTATTGAGTGCTCACGAGAAACTATTGAGTGATCACGAGAAACTATTGAGTGTTTGCAAAAAACTATTGAGTGTTCAAGAGAAACTATTGAGTGTTTGCAAGAAACTATTGAGTGTTCACGAGAAACTATTGAGTGTTTGCAAGAAACTATTGAGTGTTCACGAGAAACTATTGAGTGCTCACGAGAAACTATTGAGTGTTTGCAAGAAACTATTGAGTGTTCACGAGAAACTATTGAGTGCTCACGAGAAACTATTGAGTGTTCACAAGAAACTATTGAGTGTTCACGAGAAACTATTGAGTGTTCACGAAAAACTATTGAGTGCTCACGAGAAACTATTGAGTGTTCACGAGAAACTATTGAGTGTTCACGAGAAACTATTGAGTGTTCACGAGAAACTATTGAGTGTTCACGAGAAACTATTGAGTGCTCACGAGAAACTATTGAGTGTTCACGAGAAACTATTGAGTGTTCACGAGAAACTATTGAGTGTTCACGAGAAACTATTGAGTGTTCACGAGAAACTATTGAGTGCTCACGAGAAACTATTGAGTGTTTGCAAGAAACTATTGAGTGTTCACGAGAAACTATTGAGTGCTCACGAGAAACTATTGAGTGTTTGCAAGAAACTATTGAGTGTTCACGAGAAACTATTGAGTGTTCAAGAGAAACTATTGAGTGTTCAAGAGAAACTATTGAGTGCTCACGAGAAACTATTGAGTGCTCACGAGAAACTATTGAGTGATCACGAGAAACTATTGAGTGTTTGCAAGAAACTATTGAATGTTCAAGAGAAACTATTGAGTGATCACGAGAAACTAATGAGTGTTCAAGAGAAACTATTGAGTGTTCACGAGAAACTATTGAGTGTTCAAGAGAAACTATTGAGTGTTCAAGAGAAACTATTGAGTGTTCAAGAGAAACTATTGAGTGTTCACGAGAAACTAATGAGTGTTCACGAGAAACTATTGAGTGTTCACGAGAAACTATTGAGTGCTCACGAGAAACTATTGAGTGTTTGCAAGAAACTATTGAGTGTTCACGAGAAACTATTGAGTGTTCACGAGAAACTATTGAGTTTTCACGAGAAACTATTGAGTGTTTGCAAGAAACTATTGAGTGTTCACGAGAAACTATTGAGTGCTCACGAGAAACTATTGAGTGTTTGCAAGAAACTATTGAGTGTTCACGAGAAACTATTGAGTGTTCGCAAGAAACTATTGAGTGTTCACGAGAAACTATTGAGTGTTCACGAGAAACTATTGAGTGTTCACAAGAAACTATTGAGTGTTCACGAGAAACTATTGAGTGTTCACGAGAAACTATTGAGTGCTCACGAGAAACTATTGAGTGTTCACGAGAAACTATTGAGTGTTCACGAGAAACTATTGAGTGTTCACGAGAAACTATTGAGTGTTCACGAGAAACTATTGAGTGCTCACGAGAAACTATTGAGTGTTCACGAGAAACTATTGAGTGTTCACGAGAAACTATTGAGTGTTCACGAGAAACTATTGAGTGCTCACGAGAAACTATTGAGTGTTTGCAAGAAACTATTGAGTGTTCACGAGAAACTATTGAGTGTTCACGAGAAACTATTGAGTGCTCACGAGAAACTATTGAGTGCTCACGAGAAACTATTGAGTGTTTGCAAGAAACTATTGAGTGTTCACGAGAAACTATTGAGTGTTCAAGAGAAACTATTGAGTGTTCAAGAGAAACTATTGAGTGCTCACGAGAAACTATTGAGTGCTCACGAGAAACTATTGAGTGCTCACGAGAAACTATTGAGTGATCACGAGAAACTATTGAGTGTTTGCAAGAAACTATTGAGTGTTCAAGAGAAACTATTGAGTGATCACGAGAAACTAATGAGTGTTCAAGAGAAACTATTGAGTGTTCACGAGAAACTATTGAGTGTTCAAGAGAAACTATTGAGTGTTTGCAAGAAACTATTGAGTGTTTGCAAGAAACTTGAGTGTTCACGAGAAACTAATGAGTGTTCACGAGAAACTATTGAGTGTTCACGAGAAACTATTGAGTGCTCACGAGAAACTATTGAGTGTTTGCAAGAAACTATTGAGTGTTCACGAGAAACTATTGAGTGTTCACGAGAAACTATTGAGTTTTCACGAGAAACTATTGAGTGTTTGCAAGAAACTATTGAGTGTTCACGAGAAACTATTGAGTGCTCACGAGAAACTATTGAGTGTTTGCAAGAAACTATTGAGTGTTCACGAGAAACTATTGAGTGCTCAAGAGAAACTATTGAGTGTTTGCAAGAAACTATTGAGTGTTCACGAGAAACTATTGAGTGTTCGCAAGAAACTATTGAGTGTTCGCGAGAAACTATTGAGTGTTCACGAGAAACTATTGAGTGTTCGCAAGAAACTATTGAGTGTTCGCGAGAAACTATTGAGTGTTCACGAGAAACTATTGAGTGTTCACAAGAAACTATTGAGTGTTCACGAGAAACTATTGAGTGTTCACGAGAAACTATTGAGTGCTCACGAGAAACTATTGAGTGTTCACGAGAAACTATTGAGTGTTCACGAGAAACTATTGAGTGTTCACGAGAAACTATTGAGTGCTCACGAGAAACTATTGAGTGTTCACGAGAAACTATTGAGTGTTTGCAAGAAACTATTGAGTGTTCACGAGAAACTATTGAGTGTTCACGAGAAACTATTGAGTGTTCACGAGAAACTATTGAGTGTTCAAGAGAAACTATTGAGTGTTCACGAGAAACTATTGAGTGTTCAAGAGAAACTATTGAGTGTTCACGAGAAACTATTGAGTGTTCAAGAGAAACTATTGAGTGTTCAAGAGAAACTATTGAGTGCAAACACTATTGAGTGTTCACGAGAAACTATTGAGTGTTCAAGAGAAACTATTGAGTGTTCAAGAGAAACTATTGAGTGCTCACGAGAAACTATTGAGTGCTCACGAGAAACTATTGAGTGATCACGAGAAACTATTGAGTGTTTGCAAGAAACTATTGAGTGTTCAAGAGAAACTATTGAGTGTTTGCAAGAAACTATTGAGTGTTCACGAGAAACTATTGAGTGTTTGCAAGAAACTATTGAGTGTTCACGAGAAACTATTGAGTGCTCACGAGAAACTATTGAGTGTTTGCAAGAAACTATTGAGTGTTCACGAGAAACTATTGAGTGCTCACGAGAAACTATTGAGTGTTTGCAAGAAACTATTGAGTGTTCACGAGAAACTATTGAGTGTTCGCAAGAAACTATTAAGTGTTCACGAGAAACTATTGAGTGTTCACGAGAAACTATTGAGTGTTCACAAGAAACTATTGAGTGTTCACGAGAAACTATTGAGTGTTCACGAAAAACTATTGAGTGCTCACGAGAAACTATTGAGTGTTCACGAGAAACTATTGAGTGTTCACGAGAAACTATTGAGTGTTCACGAGAAACTATTGAGTGTTCACGAGAAACTATTGAGTGCTCACGAGAAACTATTGAGTGTTCACGAGAAACTATTGAGTGTTCACGAGAAACTATTGAGTGTTCACGAGAAACTATTGAGTGTTCACGAGAAACTATTGAGTGCTCACGAGAAACTATTGAGTGTTTGCAAGAAACTATTGAGTGTTCACGAGAAACTATTGAGTGCTCACGAGAAACTATTGAGTGTTTGCAAGAAACTATTGAGTGTTCACGAGAAACTATTGAGTGTTCAAGAGAAACTATTGAGTGTTCAAGAGAAACTATTGAGTGCTCACGAGAAACTATTGAGTGCTCACGAGAAACTATTGAGTGATCACGAGAAACTATTGAGTGTTTGCAAGAAACTATTGAATGTTCAAGAGAAACTATTGAGTGATCACGAGAAACTAATGAGTGTTCAAGAGAAACTATTGAGTGTTCACGAGAAACTATTGAGTGTTCAAGAGAAACTATTGAGTGTTCAAGAGAAACTATTGAGTGTTCAAGAGAAACTATTGAGTGTTCACGAGAAACTAATGAGTGTTCACGAGAAACTATTGAGTGTTCACGAGAAACTATTGAGTGCTCACGAGAAACTATTGAGTGTTTGCAAGAAACTATTGAGTGTTCACGAGAAACTATTGAGTGTTCACGAGAAACTATTGAGTTTTCACGAGAAACTATTGAGTGTTTGCAAGAAACTATTGAGTGTTCACGAGAAACTATTGAGTGCTCACGAGAAACTATTGAGTGTTTGCAAGAAACTATTGAGTGTTCACGAGAAACTATTGAGTGTTCGCAAGAAACTATTGAGTGTTCACGAGAAACTATTGAGTGTTCACGAGAAACTATTGAGTGTTCACAAGAAACTATTGAGTGTTCACGAGAAACTATTGAGTGTTCACGAGAAACTATTGAGTGCTCACGAGAAACTATTGAGTGTTCACGAGAAACTATTGAGTGTTCACGAGAAACTATTGAGTGTTCACGAGAAACTATTGAGTGTTCACGAGAAACTATTGAGTGCTCACGAGAAACTATTGAGTGTTCACGAGAAACTATTGAGTGTTCACGAGAAACTATTGAGTGTTCACGAGAAACTATTGAGTGCTCACGAGAAACTATTGAGTGTTTGCAAGAAACTATTGAGTGTTCACGAGAAACTATTGAGTGTTCACGAGAAACTATTGAGTGCTCACGAGAAACTATTGAGTGCTCACGAGAAACTATTGAGTGTTTGCAAGAAACTATTGAGTGTTCACGAGAAACTATTGAGTGTTCAAGAGAAACTATTGAGTGTTCAAGAGAAACTATTGAGTGCTCACGAGAAACTATTGAGTGCTCACGAGAAACTATTGAGTGCTCACGAGAAACTATTGAGTGATCACGAGAAACTATTGAGTGTTTGCAAGAAACTATTGAGTGTTCAAGAGAAACTATTGAGTGATCACGAGAAACTAATGAGTGTTCAAGAGAAACTATTGAGTGTTCACGAGAAACTATTGAGTGTTCAAGAGAAACTATTGAGTGTTTGCAAGAAACTATTGAGTGTTTGCAAGAAACTTGAGTGTTCACGAGAAACTAATGAGTGTTCACGAGAAACTATTGAGTGTTCACGAGAAACTATTGAGTGCTCACGAGAAACTATTGAGTGTTTGCAAGAAACTATTGAGTGTTCACGAGAAACTATTGAGTGTTCACGAGAAACTATTGAGTTTTCACGAGAAACTATTGAGTGTTTGCAAGAAACTATTGAGTGTTCACGAGAAACTATTGAGTGCTCACGAGAAACTATTGAGTGTTTGCAAGAAACTATTGAGTGTTCACGAGAAACTATTGAGTGCTCAAGAGAAACTATTGAGTGTTTGCAAGAAACTATTGAGTGTTCACGAGAAACTATTGAGTGTTCGCAAGAAACTATTGAGTGTTCGCGAGAAACTATTGAGTGTTCACGAGAAACTATTGAGTGTTCGCAAGAAACTATTGAGTGTTCGCGAGAAACTATTGAGTGTTCACGAGAAACTATTGAGTGTTCACAAGAAACTATTGAGTGTTCACGAGAAACTATTGAGTGTTCACGAGAAACTATTGAGTGCTCACGAGAAACTATTGAGTGCTCACGAGAAACTATTGAGTGTTCACGAGAAACTATTGAGTGTTCACGAGAAACTATTGAGTGCTCACGAGAAACTATTGAGTGTTCACGAGAAACTATTGAGTGTTCACGAGAAACTATTGAGTGTTCACGAGAAACTATTGAGTGTTCACGAGAAACTATTGAGGGCTCACGAGAAACTATTGAGGGCTCACGAGAAACTATTGAGTGTTCACGAGAAACTATTGAGTGTTCACGAGAAACTATTGAGTGTTCACGAGAAACTATTGAGTGTTCACGAGAAACTATTGAGTGCTCACGAGAAACTATTGAGTGTTCACGAGAAACTATTGAGTGTTCACGAGAAACTATTGAGTGTTCACGAGAAACTATTGAGTGTTCACGAGAAACTATTGAGTGTTCACGAGAAACTATTGAGTGTTCACGAGAAACTATTGAGTGTTCACGAGAAACTATTGAGTGTTCACGAGAAACTATTGAGTGTTCACGAGAAACTATTGAGGGCTCACGAGAAACTATTGAGTGTTCACGAGAAACTATTGAGTGTTCACGAGAAACTATTGAGTGTTCACGAGAAACTATTGTGCGTTCTCGAGAAACTATTGCGTGCTCTCGAGAAACTATTGCGCGCTCTTAGGAAACTATTGAGTGTTCACGAGAAACTATTGCGTGCTCATGAGAAACTATTGCGTGATCACGAGAAACTATTGATTGTTCACGAGAAACTATTGAGTGCTCACGAGAAACTATTGAGTGCTCACGAGAAACTATTGAGTGCTCACGAGAAACTAATGAGTGTTCACGAGAAACTATTGAGTGTTCACGAGAAACTATTGAGTGTTCACGAGAAACTATTGAGTGTTCACAAGAAACTATTGAGTGCACTTGAGAAACTATTGCGCGTTCTCGAGAAACTACTGCGCATTGTCTTGTCGATAAACTATTGCGCGCTCTTTATTGCGCGTTCTCGAGAAACTATTGCGTGCTCACGAGAACCTATATTGTGTGCTCCTTCTCAGACAAGTTAATGCACATTGTTTTTGAAGAAGCAAGCTTTGTTTATCCAACTGTCAGCTAATAACAGCTAATAAAAACATTAGGGTAGTTAAAGATAAGGTCATTTATTAATGCCAAAATAAAATACAGTACAAAACATATGAGTCTGATTAAACCAACTGTGTGTGACACATTCAGTGTGCAGTACTGGCTCAGGGGTAAAATTTTAACTAGGTAAGGCAGCACAGGAAATGCATCATGGAACCTCTAGTAGACATATAAGATGGTGTTGGATAAAAAGAAATGAGTAATAAGGTTATTCTGGTCATTGTCAATCAATAAATTAGCATTTACAGTAAATGTTTGGTGAATATGTCTTCTTTCAAAATAACAGAAATATTAAACAGCCATACATTAAGTATAAATACTTTAACATTAGGGCTGCATGATACATTGAAATAAAATTGCAGGGCAACATGGCAAAATACTGTACTATAAAATACAATTATTTATTTATAAATACTTTTTTTTAACAATACATTAATATTATTACAATCAGTGTTGCGCGTTATGTCATCAGATTAGTCCTACCTTTTTCAAGTATCTAATAAAGTAAACATAACTTTTAAATTTACAACAAAGTTACCTTTTCAAATAAGTAACACAAGTTACTTTGTTTCCTATTTATTGACTGACATCTCTTCCGTGCTTATGTTGAGAAGAATCGTGAGTAAGTGCAGAAGTGTTGTGTGCGCTGGTGAACATGATGCTTATTGTACTACTAAACTAAAGTGAGCAGTCATTAACTAATCTCACTTGCACAAAGACCTTTCAGGTCTTCAGATCATCAGAATGAATAAAAACAGTGAAATGCAAACTCCGATTATTACGCAAACCTGTGATAATTAAACAGGCCTATGTATGTAATCTTATTTTATTAACCAATGTCTTTGCTGCAGACCTTCGATGATCCAATTAAACCTTTCTGTTTAAACCAAATAATTCTAGAATTATTAATTATTTCCAAATAGAGTTATTAAATGAATCTGAAAAAAGCCGCAAATATACCTCCTGCATGTCATTTTATATCATGCAGATACAATTTACAGGTCTAATTTAATGTAGTTGTGAAGGTATAAGTGATATTATTATTAACCTAACTCTAACTTCCACACTAAACCTAAAAAAAAAAAAATCTAACAATTTTGAAAGTCATAATTAAGATGTGATCATAGCGGTGTTAAGTTGATTTTGGACAGGAAAAAATGGACACGGGCAATATAATGTTTGTGTTAGCCTTCGAAAATTATTTCTGTTGATTAAAATTCAGAAGTATCATGGTACCATTTTTCAGGTGGTTAATGACAAACTACAATCTCAAACAACACAAAACGGAAGAAACAAAATTAATGTCATACCTTAATACAGTCCAATACCACAGACACAGAAGTGACAATGTCCCCTTCTCACTCACATAATGCTTCTTATAATAAGGTCTTTATGACACACACACATATATAATGACACAACAGGAAAGAAGCAATACTTCCTGTTTTACTCCAAGCAAGTGTAATCATTATACACTCACATTTGCTTATTCAAATATCAGAAATACAGTAATAAAGTAATAATGAAAGCTGCAGTCCGTAGTTTTTCCTCATTGTCGCCCTCTCTGTTCGAAATCTGCAATTGCAGTTATTTGCGGAGTTATCAACTTTACGTGGGTCGTGCCTCGGCATGGCACAGCGCGGATGAATCCAATGTTTTGAGGAGAATGTGTGGCTGTCAGTCGTCGCGCCGGTGTGGATACTGGCATTCACAATCACAGATTATACTTTTTGGAAGTATGACCAACATAAGAATTTTCACCGGAAAATGTAATCTGAACAAGTGACATCCACTTTTGTTCTGACCAACTAAGGGGGAAAAAGCATTGCAATAAATTGTGCTGATTAAATCTAACGATCACTTATCATATCACGTCAAACCGTCCAAATTATAATTTGTTCTCAAATTGTTATTGTTAACGACATCAGCATTGCGTGACTACATTTAATGCCCCTCCAATACTTATCCTTGTTTTCTTGTTTTCGCATGGGCCGGTTGCAGTCATTTCTTTTCTGTAGCCTCTCCGAAGACTTTTACGTTTTACATCGGGTGAATCTCCAGTTGTCACTGGTTATTGTCGTTTGCACCTTTCTGGATTCGCCATCAAATTGATAAGTTTAATTATATTAAGTGCTGTGAGAAAAGGCTATAATCTCCACCTCAAACATCCTCACACGCAATATAGCCGACAAGCCGAGACTCTTCTTATGTGTACAGGCTAGCCGAGACTCGTCTTTCTGTGTACAGATGTGACTAGCCGAGACTCTTCTTTATGTTTACAGATGTGACTAGCCGAGACTCTTCTTTATGTGTACAGATGTGACTAGCCGAGACTCTTCTTTATGTGTACAGATGTGACTAGCCGAGACTCTTCTTTATGTGTACAGATGTGACTAGCCGAGACTCTTCTTTATGTGTACAGATGTGACTAGCCGAGACTCTTCTTTATGTGTACAGATGTGACTAGCCGAGACTCGTCTTTATGTTTACAGATGTGACGTAATGACGCAAAGACATGCTTGAATTTCCCGCGGAAATCCACCAGTACCACTGGATTAAAAAACATTATTACAAGCTTACCGTTTTGAACACTTGCTGGTTATGTACCAGCTCAAAAATTTATTTTGGATAATTTTTAACCCAAAAAAGTTACGGATTGCAGCTTTAATAATAATGTACTATAAAAAATGAGTATGTAGACCTTATGCATCAGAGAAACCAGCTCGCAGGCATCTTTAGAGTATCGTCTCTGAACATTTTTGTGGTATATCTGTAAAAAAATTTGGCATCGCAGTCCAAGAGTAATTAGCTGGTGAAGTGGATGTACTTATATGTAGAGTTAATGAAAGTTATCATGAGCATTGCAATGTTTGAAGCGGATCTCATTTCATATGCCAGTAGAAGATTTTAAAACGAGTGGTTAATTAAATCCGTAAGATCTCACCTCTTCATGCTGTGGAAATACAACCCGGAAAACGAGCGGGACTACATGAGATATATATGTATGCAAGTGTGTAAATTCAATGTTTTCTGTTGTTTTGAGTGTTGTTGGTTGGGTTGCTATGCTGTTGCTAAAGTGTTTTGATTGGTTGTTTACTCGCAAAGTAGTGAAGAGTGTCTCTATGATGCACCAAAGTTTAATGCTAGAGACAGTATTTATGCCTATGGTATTATTTTAGACTATTTTTAGATTTAATTTATCTGCCAAACTAATATATAACAATAAAAGATGTCTGAAGTTCTCAAATATGACTGTGCAGTTCCCTAATGAAAGCGTTTGAGACGTGATGGGACACTCTTTACACATTTCCTCTTTTGCAAAACTCAGGATTTGACAATAGAGGACAACTTGGGATTGTGCAATACTGTACAATGAAATATTTAACATTTTCCATATATATATATCTTGAATTTTCACTTTTAAAAATAAACGTCTAACCAGATTTTTTCCCCAGATCTCCTAGAGATTATGCTGGTGTTTTGAATTGTGTGCTTGACCTCAAAGTGAAGCGATTCACATTCAAGTTCATGTCAAAGAAACAGGTCATTATTTACTTACCATAATGTCGTTCCAAACCCATACAACGCTTCTGTGTAAAACTAAAGAAAGAGTTTGGCTGAATGTCTACACTCTTCGGTACAATGAAATGAGGATTGAATCTAGACAACAAAACACCATAAACGAACCTCGTACTCTACATTCCAAGGTATATCTCATATAGCCTAATTTAGCTTTATGTGAGGAACAGTTCAACTTCAAATTATTCCTGCCATCCAATCTCATTCCTGCATGCACATATTCAAATTGTGCAAGTGTGAAGATTTTTGTTCCTTGCACTTGTGTTATTTTAAATAAAACTGAAATAAATTATAAATTAAAAAAAAAAAATTTAACCTATAAAAATACAATTATTACAACTTGAAATTAGAAAATATAAAAACAAAAGCCAATGCAAATTTTAATAAATAAAATAGAAATAATACTAAAATTCTTAAAGAAAAAAAAACTGTGGTGTAAAGGGTATGTATGGATAAATAATATCCATTATTATCCTGTCACGATCATGATTTATTATTATTATTATTATTATTTTATTACATTTTAACTATACGCATGTAACATATACTTTACCATGTAACAGAAAACAAAAACAAAAACCAACAAAAAAATAAACAAAAAATAAAACAACAACAAAATAGCTTCTCAGTATATTGATATTCAGTATAATTATATTCATTACCACCTCTTTTCTTAGTCTTCTATCAACATCTCTCCAACCCCCACCACGTTTTAAAGGGGTGGTGTAATGCCCTTTTTTACTAAATGTAAAATAAGTCTCTGTTGTCCCCAGAGTGTGTATGTGAAGTTTAAGCTCAAAATACCCCTCAGATTTTTTTTTTTTACAGCATGTCTGTAAAAACGCGTTGTTTCGTATGTGTACCTTTAAATACAAATAAACTGCTGGTCCAGGCCCAGAGGGCGGAGCTTCACTTCCGTGTGTGTGTGTGTGTGTGTGTGTGTGTGTGTGTGTGTGTGTGTGTGTGTGTGTGTGTGTGTGTGTGTGTGTGTGTGTGTGTGTGTGTGTGTGTGTGTGTGTGTGTGTGTGTGTGTGTGTGTGTGTGTGTGAACAACTGGCATGCAGGGGATGTGAAATAAGCATCTGTCATCCAGATAATCAATGGAGATATTCTTCTGATGGACAACCATATGTGGAAATGTTTATCTGTGTCTTAACCAATCAGAATCATTCAACCTGGCATGATGACGTATAGCTAAGTGACCAGAGTAGAGTATAATTGCTGTTGTTTTGTGAATGTACGGCATGAGATATTTTCACACATGAATTGGCTCCTCTGAGTTCAGAGCTTAAATTTATTGAAAGTCTGTGGGATGTGCTGGAGGAGACTTTACAGAGTGATGGACTCTTGCATTGTCAGTACAAGATATTGACCAAAAAATTATGCACTTCTTGGTGGAAATAACATCACAACATGTATTGACAATGCAAGAGTCGCGTACGCACTTCCTGTTTCTTCCTGGTTGTTTAAAGGGTAACTCAAGCAAAAAAGAAATAAAAATGGTGTCATCATTTACAATTACAGTCTTATATTCAGTCATTTTAGAGATTTTTAAATGTTTATAAATACAATTAGTGACATGAATATTCTCACAGTGTCCAATAGGAAAATTCAACTGCAGTACCACCGTTCAGCCTGAAGAGGGCAGCACTCAGACGTTTTTACCCATATATTGTAGAATTAAAACACTTGCCAAATGTCAAAACATTTCCTGGAATCAATGAACAGCACTAATAAAGCCCCAGTCTTACAGATCAAAACTAAAACAAGTTGTTTCAGGGTTTAGATACTTTAAGAAATGAAAAGCTACACACTCCATCAATTAGGTTTAGAAGATGTTACCAAACATATAACATGCTAGAGAAATGATAATCACTGCAATAATGATCCAATCATAGACTCTAACATTTGCCTATTTAAATCCAAACAGTAACAGTAACTTTTTTTTTTTTTGCCAGGCAGATACAATAATATAAGTGTATAATACTATAATAGGTGATTTACGTTTTAATGATACAATATAATAAAACAATATATGATATAGCCTAACATAACAACATATAGGTCTAGGCTAATATAATATTCCAGTATGACTTATGTTTTAATGCTGTGAAAATGAATGTTTTTACAATACATTTATATAATATAATGTAATATAATATAATAATGCAGTTTTATTAAACCAACAATGTCTTCATTTATTTTTTCCAACACAATGCTTCAATTCTTTTAACACAAGGTTTATATATATATATATATATATATATATATATATATATATATATATATATATATATATATATTTTTTTTTTTATATATATATATTTTTTTTTTATATATACTTTATTTAGATGGTCCACTTTGACATTGTATAAGCTGACATGTAGTTGCTGCAAAGTTACTTTTAGTCTGTCTGGGAAGCATCAAAATAAAGTGTTAGCAGATATTAAACAGACAGTCTTCTAATACTCTGACTGCTTTTTGACATGGAGTTGGAAAATGACTTATAGTTATTCAAGTGGACCATCATAATTAAGTGTTTGGAGCTTGATTCCCATGTATGATTTATTGCACGAGAAAGAGCATGTCTTCAAAATGTCTTCTTTTGTATTCAACAGAAGAAATTAAAATCCCCACAGGTTTGAAATATCATAATTTTCATCGCCAATCCTGCAAACTCCCACAGAACTTCTCTGAAGGGAAGTATTGAGAAAGACATCCAGAAGAAGCACTTCATGTCACGCAGACTATAGAAAAAGCCACGAGAGCCTCTTCAGAAACGAAGGTGAAGGTGAGAGGAAGTTACATGCTCATCATGTCTGAACATCTGCCTGCCGTTTAATCAGAGATGGTGGCAATCAGCACCGCCTCCTCTGACATTTCACAGATCCGCTCTGTCCCGTAAACTGCTGAGAGATGAATCGTGATAATTAGACTGTCCTGTTCTGCATCTCGCCCTATAATTACCCGGAGATCTGCTGTGTCTGTGAATGAACAGGACCATGTTTATCAAAAGACACGTCTGAATGGCATTTACCTGCGGACAGGGTTGACTGCTGATTGATCCCATGATGATTGTGCATCAGCAAAACCAGGACATCACCAATACTGTGCAATGACCGTCTCATTAGGCATGTTTGTATTTTTAGTGATGTTTGCTCAAGTTGAAAATCAGGATTACTGATTTAAACAAGCACAATTTCAGTAAGAAAATGTTACTACTTTTTTTTTTTTTTTTTAAGGGGATAGGTCACCTAAAGATGAAAATTAATGAATTTATTTCCTCTGCTGAACACAAAAGATGATATTTTAAGAAATGACAGTATAACCAAACGACTTCCATAGTATTTTTTCCCACCCGATGCAGTCAAGGGGGTCCATAAACTTTTTGGTAATCCATATTGTTCAAAATATCTTCTTTTTTGTTCAGCAGAGGAAAGAAACTCATACAGGTTAGGGTGAGTAGGCCTAAATGATGACATAATTTTTATTTTTTAAGGGTGAACTGTCCCTTTAAGGCATGTCCAAACCAAGAACGACACCTAAGATAACATCATATCATCTTTACCCTAAGATAATATCATACACATGCATCATATTGTTCTGTTTATTATAAATATGCGCCACTTTTAATGATCAAGCTCGAGGACGGATTCTGATTGGCTCAATGTTTTCATCTTTCATCAGCAGGAAAAAAATTCCAAGGATATATTTCCTCTGTGCCCTTATTGTTATTACCTATAGTTGTGGTGTGTGGACATGGCCAAACAATTGTTAATTGTAAAATAATCGCCTAATAATAAATATTAACACTACTTTAGTGCTGCAGGGACCAAGATCTTCTCATCTGAGCTGCCTCATTGGTCTGTCACACCGCTCGTCAACGGCTAAATATTTGAGATGACCAATCAAATCAAAGTAGGCGGGCTTTATGTACTCGATGTCCCGACGGTCCAGTTTAACGGTCATAAAGTGCTAAATGTAAGTGGCTAAACTAAACATTTCATATTTGACAGCTGGTGTAGGATAGAAATGTTAAACGACCGACAAAGATATTGAGGTAAACTAATAAACTTTTGTCTAATTTCGCCATTTTGATTTGAAAATAGGCCTTACCGTGATATAATGTAACGTTAGCCTAATAATTGTCAATGTGAGGGGGGCAATAACGTTAACGTAACGTACACATTAACGGAGCCGTTTTCATCAGATTAGGATTCAGATTAATTATGATTGTGTAGGCCTACATATTGCGAATGAATTTGATTAACTTATTTGTTGCGTTTGAATCCTTCAGTAAACTTGTCTAAGAAAATTATTAAAACCTATAACGTTAGGCTAAATATCAGTTGACCCTATGTTTACTTTCTTTACTGGCACAGAAGAAAATGAAAAGACTGTCAGTCAAAGTTCAGCTGTAGGAGGGGAGGAGACGATGCAAGATGAGGAGACTGAGAGAAAAAGAAAGAGTGAAGGAGATGAGGAGAGAGCAGGTATTGACATAATGCTTACTGACATTGTTTTAATGCTATTTCTTCCCATATTTGTATTCATTTATTGATCTTCAAATGTCTTGAAATGCACATATCCCAAATCAAAAAGTTATCTGGGGAGCCCCCAAACCCCCTTCAAATTTGGGACCTTGTGATTATAAAACCCTTCCTACGGCCCTGGTTGTGGACTCTGCTATTTTACATTTAGAATGATTTTTTAAAAACTACATCGTTATTGCTAAGGCTCGTTCACACCAAGAATGTTAACTATAAAGATAACTATAACAATAAGTATATTAGCATCCGCACGACAATGTTCTGTTTATTCTAAGCACATGCTGCCACTTTAATTGCTCAAGCCATTTAAAGCAGGATGGATTCTGATGTATTTAGTGACTCAATGTTTTTATCGTTCATCAGCTGATTAAAAAAAAAAGTTCTGAAACTGATTCCAAGCGATATCGTTCCTCTATGCAGTTATCGTTATAGTTGTAGTGTGGAGTGTAGACTCATGTTCTTTTACATTTAATGATGTTTAAAACTATGTCTTTGTTATAGTTGAGGGCTGTTCAAAACAATGCTAACTATTAGTTACCATGCCTGCATTAAAGCCGATAGTACACCCTCGCAACCGCTTGGAAAGCTTTAGCAATCCACAACCAAGAAACATCTTAACAAGCACCCATTGCAACTGCATAGTGATGTTCTTGCAACCACTCAAAACAACATAGCAACTGCTTAGCAAATACCACCTTATATGTCTTAGCAACCTGCCTAATAATAAACACCCTTAATAGTTCCCGAGCAACATATTATTAGCAATCTGCCAGGTGGCAGCACATTTGGCTTGGGAAAGCACCACTCTTTGCAACTTCAGAAAATGATCCTATCTAGTTCATGTTTTACAAAAAAACAAAAAAACATTGTTTCCTTTATCTAGTGATGAGTAGATATGCCATTGAACTCATGACACAATATTACATCTACTGTAAAAGATGCATATCTACTAACCCTAAACTCTAGTGGTCTGAATGCAAAGTGTCAAAAATTCATCTAGTATTGTGTGGTAAATGTAAAGGTTTCTTGAACTATTTTATCTTATATATGGCACCATCTTGTGGCCTCTTTTGATTTATATCAGAAGGTTAAAAAAAAACATGCAAATTTTCTATGCATACTTGCCCCCCCAAAAAATTAAATTGTTGGTATTTCCAAACCCACACGACCTTCTTTCTTCTGTAGAACACAACATATATTTTTAAGAACATCCAAACAACATTGACATCCAAAGATAAAACATCTGAGGATAAAGGTAATGAACTTACTTTATCAGATAGGATAGAGTAAGTTCAGGCTAATTGTTAGCATTTTATTACATTGTATTCAACTCACTACAAATGTATTTAAAATAACTATATGTCCCAGTTTATCAGTCACTCCTGGAAATTTCTGTTTTAAGGTCTATGTGTTTGAGGAAGCATTTACGTAATATCTGTGCAGTGGAGATCCTTATCTTTATGCCTCTGGAACATACTTTCAAATGCCAGTGAAAGCTTATTAGAAAGTGTCCCACATATGTGGATTCCCCCTATATCATGCAACAGGAAAGTGTGTTGTTTCAGACGCCTCTGCCACAGGAAAGACAGATGAGCTCTTTATAGATTCTGCGACAAAGAGCATGCAGGCTAAAAAGAGATGCAACTTTTGCTGAAGTGGAAGTAGGGCAGAAAAGATGCAAACTCAAGTTTAAAGTTGGCAGTGGCGCTCAGGATAATACAAGCAGCCACAAATATGATGTTTATGCCCACTATCGTATCTGGGGTATGATCACAATGCATGCATGGAAAGATTAAAAACTGCATGCATGCACAATGCACAAAAAAATATATTCTGAACAAGTATTTAAAGGAACACTCCGACTTTTTGGGACTTTAGCCTATTCACCTTATCCCCCAGAGTTAGATAAGTCCATACATACCTTTTTCATCTCCGTGCGTGCTATAAGTCTGTTTGACGCACCCACCGCTAGCCTAGCTTAGCACAAAGACTGGATGTAAATGGTTGCAGCTAGCATACTAATCCAAATAAGTGACAAAATAACACAAACATTTTCCTATTTACATGTTGTGATTTGTATAGTCACAGAGTGTACAAAAAACAAAGTCACATGAGACACAGACATATTTTAACCGTATAAATACTGGGAACTATATTCTCTGAAGGCGAAGCACTGCTACTTGGGCGGAGTGATAACCGCAGCACCTGAGATGTCACGCTGGTTTTGTTGACAGAAGAAACAACGGCGCGTCTCAGGTGCTGCGGTTATCACTCCGCCCAAGTAGCAGTGCTTCGCCTTTAGAATAGTTCCCAGGATTTATACGGTTAAAATATGTCTGTGTCTCATGTGACTTTGTTTTTTGTACACTCTGTGACTATACAAATCACAACATGTAAATAGGAAAATGTTTGCGTTATTTTGGTCACTTATTTGGATTAGTATGCTAGCTGCAACCATTTACATCCAGTCTTTGTGCTAAGCAAGGCTAGCGATGGGTGCGTCAAACAGACTTATAGCACGCACGGAGATGAAAAAGGTATGTATGGACTTATCTAACTCTGGGGGATAAGGTGAATAGGCTAAAGTCCCAAAAAGTCGGAGTGTTCCTTTAAGCAAAGCTGTGTACGATCTTTAGACTTGTTAAAGATACACTAATGTAACTTTTGGCCCTGTAGTGGTTAAAAAACAAAACTATGCATTTTGCATTTTGCTTACTCGGGAGGCTCCCTTCTGCCTTCGGGAGGCTCCTATACGGTGGACATCCTTCTCCTGAAGCATGGGACCTGGTCTTCTTCGGTTCTGGAGAGGATGATGCAATGTCAACTAAATAATAATAATAATTTGTTATATTTTTGTTAGCGCTTTTTCTGGGACCTCAAAGCGCTTCACACAACCACCACCAATGTGCAGCATCACCTGGATGATGCGACGGCAGCCATATTGCGCCAGAACGCCCACCACACACCAGCTTACTGATGGAGAGGAGACCGTGACGAAGCCAATCAGTGTATTGCCATGGGGCAAATTTGGCCAGGATGCCGGGGTTACACCCCTACTCTTTTTCGAAGGACTTCCTGGGATTTTTAATGACCCCGGAGAGTCAGGACCTCGGTTTAACGTCTCATCCGAAGGACGGGAAGCCTCCGACCCAGGTGCTTGTTGTGAAAAAAACACGTTGTGAAGTATGCGGACGACACGACAGTGGTGGGCCTCATCCAGGATGACATGAACAGACCTACAGGGAGGAGGTGAGACAGCTTGTGGGCTGGTGCAACACAAACAACCTGCTCCTGAATGTTGACAAAACGAAGGAGATCACTAGCTAAGTAGTGCTGTGTTGAAAAAATCGATTCACCAATTCTGAATCGATTTTCATATTCATTTCTAAAGATCGATCCGTAACTCAGAGGATCGATTTAATAACAGGCCTACATTTTCCTCATAAACACACTGAGACATGGCGACCGGCGGCGCTGCTAATGCGGTTTCTCTGAATCCACTTGTTGACAAGAAAGGAGGAAAGAGCCGTTCACATAGCGCGTTTTTTGCGCATGCAAATTCGTTTTCCAGGCGCGCCTCTGTTCATGGTTGCATAGCAACGGCAGACACAACGGGAAAGCACGCGCTTGTGGAGAGGAGAAAGCGGTGCAAACTGCGCTCTCCATGATGACGAGGAAGTATCATCAAAAATTTTTATGATTTCTAGCCCTTGCATTAGCTTTACAACTAGATATATTCATTGAGATGAGAAATAAAAAGCCGCCATGTACAGCTATGATCAGCTGTTCGGCCGAGATTTCCATGTTGTTACGGAAAGGCTGCTGTTTTTGTCACATGACCTGTTGAGATGCATTGAAGTGCTTCTCACTGAATTTGCACACGCATAAAACGCGATATGTGAACGGCCCCTAAAGTGGTATCGTGTGCGGTTGTATCTAGTTTAAAAGGCCTTTTAAATATGAACGCAGTTTTGGATTAAATAAAAGGACAGTCAAGTCAAATAAAACACGTTTTATCTCCTGTTTAGTTGGTAACACTACATTAAGATACCGTTCATTAACATTAATGCCTTATCTAACATCAATACATTGAGTGAACAATATATTTTTACAACATTAATGTATGTTTGTGAATGTTATTTAATACAAACACTTGATTGTTCATGAACAGTTAAAATTTTTGATTTTAAAAATATAAGATCGGATCAGATCGAATCGATTCAAGATCTTGAGAATCGGAATCGAATCGATTCTTGAAATTTGAATCGATACCCAGCCCTATAGCTAAGTATCCATCCACTTGTCAATCGAATTATCTGAAGTTGGGTAAAAAAAAACTCATGCGAATTAAGCTGGTGAAAGTGTGTTTCCATCCAACGGCTTTAAAGCGAATAAAAACGTGTGTGTAATGACGTCACATGCTGTTTGGCGATCAAATTGGTATATCGAATTGATTTGAGACATTTTAAGGTGTTTCCAGTTATTTTCGCACTGAATCGCACAACATTCAAGACAACATTTGCGAACAAAGTTTTGCTAGACAAAATGCAATTCATTATTTATTCTGCAAATAACGTTTCCATCAGCGTTTAGCGCATAAGCCGTATATCAATCAAGATCAAATCCGATGAGACCGAACGTATTTCATTTGAGTCGATATTCATGAAATTCAATTGAATTTTACTGTTTCCATAAGGCATTTTTCATTCGATATCACTTAATTCGGATATAAACGTGTGGATGGAAACATAGCTACTGTTGACTTCAGTCACACAACACTCCTCATCAACGACGCTGCGGTGGAATTAGTCCAAGTTCCTGGGGGTGCAGATCACAGATAGTTTGACATGGTCAACACACGTGAAGAGAGCACAGCAGCGTCTATACTTTTTGCGCAGATTCTTCCCACAAGCTATCAGATTCCTGAACTCAAAATAACCCCTTAACCTCTATATTTCACTGAATCATCTGCCTCATGTGAACTGGACTGGGTTACTGCAATAACAGTATTTATTTATAATGTAGAATAATTTTTATTATATGCAATTGTCACCAAGTGCAAAAAAAATTGATTTATATGCCGCCAATTACCATGTGCAATATCAATATCTATATGCCGCTGTCAAACTCTTTTTAGTGCTATATTCTAATGCACGTTGTACCATTTTTGTATTATTTTTTTATGAGCCAGTGGAACAGAATTTTGTGCACTCAAAATGTTTTGTTGAAAGATAATAAAAAGCTATCTTTAGATAAAAAGTATTGTGACATAAATGGTCAGTTATCAGATAAAGAGTAAAAAAATACAACATACTATCATATTTATGCAATAGTCAAAATTATGACATAATAAATCATAATTATGAGATAATAATTATAACTAAGTCATAATGAAATAAAAAGCCATACTTATAAGATAGTCTTATGACATAAAAGGTCAATCATGAGAGATAAAGGTAAAAAAAGTTTTCTATCTTATTATAAGATAATGTCTTTATAAAGCCATACTTATAACAAGAAAAAAATTATAATAATAATTTTTTTATATATATTAAGTCATAATTATGAGATAAGTCTAAATTGACAGTCAATTATGAGATTAAAGCGTCAAAATTATTAAAAAGCAAATTATTAAAAAAGTAATCATGACATACTACACCATAATTAATTCCACATTGTAATGTAATTTACTTAATATAATATAAAATAATAATTATGACTTGTGTCGTCATATTTTTATTTTGACTTGAGGCAAAAGCAATACATGCACTCCAGAATTCAAACTGGCTGATGGTTAGACACTTCAAGAGTGTGTTTAACTGATGTTGTTAAGATTCTCACCTTTGGCTCCTCACAAAAATAGCAACATCCTTTAGACATGACAGGAAGTTGATAAGCATCTTCTCAAAACAAAAAATTGGCACTAAGTGGTCGAACTGTAACTCTCTCTCTCTCTCTCTCTCTCTCTCTCTCTCTCTCTCTCTCTCTCTCTCTCTCACTCTCTCTCTCTCTCTCTCTCTCTCTCTCTCTCTCTCTCTCTCTCTCTCTCTCTCTCTCTCACACACACACACACACACACACACACACACACACATAACAGGCAGAATCTGTGACAGAAAAGTGCCGCTTTCGAGCTATTAGGGGCTGGCGGCTTGAGTGCTTATGTCAAACTATTAAACCACGTTACCACCGAAATTACCTGGAACAATTTGTCCCAGGAACTTTTTCCCCCCAGAACTGTTGCTGTCTGCGTTTTCACCACGGTCTAAAGTACCATGAAGATTTGGCAAATTAGTCCAGGACTGCACGCTACTTTACAGTTCCCACTGGATTTCATCCTCTGAATTTAAGCTTAATAAAGCCTGAACCTCGTCATCAGTCCATCTGTCGTATTTTTTAAAATCCATTGTTGATTCTAATTGCAAACAACTGTTACCGCACACACCACAACAGATACTAAAAAATGGTGGTTGAAATAAAACGGCATGAACTATAAAGCGCCCAAGTCCCACCCCTGAAAGTTCCTGAACTTTGAAAAAGTACTACCTCGCGAGTAGGGACTTCATTTAGGCCGTGTGTCCACCAAAGCGCTCTGCTGAAACCCCCTAGCTGCGGGCGCCTGAGAGCGTTTTGGTAGCGCTATTTATTTATTTATTTTTCAGTTGAGACGCTTCGTTGCTATGATACAGAATATCCGTTGGTCGGTGTGGTATTAGTCCCGCCCCTCCTCCACTGTGATTGGTCGGTTGGGTAAAAAGTGACAGTGATGAGCGCGGCGTTTTAATCAAAGTTGAACATTCTTCAACTCTCGGCGACCTGTAAAAAACGCCGAACGCTCAGCGCTTCACCGTGAAAAAGTCTTGAAAACAATTGACAAAAACACGCCAGCCGCGTGAAAAAACGCTTTGGTGGACACAAAACAAAGGTTTCAAATCCATATTTTTCATGTCAGAAATAGCATGAGCGCTTTGAGTACATCAGAAATAGAATGGCACATCAGTTTACTGTTGGGGATTTGTTGAGTCACGCCACATCTAGTGTAGACAGTATCACTGATATAATGGGTATTATTGTCCTTTGTCCCGTAGTGCCGCTCACGTGCGGTGCAGACATGATGTTAATCAACGCACTTTAGCTATGTTCGTTATTCTTCCTAATGTTATGTCAAGTGGATGTCCTTAAACACTTATCAAAGAATTATCATTGTTCTAGTCTTGTTAAAGAACGTCAATAGCTCTTGAAATAGTTATCTTGGCCATTTTGAACAGCGTGAAAAATGACGAAAGCGTGCGTGACTTTGCGCACAACTCGTTACGACATTGACTTCTGGTTGGCCAATCGCCATACTTTATAGTTTGTTAATTATCATGCGTAGAGAATTTTTCATTTGCATGATAAGTTTTACATGTATAACACTGTTAAATGAATTGAGATAAGGGGTGGATGGTGGTTTTACATGATGCTTTTTGTCTTTTTTTTTCAACAAGGGGATGTCATCCCCACACAATGCATGCCCTTTAAATTGAGCCCTGGTCTTAACCCCATGTTTTATTGCATTAAGTATTAGTGAAATATTGCATTACAATTATTCTCATTGACGTAATTGTCCTCTACAGGCACTGGTATCTAATCCAGCAGTATCTTCACCACACAATGGAGCTTTAAGGTAGTAAAGAATCCTATTTTTGGAAAGTAGGTCACTTATTAATGGCAATAAAAACTGTTCAACACAGATGGGACTGACTAAACCAAACATCTGTGCTAAATATGTAGTATATTTAGGGGAATTATCAAATAAATTCTAACATTGCATCTCAGGAAATGCATTTGGGAACATTTCACTTGTTCAGGTGTTATAACTGATGCACATGCAGAGATCAAAATGCATTATTAAGTGATACATTTTCACACCACTAGGGTTTTTTGTAATATCTATACAACATCTGATGAAGTTGTTACACTCAACACAAGCTAAAAACTAAATATTTCCTAGAACACTTCCAAACTGGTCAGCTGCAGATTTCAGCTGTCAAATATTTCAGCTGCATCATGACTGTAAATGGTGTATATGTATTAATCAATGTTTTAATTTTCAATTTGCATTACCAGTCGAACATGGGAAACTTGTTAAAGGGGAATACCAGACTGTGCAATGGAAAATAAAAGTGAAGTGACATTTATGACAGTTAAAATATAAACATTATTAGAAAATTAACCAGCACTAACATTTTCAAGTCTGAAACAAATACATATATTTAGCAACATCTATGTTTCAGAACAATTTAGATTTTAGATATGTAAATGTAAAGATAAATTAGTCAATTTAAAGAAATGTTTCCTTCTCACCAGCAATGGAAAAATAAGCCTTTAAAATACTTTTAAAATACTTATCATTTCATATCGCAACACATATTATCTGGTATTTGAGAAACCCATATTTCTAAATGTGATTTTCTTGAGTTTATATAATAATGAGTTTATGTAATAATGAATTATTAGGATGTAGGGGTGTAACAATATATTGTAATACAAAAATGCTACAATATGTATCGTGGATAGTGACAATATGTATTGTTTATAGTTCACCCAAAATAAAAATTACTGTGTGAAAAAAAATTCAGAGTCAGTACTACATTAAACTACTATATATAATGTATAATAATGCAATGGGGGAATATTTGTGGGTCTGGATAATGCCAAATGTCTGTTACCAGTAAAAAGTGGCCTACATTATTTTAAATATATCTAGTCAGTGACGGAGTGCAAGCATATTCATCTAAAATAATTCTGTATTTTCAGCTTCAGAATCATGAATATTTTTATTCTGGTGTCACTATTGTCCAGTACATTGGGTTTCCAGCATCATGTCCAAGCCTATTCATTTACACACACAATGTAATATCAAATTTAGCATTTTAACCAACAGTACATTTTTTGTTAACCTTTTATCATATGTCTTGGAGTATCGCAATAATATCGTAATGGGAGTTCAGTATCGTGATATGTTTCGAATCGTGACATGAGGGTATCTTTGAAATACAATATACTGTATGTTTGTGTACGTATAGCATTATAATAATCATTATTACATAAAACTCGGTACAGAAAATTACATTTAGAAATATGGGTTCGACATACATGTGTTTTTTTCTATAGTCTGTAGATCAGAGAAGATTTGTCATTTTCTGACCAAAACCACAAAAACAAAACAAAAAAATGTGAAATATATTTATCACAAACCAATGTGGAAAAAAGATATAGAAGCAAAATGTTTTATACCTTAGTCCAGTATTACAGAAGTGACAATGTGATGCTCCTCCAGTCTTTAGAGCTTTGTCTCATTATGTCATATTTACACATGCTGCATCTATGACGACAAAACAGGGACAAAATAAACACATTTGCCATTTCACTGAAATTCACGTTTTTAAACATCACATTTCTGTACATTGCAGACATCTCTACATGCATGCACTTTGAACTAATATTAATTTTACTCAGCGCTTGAAACTACAAGATGGATTGTTGTTGAAAGTCAAAGAAGGATGTTTCTTCTACAAACATCTTAATGAGAATTTGCTGTGAGATTTAGATGACTTCAGTGATGCTGCCTGCGCACACACACACACACACACACACACACACACACACACACAGACTTCAGCACTTTCGGAGAAAGGGAGTTTCCCGATATGCGTCAGTTGTGACACAATGTCTCGCTCCCTTTTTTCAGAGAACCGTGGTAATTTTGGCTGTGTCCCAATTAAAAGGCAACGCCTTCGAAGGCCGCGGTGATCGGACTGAGTGTTGTTAAAGGATTGTTATTGTTGACTAGAAACTGTCATAGCTGCCATTGATGAGTGACAGTAACGTTTGTAATATCCTTTTTTGAAAGTTATATTAAACTGTCTGAAAACAAAACAGGGTTCACAAACTGTCTAAATATGTTCACCATGGTGCATTTCTATAAAGAGTATAAACTATATATAATTGCATTTTAGTAAGATAATTCATAATTTGAACTGCTTTAAAAACATTTTTTTTACATTTGTATGATTAGATATTTGAGTAAATTGCAACCCAATGCTTGCGCTTAAAGTGTAATTCGGCAATTTTAAAAGAAATCATGTCATAACTGGCGTCTGGCGTGCAATGAATTCTAGGGTAGGCAAGTCCATCTGTTGGATCCTGAATTTCACAAGAAAAGCAGCACACATTTGGAGGCCGCATTTGAAGGGCCTTTTTAAATGGGACAGCCTTTGTCGTGACGCGATCGGTCTTCGAAGGATGCAGCCTCTGAATTGGGACTCAGCATTTGAGTAACCCGAGATGTTTTCCTACTACTCATAAAACATTTACTACTAGTCTTAAAAGATATAACCAGTTTAGATGGAAAGCATCCCAGGCTGACTAGCTGTAGTTACTTTAGCTATATCCATTAATAGACATGGTACTTATTTAAAAATAAATTCCAGCAAAGCGCTACAACAACCATAATGAAATGACCCTTCACAACAGATCTTGCTTTACAATGAATGTTAGCAAGCTACATATGGCAATTCATCTGTTCAATTAAATACCTTACTCACCTTTTGATTAATAAAATCATCTCTGCGTCGCTTTTACAACATTTCAAATCCCTGCAGTTCTCGCCATTGCTCAAAAGCCAAGCTAATGTTGATGCTTGTTTTATTACGAGCTCTGTCGCGCCAGCAGACTCTCTTCTGTTCGGCGTTTGTTTAAAACGGGTGATCCCCAGATGTTGGAGATTTAGCGGCTCCATGTCAACCTTTCTCACTCGTTGTAACAACTAACCTGTGCTACTCCCACACCAGACACGTGTCAAAGGAGCAACTTTTCTCTATTTACGGATGTGACGAGACGTATGTACACAATTTCCCACAAAAACCATCCCGTCAGGTCTAAAATAAAAACACATATAATAGGCTTACCATATGAATCATGGTTAGACAAGCACATGGTTTGGAAGAAGGATTGATGTATATTGTATGTATATTAAAAAAAGTTACATAGTGTACCTTTAATTTAAGGAAACCTGGTCTATTTGTTATCATTTCCATTCATCTTGCAACCGCAGATGCTATAAGGTTGACACAGATACAACATAGTTGTCATTTAATTAGGTGAAAAACAAAACTGACATGAACCAAAGGGATAACCAAAATCTGATATCAAAGTTAGAAAACTACATGACACAGTTCAATATCTGCTTCAGTGACGCCAAATGTTCACATTACATGAATTATTAGCCATCATAAAGAGAACAGATCAAATATATATATATATATATATATATATATTATTTAAAAAAATTATTAGAAATCAAACTACCTCCACACATAACTCAGAACAGGAACAGATTTGTGTTGATCTATCTGAAGAGATGGCAAGTTAAAAACAAGCAATATTCATATTCGAGTGTTGCGTAGAAAATAAATAAACTGTATTCATTCGCAATGAGTGAATGGTTCAGAATGGATGAATAAAGAACAGAAGCATAATCACAAATTTTATTGAAATATTTGTAACGAATAGCTTGTTACAATAAGTTGTGTCAAAATATCTTTGTTTAATTGACATTTATATTATTGCTGTAAGCAAATACTGCATATTAGTTCAAATTTTAGATTTTGCACTGCAATTTGTTTAACTGGTCAAGCTTTTTATTTCATTGTAAATAAAATTGCGCTGCTGAGAAGATTTAAATCAAATATTGGTACAATCATGCTTGATTTTCTCTTCCGAAACCCATTTTTAAGCTGCTCCTCTTCTGTCCATCCATAAAGCATTGGGTCACGGTGGCGTAATAGAATGACATGCATTGAAGATGCAAATGCAAGGAAAAGCACATCAATCAATGCAAAACCTGGCTTGATATGTTAGCGGATGCTGTCATCAGAGCTCTGGGTTCTCTCGTCTGATTTCCCACGGTTGAATAAAGGGCAGCAGAGAGTCGAGCGGCAGCAGTGAGGGAGCAGCCGCCTCACCAGCTCCTGAAACACCTTCTTGAAAGTCTCTCTGAGCGCTGAAGAAGAGAAGTAGAATATGAAAGGGTCGAGACATGCATTCAGTGTGCTGGTGAGCAGAGCATAATTTCTCCATTTAGAGCTGTAGCCACCGACAAATCCATCCACATGTGAGATGTTGAAGGGCATGAAACAGATGACAAAGACCAGAAGCGTTCCCAACGCCATCCCGATGGCTCTATACCGCTTCTTGGCGTGAACTTTGGATAGACGGGAAAGTATGCAGATGCACTTGATGTAGCAGAAGCAGCAGATGAGGAAAGGAATGAGGAAGAAAACAAAAAAAAGCTCCAGGCGAACCGGCACGAGGATCTTGAGCTGTTCACCGCTGAATTCTTCATAACAGGTGTTACGCTTGGATGGATCGGTGAAGTTGGGGTTCAAGTAGTTGTGGTATTGCATGATGTAGACGACGCTACAGTGCGCCATGGAAACCATCCAGAATATGACGATGGCTATCACGGCATTTCGAGGGTTGCGTTTCAGCTTGTATTTAATGGGGAAAGCTACACCCAGGTATCGCTCCACGCTGATGGCCGTCAGGTGTAAGGTGCTGTTGGCGATGACGGAGTAGAAGATGAATCCCGACAGCGGGCAGAGGAAGTACGGCATCGTCCATTTCATGTTGGCCGCCTCCACCATGCGAAACGGCAGGAAAAAGAGGAAGATCAGGTCAGAGATGGTTAAACTGAGTAACAGCACGTCCATCGGGGTGGAGCGCTGGCGCACCTTCTGGAAGAAGGCGTAAAGAGCCAAGATGTTGGCGGGAAGGCCTATGATCAACGTGAATCCGTAGACCGCTAACACCAGGTTACTGAGACCCACCGTCCACACCATCGTCACTGTTAATTCCATGTATGCAAACCTGTACGAGAAAAAAAAAGATTTAATTTAAGATAAGCATTTTAACCTTGTTTCATATTTTTGACTTCAAGCAAGAGCAATACATACTGTAGGCCTACATACAATGCAGAAATCAAATTGGCTCTAGGGATGCTCCGATCGATCGGTATTGGCCAATAATCACGTTTTATGACTTGATCGGTACTCACTAACTTGGCCGATCTCACAAACCAATCACAATGTGATAACTTCAACACGTGAGGACGTACATGATGCGCGGGGACTTAAATGATTCGGTGCAGCAATCGGTGTGGAATTACTATATGTTTCGAGAAACAATGAAAAATTAACTATTTGCAGTGTCTTTTCTAGTCGACTAGTAGTAGTTAATTTAAGCCATTTGTCTAATCGCATATTTATATTAATTTAATTACTTAAATATATGGGAGAGAATATAAGCGTTATCGTAAAATGTTGCCTATTCTGCATCTTAAGCACGTGCATAAAGCTTGCCACAAAGAACTGGAAAAAGTAATGATTATGCAGCATGATACATTATAATTGTTTATTAATAAACACGTGTTTTTTGGCTGCAAAGATAAAGTTGGTGTTGCTGACTCGCCATCTTCGCAGTAACTTAGGGAACGCGCGAGAAATGCACACTTCGGATTAGCCTATACATAAGCAGAGTTACATAGCCCGTGTCTATGTATAAGCCTATACATAGCCCGTTTCTTTGCGATATGAATTGGGGTTTTTATTTCAAGCTTTCTATAAGCCTACATATATTTCTCAAGTCTGTGAGGCAAAGCTTACGCTGAGTTTCTGTTCATTTCTGTTCATTTATGAGACGCGCTCCAGTACACGCACCGGCGCCTCCGTGTCCTGATTATATTGTCTGCTATATTTGCTTCTTTATTAAATCCAGGCAATTGGTTGATGAAACATTGGTTTAAATTAAGAATTTATACAAATTAAATTCACTTTAAAGAATGGCTTTCTACAAAGCAGAACTTAATTAAGTGTTCAAAATCATGTCTGACCCACTCCAAATGTCTCTTGATTGGGCATCTTATGATCTTATAGGCCTACCCATCTGATGCGGTTCCCTTTTCATATAATGAACATAGATTAAATAAATAAATAAAAATCATTATATCATTTAAACATAAATATGAAACGTATATTAAAGTTTGTCATATTTAAGCGTCACATCGCTACACTTTTCTCACGTGTGTGTGCATATGGGGGAGGGGTGCCATTTTAGAGTAATAATGGAATAATACCCAGTGATCTTCGAATATAATTTTTGCTTGAAATGCCTTTCCCTACTAACGAGTTGCATCAAATTACTCAAGTTTGTTCTTTTAGGAGTTTAAATGTTGTTTATTTTTTGTATTAATTTCGTCCTGCTCAGACTTGTATTGGACAATTTTTTTAAAGGGATACTACACTTTTTTTTGGAAATAGGCTCATTTTACAACTCCCCCAGAGTTAAACAGTTGAGTTTTACCGTTTTCGAATCCATTCAGCCGAACTCCGCGTCTGACGGTACCACTTTTAGCATAGCTTAGCATAGATAGATCATTGATTCTGATGAGTCCAGTAGCATTTCTTTCAAAATGACCAACGAGTTTCAATATTTTTCCTAATTAAAACTTGACTCTTCTGTAGTTAAACCGTGTACTAAGATCGACAGAAAATGAAAAGTTGCGATTTTCCAACTATACGGCTAGGAACTATACTCTCATTCCGGCGTAAGAATCAAGGAACTGTGCGGCCGTACCATGGGTGCAGGCGTAATGATATGACGAAGCACTTGCCGTCAACAAACCAACGTGACAACCTGCTTGCACAGGGAGCGTGCCTTGTAGCATGGAGACATTTGTGAGAGACGATTTAGATGACATTTACTTTGGTGCTGATCCCGAACCCTATTTATTTGGAAACCTAATTTGCCGCCTAAAAACTACACAAACTTAGTCCCGGTCATGTTGGAAGTTACCGAGCTGGGGACTATTTTCAGGTGCTTCGTCATATCATTACGCCTGCTGCACCCATGGTACGGCCGCACAGTTCCTTGATTCTTACGCCGGAATGAGAGTAGTTCCTAGCCAAAATGTGTGTGAAATGATTTGAATTTAAATATTCACAGCTTAAATATACAACCATGTTGAATTTCAGCCCATAAAAATGTAAGTCCTAAAAATACAATGCATTAAAATGCAAACAGGGTTAATGCAATGCAATTTTTTTTGCATAATCTCCTCAATACTAAACAAATGTCAAGTCACCTGTATTTATATAGCGCTTTATACAATACAGATTATTTCAAAGCAGTTGTACAGAGATGAACAGGAGAATGATTCAATGATGGGTCTGTAGTGTACAGCAGCTCTAAAAGAAAGTGTCATTGTTCAGCTGAAGTCAGTTCAATGTTGATTCAGTTCCCTTGTAAAGATCAACAATAATTCAATTCGTTATTTTCATCTTTAAAGCAGTATTGCAGAAAAAAGTGATGTTATCATCAGTTCAGTGTCAGTATAGTCAGATCAATGATATTATTGAATATTAAGTGTGCCCAAATAAGCGAGCCAGAGGCGACAGTGCCAAGGAACCCAAACTCTGGTGAGCAAGCAAAGGTTTTGCATTGTTTTAACCCGTTTGATTGCATTTAGTATCAGTAAAATATTGCTTGTTATTGTCATTAACGTAATTGCCCACACAATGGAGCTTTAGGGTAGGAAATAATCCTATTTTTGGCAAGTACAGGTCACGTATTAATGCATTAATAAAAACACGTCTAGTAGTTTAGACTGACTAAACTAAACATCTGTGCTAAATAAGCATCTATGCTTGCTATTATAAATAAACATGCAGTACATTTAGGATATCATCAATATATATTATTCTTAATATATAACAAAGCATTTCAGGAAATGCATTTACACATATCACACATTCAGGTGTTATTACTGTGAAAAAAAGTATTCCACAATGCACATACAGAGATCAAAATGCATGATTAGGTGATGCATTTTCACACCTGGGTATTTGGTATTTATCTACATGGCAAGTTTGGCAACTAATAAAGTACAAGTTACTTACAAGATATTATTTCTTAAAATGCATTTCCTAGAACACTTCCAAACTGGTCAACTGCAGATTTCAGCTTCATCATGACTGTATATGATCTATAAATACATTTTTAATTCAGTTTGCATTAGCAGTCAAAGATGGGAAACTTCTTAAAGGGGAATACCAGCCTGTGCAATGGCAAATATAAGTGAAGTGACATTTAAAATATAAACATTATTAGAAAATAATACTAACACTAACAATACTAATACTACCAGCACTAACACTTTCAAGTCTGAAACAAATACATATATTTAGCAACATCTATGTTTCAGAACACCTTACATTTTAATGTACATCTACGTGTAAAAGTAAATGTAAAGACATATTTCCTTCTCACCAGCAATGAAAAATAAGCCCTGAAAATACTTTTATCATTTCACATGTATACTGTAAATATCACAACACATATTATCTGGTATTTAGGGAAACCATATTTCTATATGTGATTTTCTTTACTGAGTTTATGTAATAATGAATTATTAGAATGAAATACGATATATGTTTGTGTATATAGTATTGCATTCTAATAATCCTAGAAATATGAAATATTTAGAAACATGGGTTCCACATTCAGTCATTGTGATTGTCATTTTCTGACCAAAACTGCAAAAAGATTACCTTTTGAAGCATAAGATAATTCAAAAGAATCATCACAAACCAGTCTGGAATATATATATATACTGTATATAGAAGCAAAATATTTTATACCTTACTAAATCAATCCAGCACAACAGAAGTGACAATGTGATGCTCCTCCAGTCTTTAGTCTCATTATGTCATATTGGCACATGCTGCATACAGTATATGATGACAAAACAGGAAAGAAGCAACACAATTTTCATTTCACTGAAAGAGGTTTGTTTCTTTTAAACATCAGCCACAGAATGCTTTTTCTGTACATTGCAGACATTTATAAATGCATGCACTTTTGAACTAATATTAATTTTACTCAGTGCTTGAAAGACAGTCAGAGGGAAGTTTCTTCTTCTAAAAACATCTTAATGAGAATTCACACACACACACAAAAACACACACACTCACACACACACACACACACACACACACACACACACAAAGTGTTACAAATAGAAGAACGTGAGACTGAATGTTCAATTAAAATTGATTACTGAGTATGACTGAAAAAACGTGCATTGAATGAAGAACAAAGCGAATAAAATTGGGAGAATTTATTTGTAACAACTTCCTGTGTGCTTAAAGTACATGAAACACCTGATCAAACATTAGCATTTTCATCATGTTTTTTTGTTAGGCCTGTCAACAACCTATTTTACTTAAAGTCATTAGCATTTTCCACATCATTAACATAAAAATGAAAGAGCTTAATTAATTACACGTTCGTTAGGTGGGTCTCCTTCATACTCAAATGCGCAATCCATCCACAAACGCACCGCAGCGGATCGCAGTAATTGAGCGGCGTTACAAGAAGCATCTGTGAGCAGAGAGCTGAATAAATAGATGCGAGAGGACAAATAGTGGCAGTCCATTATTTATCATTTAGTAGTTCAGCTCTGCCAGCCATCCTAATTCATTTGGATTTTGTTCCGAGTCTTCCTGTCTGTGGAAAAACACTGTATTGTGTTTTATTTTCAGACACTTGAGCGCAAGAAAAATCCCATGGCAGCATTGTTCCGATGGATAAAATTCACACTGTGTCCTATTCAACAGCCATGGCTTTCACATGCCTACGTGACAGTTGTGCAGGAGAAACAAAAAGATCAGTCTCTTTATCAATAATGTGGTCGCTCTGACAAAATACAAAGATTTGTATGGCACAATAAGCGGAGGGCCAGAGGAATGGCTGAGCATTTGTTTCTTCCCACCAGAGAGACATTGTGCTTTGTAAGAAAGTTTTTTGCAGTGCAAATAGTGTCGATCTAGATGAGCACTGCATTTTCTCAGCGTCTGGGTCTGCCTCTGTGGACCTGGGGGAGAGAAGAAAGAACAAAATGCTTCATTTGATATATATCATGTCTAAAGGCCCTTTCACATCACCCGAGTCTGTGTTGCCCAATGCACTGAACTCAGTGTCAGTGTTACTTCAGTTTAAAGTTCAATTTCAACTTTGAACATTTGCCTCTAATGATTAGTAGACAATTTGCATGATGTATGAAAAGTCTGCCAGTGCAATGACAAGTCCAACTTTGCACACAACTAATAATCGTTTAGAGTAAAAGACACCAAATCATTTAAAAGTCAAACTTTCAAGAAACTTGAATGCATCATAATGTACTGCAAACGTCTAATTGGTAAACATGAGCTGACAATTAATCTAAGTTAATGTTAATTTCAACATTAAATACATTAGGTAAAGCACGGTGAACTAACATGAACAACTATTTTAATCAACTAATATTAATAAATGCTGTTAGGTCATTTTAGCTCATGCATAACATAATGTTAACCATTGAGACCTTATTGTAAAGTGTTAGAACTTATTTAATAATAGAAACTATAAAACATATTTTTTGTTTAATAATAGAAACTATAAAACATATTTTTGGTTTCTATAATGTATCAAAACAATCACAGCAGATTCTGTACCAGGCTCAAATACGTGTTTTCACCGTTGACTGTGCCCACTGCCCTCTTCCATAGCTAGCGACCTCGTAAAATTGCTTTTCCGTGATGCCATCTGCAGTGCTTTTCACATGGAGATCACAACGGTGCACTTATGGCGCATTTCCACTGCATGGTACGGTACGGTACGGCACGGCACGGCTCGCTTTAAATGGTACCACCTCTGTTGAGGTTCCAAGCGTACCGTACCGATACTAAATGTGACGTGAAAACACTGCAGATCACTGATTGGTCAGACAGAATCGTCACTTCAGCGTCATTGTATTTGCGACACGAGACACTAAACCCGCTAGATTTAAATAGCCAGACAACAGCCAACGCGGTAGCACCTGTTTTTAGAGTATTTACTTGACAAAAGAAGTAAAAAAAAATCAAACAAGAAATGGCTGAATCGTGGTCAGTGGACGAGGTGCAGACGTTCCTCTCGTTGGTTGCCGAGGAGCGGATCCAGCGAGAGCTGCGGATGGGGCAACACGGAATGAAAAAGTGTTCCAAGAAGTAGCACAGCTCTTAGCCGCACACGGCTACCACCGGACCTACAAACAGTGTAGGGCAGGGATAGGCAACTCCGGTCCTGGAGGGCCACTGTCCTGCAGAGTTTAGCTCCAACCCTAATTAAACACACCTGAACTAGGCAATCAATGTTTTCAGGATTACTAGAATAGATACAGGCAGGTGAGTTGTTATCAGGGCTGAAGCTAAACTCTGCAGGACAGTGGCCCTCCAGGACCGGAGTTGCCTATCCCTGGTGTAGGGACAAATTAAGAAAAATAAAAAGTGACTACCGAGCCAGTAGAGGCGGCAACTATTAACGATCAGTCCCACCCACTTTGAAGCGGTACTAACTGCAGTGGAAGAGCAACCAAGCTAAAGCGAGCCGAACCGTTCCGCGCCGAGTCGAACCGTACCGAGCCGAACCGAGCAGTGGAAAAGTGCCATTAAAGGGATAGTTCACTTTAAAATGAAAATTATGTCATCATATAATCACCCTCAAGTTGTTTCAAACCTGTATGAATTTCTTTCTTCTGCTGAACACAAAGGAAGATATTTTGAAGAATGTCAGTAACCAGAACAGTTAACTGTTCCCATTGACTGCCATAGTATTTTTTTTCCTACTATGGCAGTCAATGGGAACAGTTAACTGTTCTGGTTACCGACATTCTTCAAAATATCTTTCTTTGTGTTCAGCAGAAGAAAGAAATTCATACAGGTTTGAAACAACTTGAGGGTTAATATATATGATGACATAATTTTAATTTTAAAGTGAACTATCCCTTTAAGCCTTGATGGGAGTCATATGAAAGTGCCTTAACATATTCACATCCTCTTAAGTGACTGATTTGAAACGCACCACATTGGTCAAACAAAAATAGCATACAGCTGAGACAGTGTGATATTTTAATATAGATTTAAATACATTCAAATACTGAGAAAAATATGACTGTGCATTTCTCTTTATTTGTCAGCTATCTTGGATTCATTTACCGGTACTCACTGAGCTATGTGCATTGCATTGTGGGATTGCATGCATCATATACTAGAGATGCACCGATTGATCAGCTGGTGGCCGGAATTGGCCGATTTTCATGTGATCGCAAGCGTGAGCGGCGCGTGTTTTTACAGGTGTGCATGTTAATCAATGAGTGCGTTCACACGCGAGCAGCAGTGGACCGCAGGTTTCGGAGCAGAGTCTATTTTTGCTGCACTGCTCACGCTCAATTAAAGTGAAAGCACACTTTTGATGGACAAAATAAATATGATTTCACACAAAAAGTGTCTAGTCTGCCAAGAACTGGAGTAGGCTATGTCAGAAAAGAAAATGAAGACTCAAAAATATTTATAGAAAATGTACCCATTTAAACTTGTTTTTATTATTCAATTTGGGTAAAAATATATGGTGTTTGATTTAAATATATATATATATATATATAGAAAAAAAATATTTGTGTGTGCTGTAAAGTGGTTGGAAAAAATGAAATCGAATTGGCAGGTCAAACTCAATGAAAAATCAGAATCGGAAAATTGTAATCGGTGCATCTCTATAGGATACCATAAAAAAATGTGGCCTAAACAAGATATCTTAGGAGGTAACATAATAATAAAATGCATTTTGAATCTTTACATTTACAAACGCTGACTGGGTTGTGTCACTAAGTCACATTTATCATATCATTTTTTTACAGTGTAGCACCCGAGGATCATGACAAGCTTGTGCATTTAACTCATTTAATGTTACTAACCTGTTGCATGTGCATTGGGAGTCCAGGCATGGGATGCATTCCTGGCAATCGTTGAGGGCTCGTATGCCGCACTCGAGGCACATTTGGAGGTCTGTGTCTGCGTTGCACGTTCACAGGCTGGATGTTGCGCGCCTGTTGCATGTGTTCACGAGGAAGCATCTGGAACTGATCCGGACTCAACACTGGAGGTGGAGTAGGAGGCTTCTGACCCGCTTTGTTGAGCTGCTGGATGATTGGTTGAGAAGGTCCAGGGTTCTGCAGGGCAGCTTGAGTCTGCTGGATGATGGGTTGAGAAGGTCCAGGGTTCTGCAGGGCAGCTTGAGTCTGCTGGATGATGGGTTGAGACGGTCCAGGGTTCTGCAGGGCAGTTTGAGTCCGCTGGATCCGGTTGTCATAAGGGTTATCGGTCTGGGCAGTGTGTTGGCGTAGTGCAGCCTGAGTAAGAGGAACGGATGGCTGAGCCACGGTCTGATTTGGTCTGGAGGCAGTTTGTGTTTGAGATGTAGTCATTGGATTCTGACCTTGAGAAGTTTGGATTTGAGGTACTGTAGTTTGTATTTGCGTCTGTGTGCTGATTCTCTGTTGTGTGACTTGCCTCTGCACATTTGGGTCCATTTGAGACTGGCTGTGCATGTTGTGAGCGATTCTTTGGAGGTCTCGTCTTTGGGAAGCAGAAGGAGCTTGGGTTCTCCTGCCTGTAGGTTCAGTCTCCTGGTATCTCCCACCAGAACGACCTTGCCGTGCATTTCGTTGTGGAGATCTAGACCGCCGATCCGAAGATCCACCGCTGTCCGAGCTGTCGACTTCACGGTTGGGGTACGCCGGCGTTCCCTGCAAACGGTCCCAAGGCATCTGCTGGAGGTGCGTGTTGGTGCGGGTGTCGTTTATCTGGTTGTTGGTCCGAACAGGGTTTGAATGTCGAACCTCTGCTGAAGATTGTGAGTTGGTAGTTCGGCGGTTCGCATTGGTTTGGTTGGTAGGGTGCGAGTGGCCCGTCTGAATGAGGGCGTTGGGTTGGCGAGATCCATTTGTTGAAGCATTCGTCTGTGTTTGATTACCCAAACTCAAAGGCTCAGAGTTTAACAAACCAGTCTGAGAAAGATTTTGATGGTTGCTGTTCGTATGCTGACTCCGTGGTGCACTTTCTCTCTGGTCGTCATGTTGCCAGACTGCCTGACTTGGTTGGTTTGCCCCTGGAGGGTACGTGTTCAAGTTGACATGCACTGTTTGAGGTTGTGCATTGTTAAGCTGGTCAGTGTGTGGCAACGTGTTGAGGTTTACATGAACTGTATGAGCAAGTGCACCAGGCTGAGAACTACCCGTTTGTATGAGAATATTAGGATTGTGCTGGACGGGCTGTGGGAACGACCTCTGAGGGTCATTGTTTGGATATGAATTGTTGTTTTGATGCCCATTGTCTGGGAATGCACTGAAGTTGTGGTGAACTACATCTGTGTTCACATGGCCATTATGATGGAGTGGGTTGGAGCTGCTGGGAATGTTTTGTGGCATTGTGTTGATGTTCCCATTGTTGTAATTGGGAATGGCGGTGAAGTTCTGAGGCAGTGAGTTGTGTAATGTTGGATCAGGGTGGTTTCCATTGACAAGAGTTCTGTTTGCAATCTGAAAAAAATTTTATTGTTAAATTGAAAAAGATGTTAAGGCTGGGCAACATCATGAACTTTGATTACAAGGCACTTTTATGTGGCCATTATGTTTTCTAAAATACATTAGACTTATCTTGCAACTAGCGAATATGAGAGTCTTAATATAAAGATGTTTTAATACCATCTTAAGTAGCAAAAACAGTGCTAGAGTTGGTAAGTGTAATCTAGGACTCCCTTGAAAATGAGACGTTTAATGAGATCTTAAAACGTGCATCTTAAGGAGTTTATCCTAAAGAATTACATTTTTTAGAAGTCATTGATGTCCAATTTTATCAAACAAATCAAAACTAAATGATTTATGTCATCTGTAAAAAAAAATTTTTTTTAAATCACAATATCTAAAAAAAAAAATACATATATATTTTTCAGCTCAAAGGGTATTAATCTACTTTACACAAAACACAATAGTAGAAAGTGGAACTGTCGTACTGTGGTGCTTTCATTCTGGTTTGTCTTCTGAGGTCCAATAGCATCTCTGAGTCTCCGATCAACTGTGAATATGAGCATATGAGCATATCAGAGCCTTTAGCATCAAAAAGCAAAACAGCAGACAGAAGCATTGAGGAGGGACATACCGTTTCTTTGTCGCAGGAGCAAAATAATGACAATAATAATAATGATGAGTGCAACAACACATGCAACAACAATCCCTGCTACGGCCCCTGCACTGAGACACGTACCTGTGAAGCAGGAGAACATGATTTTTACATTTTACATTTGAAGACTTAGATTAGCAAGCACCCCTAAGAACAGAAGATATAAATGGAGAGAAAAGCACATCACAGAATCATCAATAATAGAGCTAGAAAATAGGAGAAAGTATCCTGCAGAGGAAATGCATTGTAGGCGGATGGAAATTATGACTCCTTCCAGTGTAGTGACACATGAATTTATCAATCCTGTAGTTGATTACTCCCTCTCCGGTCAAGAAAATTAATGTCAGGCCGAAGAATGAACTGACAGATGCATCCGTCACTAGTGCCACGGAGAGCCATTAACTCACCCACAATGGCCAGGTCTATCTGCTGCTTCGCTGTTCCTCCTGTGATGTCATTCCGTGCGGTGCAGGTATAAGTGCCGCTCTGATTGGTGGAGAAGATCTGCAGACTCAGCACGCCACTGCCTGATTGGCCGCCGGTCACCGGCTGGCCGTTGAGGACCCATGAGAAGGGGGCAGGAGGTAGAGAGGTAGATGTACAGGTGAGACGCACCGTCTGGCCCACCGTTGCATCTCCACCGCCAACACACTCACTCGAGGTCTTAGTCAACACCGGGACGTCTGGACCATCTGATGAACCAGCAATATTAAAGATTAAAAAGCTTAATGACAATTTACCAGGCTTGTCAAACTGTAAAGCTAGTCAGTATGAACAAAATCTTGTATTGAGTCATTTTATATCACTATAATTGTATAGGTCACAATGTATTTATTTTTAATGGAAATTCAATAATAATAAAAAAATGCTTATGCATTAAATTGCAATGTGGTAATGTCTATTTTTGATAATCTAATAAATAAAAAGGAACTCAAATTTTAAAAGTGTTATACAATAATACAAATAAAAGGTGCTTTTTATTTTCATTTCTTTTTATTTGTAACTTGCTGTGACACAAAGCTAAATATTATTTATGATGCATGAATAAGCCTGAGATCAGTGCAAAATTAACTTCACATTATGAAAAACAAAACAAAACACTTAAAACAATAAAACTCAACCAAACAGAATGACGGTTCAGTTTCTGTAGTCATAGGCCGGCCTATTGGTTGAGTCGGGGTTGTCATGTTCTTCAAACAAACTGATTGCAATTTGTCACTAGTGGGCCAGAAATTAATCCTAAATTGTGTCTTGTATGTCATGGTTATGGTTGTCCAACAAACTGGAACATTATAAGCTCTTTGGTTAATTGTATGTCATATGTCTGCCCTGTCTCTGAACGCATGTTGTTGATGTAAAATATGCAGTTACCAGAGAAAATGCAAGACATTTTCACACAAGGTTGACGTGCAAAGAATATAAACTCTTCTGATGTCTTGTTATTGGACAGATGCATTAATAATATTAATTTACTAAATGGTAAATGGACTACATTTATATAGCGCTTTCACAGACCCAATGGCCACCAAAGCGCTTTACATTTGGCCTCACATTCACCCATTCAACCAGGGGCCGTGACCCACTATGGAGCGGCATGATTTCTTAAATATATTATTGATAGATCAATATATTAAAATGATTTAACATATGACAAATCAAACATTAAAGTAAGCTAAACAGCTCTGTAAACTGACAGATTTCTCATTTGAATGTGTCATTCATATTTCTTACATCGTTTCTTTAACTGTCTTTTTCCCATTTAAGAACAAAGATTTCCACAGTCACGGAAAACCTAGTATCATTGATATATATTTTTTATATGTTTGTTTCAGTTTTAGTTGCTGTTATTTTAGTAAAACAAAATAAAACTTTTATTAACTAAATGAGAAGCAATTACGGTAGACGAAAATAAAAAATATATACATATATATAAAAAATTTTATGTATATTTTTATGTATATATCATGTATATTTTATTTCAAGTAACGAAAATGTGTGTGTGTATATATATATATATATCAAATTTAATTTGATATATTTATAATTTGTGTATATTAGTTAACTACAATAACCCTGACCTATATATATATTCATTTTTGAGGGAATTTTTAAATTGTGATTTCTCCACCTAGAAAAGTTAAATTAATAAAATCTTAAAGTTATGTAAATTTCTATAATATTTTTTTTTAGTAGAATTCAATAAGAAATTGCTTAAAACGTATATAGTAATCACAAGAAAACTGGAAATGTTCATTGATACAAATTCGTTAGTCATAAAAAGTGTGAATTCTGGAGAATCGACTGGAATAATGGATTTTTATTTTGTTAAATAATTTAAATATAGGCTATGGTTTACTACGGTTATGTACCATATATACTATTTTGGAGTTGCATTTCCAGCCAAAAACTGTAATATATACAGTTACTGTGACATTCCTAATGGTGACTAGCTTCTGCAACAATGACACAACACAACATGTGAATGACTCACAGTAGACGCTGAGCGTGGCCTTGGCTGTTTGTGCACTGATGGTGTTGCTGGCGGTACATGAATACTCCCCGGCATCATCTCTCCTGGCTGGCGTGATGATCAGAGATCCAGCGCTGATAGTAAAGCGGGAGTCAGAGGACAGAGCAGCGCCTCCTTTACCCCAAACCACACTGACCTCTGAACCCGCAGACCAGCTGCAGCTCAGCGTCACATTCCCACCTTCCAGAGGAAGAGGAGGCAGAGACAAACTCACTCCGTTCACAGCATCTGCAGACGGAGAACAAGGACAGGGTATGGAGGCTAGTTTACGCCACGACTTATCATCTCACAATTTGTCTCACAATTGCAATTTATTTCTACTAGTTCTGACTTTATTGCGAGATTGTATCGCACAATTGCGAGAATTTTTTTTACTAAGAATTTCAAGAATATATATTGCAATTCTGAGTTTATATCTCGTGATATTTTTTTTTCTCTCTCCTGTAATTCTGTTTAAATCTCGCAATTCTGACATTTTGTCTCGTAATTCTGAGTTTACATCTCGTAATTCAGTTTTTATTTTATTTTATTTTTTAGGTAATTGTAACTTTTCATTTCACAATTCAGACTTTTCTTTTCAGAACTGACCATATATGCACAGAACTTCTGAAATAATATAAGCCAGTGTGGTGTGTTGGTATCTTCAATGTCCCGAGGTAGCTTTAACAGCATCAATAGTGCAATACTTAGTTTATAATCAGAATATGGTCACTTAAATAGTCAGGCCTAGCATTAATTTAGTTATTCAAGCATAAGACAACATGAAAAAAGACGCATCCCAGTCTTCCTATAAAGCTAAATTAAATTTGACCATTAGTTTTCACACTTTCGCTTGGACAAAATCGTGTCAAGAGTGCAAATGAAAGATTTATTGTGCACTTTAGTTAAATTAATTGATCAAAATGGGAGTTTTCACAAGAGCTTGGGCTGCACTGACTGACAGCTTCTGTGATTATAAAGTGAGTATACGCTTTCTGTGTAATCCACAGTTTAAAGAAAATTTCTTGTTTTTCATGAGATTTTGTTACGTTTCCTACTTCATACTTAACTACAAAAATGTAAACCTAGTGATTTTATAATGTTTAATATTTGTTCAAAAGCAAAACGTGCAGAAAAAAAATATTATAGGAAATTACTAATATGAGACAATACATTTTTCTCTGCCGCCATCTACTGGTTATAGTCATAATTAATGTTTTTATTTTATATATATATATATATATATATATATATAAGTGTTTTCTATCAAATGTTGGATTTCCTACATCTTGAGACGTTCGGGGACAATCTCAGAAGAATGAACAAATAATGTTTTTGGTCATCACATTAAAAATGTGGAAAATGTAGCAATTGTTTTTGCAATTAATGCATTTTTGCATGTCCAATTACAGACATCCGTGTTTCTTATTCCAATTCCAACATTCCCATCAGCTTCCAAGTCTTTATTGCAAACAATAACACTGGTTTATTGGCAAATTAGGTAAGTGTGATTGCTGCATTACATTAAAAAGTCAATGGTTGATGGTTTTGTATCGATGTAAAGCGAGTTCAGAATCACAGCTGACAGTTCACTGGAAATGCCCAAGCTGGCTTATCGAAAACCAGGAAGTAACCGTGCATATGATCAATTGCGAATATCTCGCAATTCTGAGAAGAAAAGTCTAAATTGCAAGATAAAAAGTTGCAGTTACCTTTTTGTTTTTTTTGTATTCTGTGGCAGAAATAAGTTTCAATAACAGGGTGAGTAAACAATGTTTTCTATTCTTTTAAGTCATGTGTGGCATCATACCGAACACCTTGAGCTGCGCTGAACGGGTGTTCACACCGAGTCCAGAGGCAGAAGAGGGTTCGACAGAGACGCTGTAGTTTCCAGAGTCACTGAGCTTGCTGTTATTGATTTTGAGCTGAGTTGCAGTGACTGAGATTCTGCCCTGAAACTGTTGGACGGGCAGTACAGAAGGGTTACCGTTTACCCACATCGCCAGTGTAAGCCCTCCACTATCAGTCCATCTGATAAGAGACGCATCAGACACGGTCTGTACTGTAAAGATAGCATCTCTCCCTGATGCCACCAGCACTGGGGTCTTCTCAAGCTGAACTGGAACCGGAACCGGGTCCAGACACACAGCGACCAAAGGAAAACCTATGGAGAGTTAGTGATGGAAGGTTAGTGGAAGCTGTTCATACAAAGGTCTTAACAACTAACTGTACACTTACAGGCTTAAAAATATATTTGCATAAAAAAATTAAAAAAAGATCTAAGCAAGTGTTATCTGATGCTGCTTCTCAAAAGATTTTTAATTTACTGTAAATATGATTTTAATTGGATGCATAAAGTCAGTTCTCCATAAGTTCACACAGATGTCCTTGCAAAGTAGCAAGTTTAGCAATGGGAATGTTTTACAAACACACACAAACACAAAGAAAGAAAGATAGGGAAAATACGAGTGCATCTGAAAGAAATGCATTCATATAGGTGTGGCATGAAGAGGCATGCAAATGATGCACGTAAAGAGCTCAAACAAAATGCAGAATGCTGTCAAACAGGACAACTGTGTGTGACACAAACTTCAGTACTTGTTCGTCAGACCTTTAAATATGTTGTGCATGTGTCTGCGATCTGCTGCATTGGTGTTTTGAAGTGATCGTCTGATATAATCCAGACTTTCCTAACACTAAAGTGTTGGTTATTATATGAACTAATAGTTTTCACATTATTTTCCTAATATTTTATATTCAAATTATATTATTTAATGCAACGTAACATGAGGAGAGTAAAGATGGAAAGCTTCTAAAGCTTGTTTCCGTTAAATATTGCCATGAGCTAAGTGTCTTAAATTATCATGCTTTTCATTATATTATTATTATATTTTTTTTAGGTTTGTTGATGTATAGCCTATCAATCATTTGTATTTTCAGTGAAAAATAAAGTGTTTTACAAGTTAAATATATTATAATTGTTGTCTAATTTAAACGGGGTACTGTAAAAATGCACGGGTGTATCTTCTACAAAATCACATCTGGCAATCGTGACACATTGAAGACACAAAACTCACTTATCAATGAGAAAATCACACCAGGATGCAGCAGTGTGTTCATGTCAGTCTGGAGGGCCTGCGCAAAAACATTAAATTACTTTCCAGATGTTTCATTCAATCACACATTAAAGCATATAAATCATAATAAGAGACATTCTGTCAAATTAAAAGCGATACTGACATCAATCACTGTTTCATAAGGGATTGCTTTAACAACAAGCTGGAATTCAGTGCTCAGGCACGACGAAATAGCCTGCGATTATTATCATAGCATTAAAATAAGAAATTCAAACTGTTATATAGACTCACTAAGTCTTCGTTTGGTTTTCATTTTCGTGTATTTAAGTCCGTGTGTGGTTTCGGCAACAAACGATGCGTCGCTTTTACTTCCTGATTACCTGTCGTCGCCTCACGGCGTCATCACAACAACTGAGATAATCGATCATCGTTATTAGAAGGAAAAATATACATTGGAAATGTAATAATAAATAACTTAGTAAATGAATTAAAAAGTCTCCGATTCATATTTGTACATATTTTATATAGGATATGTTTTTTTACTTATTAATTATGACAAAACCATTTTTTTTTCATTATTACAATATATGTTCTAGCATATTCATCATAAAAATCTGCTTTCGATAGAGCAAACGTTTAATAGGATTTCATTACAAAAAACGTTATCCTAAAACTTACGTAGTCTGGGTGTGGCGGTTGACGTCTGATCAGTGATCACCTGCTCAGGAGGATAAACCGATAATCATTTTCCTGAAAACTCATTCCGTTCATTGTAATAACCGCAATACGATCTAAAGACAGTAAACACGGAGTTTAAGTTTCGAAAGTCAAGGTAAGATTGTTTTTTAGACCTGGCCAGCCAGTCAGTCTCACCTGAATGAAAGAAGAAGAAAGAAAGGCAGAAATAATTTCTGTCTCTCTAATGATTTGTCAGGTGTCATCATGGGGTCGTGGATGTTGGTTTGGATTCTGTGTTCCACAGTCATTCTGAGTGAGTGTGTCTGTGTTATTGAATGAAATAGTTCATTATTAAACTATAAAACTTGGGCAAGTCATATGACTTCAAAGACTAGTCTAATCTCTGTGTTTCTTAAATAATGTTGTCTCGGCAGCAAACAACAGTTTTATCCACAAACATTCATCGAATTAATATTGTTAAAAAAGAAGTAAAACATGGAAATTACATCAATACAGAAAATATATCAAAATAAACACTGTAAATAAAGATGTTATTTTAATATTAGAATGCATTTTCAAAAATTACTTTACAGTTACATTAATTATTATTATTTTTCACCAATTATTGAGTCATTTGGAGTGACAAAGTCAATTTCTAAATCATTTTCATGCTTGTAAGTTTGGAAGAGTGAAATTTTTACATCCTAAACCTATTGCTTTACAATTATTACGCATGCATTTCTCAAAATAAAACTGTAAAAGGCATATTATATATGTAATTATTATAACATATTAATAATTTCGAATAACTGTCCCCAGTGCCTGTGTGTCTTGATGGATCAATACCCGTACATTTTAAGACTGGACGACCTCTCTATGTTGCGCTTGGTCAAACTCTTGTTTTGGAAGCCGAATTCAAGAAAACCCCAGACGACGTGATCGACATGGTGACCTGGGAACGAGAGAGAGGGAAGGAGACTATCAGACTCTCAGGTGCTCAAGGAAGCAGAATATCTTTGGAGAACGACGATGCACTTCTGCGGATCACTGATGTTGCAGAAGGAGACTTTGGGATCTACAAGGTCACCGTTACAGACAATAGTGGATATCAGGAGCATGATTCTATAGAAGTGCGAAAGATAGGTAAATATAACCACAGTTTCAGTTTAATCATTGTCTGACTGACCTGTGCACAGCTGTTTTGAATATTTTCTTGTCATGCTATTTAAGTTCAAAGGCATGCCATGCAGAACACACACACACACAAACCAGTTAAACAAGTTTTTTTTTTTTTTACACACTTCTTTCTCTCCTTTTAGAGGACCCTCCAAAGGCGTGGATTGCACGAGTGTTGGAGTGTGTGGTGGGTGAACATGACACGGCCCAGTGGGACAGTCCTCAGTTCTCATGGCTGGTTGATGGCGTTCCAGTAACCAATCAAACCGGCAGAAGACTCAATATCTCAGAGGTTCAGGGAGTTAACTACACCTGCGTCATCAAGAGCAGCCTCAACGTAACGCACGCCACGCATTATGAAGCACCAAGAGGTATTTTTTCAATGTCAAGAATGTATGGCTAGTATCGTTTGAATTTGAACCATCCCCATTCTTAGCAATTCCTAGTTTCGATTGCAAGAAGGTAAATAAACAAACTTGGATATCATTCACATTTATTTTAAGCCTTATTGCAAAACATTTCATTGTAGGTGAATACCATAAAGACAAATATACAGGCTAAAGAACACGTACACAAGGAACTTTTGCCTATGGTTTAGAAATACCATAAAATAACTAGCCTAACTAATGTACATTTCAAGCATTATTAAAGACTTAATAAAACAAATAAAACATTTATATGTGCAGTAAAAAAAAACGCACATATAAATACAACAGAACAAAGATATGATTGAAATAAAAAAGTATTTTAAGATTTTTAGGTATTCGGGTACTTAAACTGTAATCAAATGTAAAATAACACTGCACTTTAAAAAATATTTACAGAAGTTATTCAGTCAAGAACAGCAAGTGCATTTTCTCTTTGTCTTGTTATTATATTTTCTCTTTGTCTTTTGTCTATATATTAAGTCTAGTATGGAGGTGTTATTATTTGATTTGCTATAGATAGATGGAAATGAAAGAAGAAAAGAAAAGGGGGGAAATTGTGAATGTGTGTGTATGCTTGTATGTATGCATCTATATTTATGTGAATGCATGGGTTTATGTGGACTGTAGGTAGATATACGGTGTATGTAAAGATGTGTGTATAAGAGAAGCATCAAATTATTTTGTATTTAACTAAAGGATAAAAATAGAGAAAGGCGGTAGGACTTGAAAAGTTTGTTATGAACTTCTTCCTACTTTTTGAACATGGGAATTTCTCATTTGAATTTTTTGGAAGATTGTGCTGAGAAGTACATGACCTTATTTAGCTGCTATTTTAATTTTAATTTTGTATATATATGCATGTCTGTATATATATATATATATATTTATTATATATATATATATTCTACATGTTCAAAATAAACTACTAAACTAAACTATTATAAAGACGGCATGTGTTAGGCTGCTGTCACTTTAAGAGCTGCACGGATCCAATACACTGTTACACATGCGTTTTCTTTCTCAACTGTTGACGTTCACTTAAGACAGAACTGACTGTTTACGAGGACATTTTGACATATTTTTGTGTGTATTTGTCCGTTTAAATACAAAAGGCATGGAAGAGAACTCGGCACAGAAAACAGTGTGCGGCTCTTTTTGCGCTTTAATTCTTAAAGTCATATAAAACGATAACTCTCGCCAAAATTTAACCTAGGCTCTTCTTGTTAATCTACCCGAGTCAGACTTTTGTGTAAAAGCATAATTAGAATGGAAACGCCACTTTTAAGATTGACCGTATTTTCATTTTCGGTCAAAATGCCTTTTGAATGGGAGTGCATGGGGCACTTCTATGATAGCATCAAAAATCGCTATTTTTAAAACACTGGTGGCTCGACACAACATTAAACTGTGCTGGAAGTGTCACCAGCGGCTCTACACATGAACTCCAGCATTGACTACACTGTTTGTGTACACACAGTTTACTAAAAGATCAGTTCACTTCATCAGTTAGTGTTTCCGGTGGCTGGAATTTTGTCAGTCAAAAGTAGTCGATCTCCGAATGCAACGTAACCATAGACTGTAAAAAAATATGGACGTAGTGTCCGTGACGTCACCCGTAGGTTTCTGAAGAGCATTTTTGAAGCCTAAAGTGGGCGGAGCCGGCCGTCGCCATCTTGGCCTCGTGTCACCGCTCGTCACTCCCGGATAACAGAATATGGGCAAAGAGGCGGAGCTGAGGAGCCTGGCTATCTGAAACCACGCCCACCTAGCGCGACGTTATGGAGTTAGCTCCATGGTTAGCGCAGGCTTGGGAGCTAATGCTATATGCTACTGACAGTACCAAGTCTGCGACTGCACAGGGGCTCGCGCTAAAGTGACAGTTGATGATTAAAATCAGAATGCCAATTAAAAAGGTCCTGTTTTTGCCCTTCGAAATATTATAATAGTTAAAAGACATAGCTACAAGTGAGACTGTGTATCGTGATTCTGTACAGCTATTCTGCTAGTTGAAAATGTATTATGCAGTAACTTTACAATATCACTCCGAGAGTGTGTGTGAGTGTGACCGTGATTATGTGCATACATGTCAGTCACTCTTTTATTACAGTCTATGGTTCTTCAGCGCGGCATCGCTCGTCAAGTTCGTAGAGAGCTTTATTATTCAGTCCATTTTAAATTCTGATTTTGGCCGCATCTCAATTCTCAAATGGGTCAAAACATAGATATATTACCTATGACGTTCAAGTAAATGCGCTAGAGATCCGCGCTCATTCACGGATGTGCATTTATTGCATGGACGGAGAAACACAGACACCTGCAGGATCTCATCTGACGGTACATAAGCATGTTATAATCTGTTCCAGAGCAACGGCACCGCAGAACGAGTGTAGCCTTATATCTATAGACGTTTTTAAATCTGAAAACTCCAAAAAGCAACGAAATTGTCAGACATCCAGTAGTGCATGTTCACAGAGGAGAACAACTGGAATACAGCGCTGGTTGTTCTCTGAACGATACTCGATGACACTCGACGACAACGGCGGAATCCAAAGGCGTGAGCGAGGTAATGGGTGTATTAAATTATATGAAATAATCCCGAAAAAAAGAACAAACACGGCAGAGATGGCAAATTCAGCAGCTGGAATTTGCTGAGGTGAAGTGACGGCTAACCGGCTAGCATTTACATCAGCGGGAATCCACCTGTCACTCAAAAGTGGACACACCCTTAATTTTGCAGAACTTTAAATATTAATCAACTAAACAAGTGAGTTATAAAAAACATTGGAATTACAAGTTCATGACATTTCCTCATATGGAGTCAGTTCATTACGTTGCATTCGGAGATCGACTACTTTTGACTGACAAAATGGCGGGCGGGCGGATGGAAACAGTGAGTTGTTCAAAATCTTTATTTTTAGTCAATTCTGTGTACACAAACAGTGTAGTCAATGCTGGAGTTCATGTGTAGAGCCGCTGGTGACACTTCCAGCACAGTCTCATGTTGTGTCGAGCCGCAGTAGTGTTTTAAAAATAGCGATTTTTGATGCTATCATAGAAGTGCCCCATTCACTCCCATTCAAACGGCATTTTGAGCTAAAACGAAAATACAGTCAATCTTAAAAGTGGCGTTTCCATTCTAATTATGATTTTACACGAATGTTTGACTCGGGTAGCTTAACAAAACGAGCCTAGGTTAGATTTTGGCGAGAGTTATCCTTTAAAATGCACACACAGGAATCGACAAGCGGAATGGAAATGCTTGTGTCTTATCGAATCCACGGTTCTTGAAAATCTGGAAAATTATGGCATTTTTGAATATTTAGGAGTAAATGTTCCAGAAACTCTGTGGGGTTGTTAACGTGATGTCCGTCATGTCTCCAAATCACCCGTAATGTAGGACTGGGTGGTTTGACATCTAGATTTAGTTTTGATGCATCAAATCTGATCTTTTGATTTACACGATTAAATGATAAAGACATTTTTTTGAAAACTGTTAATAAAAATACAACTCATTGTTAGTTCATGTTGGCTCAGATCCAATAAATAATGTTAACAGATACAACTTTTTTTATTTTAATGCATTATTAAGTCTTGAAATGAACTAAGATTAATAAATGCGGTAACACTTTACAATAAGGTTCAGATTTGTTAACTAATGTTAACAAATGACACTTGTGTTGTTTCAACAAAATGTAATTTTGAAACAACATAATAGTTTTTTTTGGGGGATTTATAGTTTTAGGAGGATTTATTCAATATGTTTTAATTTAGGCTATATAAATAAAGAAATATTTTTTATACAAAAACAGTAAAAAAAAAGACCCACATTTCTAACGTTCATGGATATAGATAATTAGACATGATTTAGTGTAAGATTTTTGCCCATCTTTTGGAAAATGCCGTTTTAAAAGTAAAGAAATGATCACTTTAGTAGATGGCTGCAGAGCTACACCATTTCTATTTGACTAAAATACATATTTTCACTAGTTTTTAGTTGGATTCATATCTACATATTATGAAATCACAATTATAACAATGGGGGTGGGTGTCCCTTGTTTTATCCCCTTATTTTGCCACACTGAAAGTGGCAACCCTAAATTTAGTTGAATAATGTTAATAAATCGAACCTTTTATTAAAGTAAAGTGTTACCAAATATTTGGTAAAGGGCTGTTATTCATCAAACCTTTTGTGAAATTTGTGCATAATATAATTCATATTAATAAAACAAGCCTTTATTTCATTACATTATAACCTGCTTGTCTGTGCAAACGGTCCTCGCCACTTCTGAACTGAACTGTCAAACAAGAACACTTGATTTATATATTTGTCTTTGCCAAGTTCAGTGTTTTTTTCTCAAACGCTCTGATTTTGAAACCTTGCTCAATGCAGTGCACTAGAAATCATTGCTGTGTCTTTGGGCCCCAAAATTGCTGCTTGTGGCTGTATATCGATTCATTTCTTGAGGTGTACACTTTTGGAATAGGTAAATGTCAAGTAGATTGCACTCAGCATATGTCAGTCAGCTTGTCTGCCGCTGGGTTTAATGTGTTGTGTTTGACTCTTCAGAATCTGTCCGGTCCTGTTGTTCGGGACTGATTGCAGTTGGACTGATGATACTAACAGCTGTGTGTGTGGCCGCCGGGTAATACTTCTTATCTCTTCTGCTATATTTACAGGTGAAACATGTATAGAAATTTTTTGAAAATGGTGCAAAAGTTCATTTATTTCCATAATTCAACTTAAAAGGTGAAACTAATATATTATATAGACTCATTACATGCAAAGTGAGATATTTCAAGCCTTTATTTGCCATAATTTTTACAGCTTATGAAAACCTTTTCACAATATTCTAATTTTGAATTTGGTGTTATCATAAGCTGTAAGCCATAATCATCAAAATTATAACAAATAAAGGCCTGAAATATCTCACTTTGCATGTAATGAGTCTATATAAGATATTAGTTTCAACTTTTAAGTTGAATTACTGAAATAAATTAACTTTTGCACCAGATTCAATTTTGTTGAGTTTCACCTGTACAGTACAGTGTTAGCCTGGCAAGCCCAACTTACATCAAGATGTTTAGTCTGGCAACTCTCCATAGACGCGGCTCAATCCGAGGGGCGGGATAAACGGTTGTCTCTCAAAATCCCTCTGCACGCAATAGGATAGCGCTACAACCAACCAGAGACACGAAGAAGGTGACGTAGTCAGAGCGGCAAAGATCCGGTCCAGCAAAACTCCGAACACTTCTTCCTTTTTTAAGAATGACTTAAGTGCCGTTCTTTCTCTTTTCTTAAAGAAAAACTTAACTCCAAGTCCTCCAGAGTCGCGGCCAAAGCCGATTCGAGAGACCGCTGTTCTCCATCCGCAGCCGCCATTCTTTGTTTTCAAGTGGCAGCCGTCGCAACTGTCGTCATATGTTAAGCCCGCCCCCGCCTACTCTATACACGACGTGATTGGCCTGACCCAATTTAGGTTTTTGCAGCAAGAAGGTCTATGGAGAGTTGCTATAGACTGCCCTGGCTGCTAAATACATTTTGCTGCCGCTAAGGTGCGTCTAGATTTCTAGGCTAGTACAGTGTGTGTATATATATATATATATATATATATATATATATATATATAATAGACAGTATATGTCTGTTTTAGGGCTGGGGTATATATAGGGTACAACATTTTATTGTCCTCTAAACCACTTGATGGCACAAAAACGGTCCTAAACATCTGCTTTTCAAGATGCATGTGGAAGTTTGTCTGATCCTTGATCGCGAGCAGCGGCACAAAGTTGATTCTGTGCTAATTTATCTAATATTTAATGTTTTTTTTTTTTTTTTAAATTGTAGATTTAAGTAGCAAATGAAAATTGATCAAATTATAGACTATATTTTGAGACAAAGATCTTGTTACGGATTTTCAGTTTTGTTCAAGGTAATTAAAGCAACAGTTTTTCAATAACGGAAGAATATGTAAAAGTATGGTATTTGTGTTAAGAGGCGCAATAATTAACATTATAATAAACAGTGGCTGACTTTTCCATTTGTTGACATGACATTATTAGATTTCGATGGTAAATATCATATAGTAAATTGTGTGTCCACCACTTTAGTGATAATCACAATACTTATAATGAAACCATATTTAAAAATATGATATTAATCATATCAAATAATAAAATAAAATATAGTGTATTGTTACTTCTGTAGATCTAAATTAAATTATTATGGGATCTCCTTCAATACTTTCAGAATCTTCACTTTCTGTAGGTGTAAAATATATTTTTATATTAACATATTTGAATGCCAGTATATTTATTGAAAAGGGAATTATTTTATTTAAAATAGTATGATTGTTTTGAACAAGTATTAACTTAGACATTATTAAAAATGCATTATTTTAGCTGAGGTATTTATATCAACACTGTGTGTCTTTTGCCCCGTGCCGGTTCTGTGGGGTAAAAAGCCCACCTTGCCACCTCATACATGTATAAGATCTTAAACAAACAAACAAACCACTTTTATGATTTATTTTCACACAAAATCTGTTGCTCCATCAATGTTTACTACAAACATATATATTTTCTCTGCAATCATATATGGGTATAGAAAAGCACATGTGCCTTCAGCCCCGTTGTACCCTATATATATATATATATATATATATATCATTTCAAGGACGTGAACAATAACAAACGCTCATTTCCTTACATCTACAAATAGCCGTTGAAATGGTCTATATAAATATCAACTTTACATAGACATGTAAATTATACATTTAAAACAAATATAAGAATTGATATGTCAAATTATTGTTGACATTTAAAAATAATATTTTTAGCCCAGCCCTTGCCTGTTTACTTTGATATTTTTCACACACTGTTCACTTTTATTATTCCAGGTTATTTGTCATGAAGAAACGCAGAGAACATGTAGGCCTACCGGTACCAAATGAATAGATCAACACCAACCAGCGACAATGAGCTGTCACTCATACACTCACAGACAGCTTTTATTTCATTTATTTACATGTTTAGGCATTTATTGTGATTGTTTTGATTTTATTTATTTTACCTATGTTGATGTTCATGCATTTTCCCACTTTTTTTCCAAACATGTTGAGCATTTATTATAAATCTGCATAGTTTTTTGTTGTTGTTTTAAACGATTTCTCATTCTGAATATATTTATAAACGGTTCTCAGCTTTACATGTTCTCAGGGAAATCACGTATAGTTCTTACGTTTTTGACTCGATTCTGTGCAGTTTTTCTGTTTGGTCAAATTGTAGATTTTAATATTTGTATTAATTTATGACAGAAGAATGCTTTATGCTTGCGTTTATTGTTCACTTGGCTAAACCTTTAAAAATGACAGTTCTTAAGATCTATGCCTAAAATGTATATCACTCTTCATTAGCAAATCTACCTCATTTGTTCTTATTATAGTGCTGTATGAAGATAAGGAGTGTGTTCAGTGAATAAAAGTGTGTGAAGTGACGGTGGGGTTTGAGTGAATGGAAGATCTGCTTGTTGAAACGGAGAATAGTGGCTTTACTCCACAGGAAAGGGAAAGGGAAACGAGTCGCTTTGCAAACACGGCGACGCCTCGAGACCTTTGACTCGCTGAACTCCACACACCAGTCCCGTCACACATCGGTCCCGCCACACAACAGTCCCGTCACACACCAGTCCCGCACTCGTAACCGCTCTGCTCTGGGAGTTTAATGGCTCAGAAGTTTGTGGACACAAGCGTCTCTTTCAGGAAGTTATGAGAGGTGAGTTATGAAAAGCATCATAAAGTTTCCGACTTCTGCTCGCATGTTTCTGATCCTCTTCTCCACACAGGAGACATGAAGCCTCGGCTGCAGACACTCACCCGGACCGTCCTGCTGTTGCAAGTCTGCTGTGAGTTATTATCTGATGTCTTTATGTGTTTATGTAGAGTTTATACGGGCTCGCGGGAACACCGATTACAGAATTCTTGATGTTACTTTTATTTCAATTTCAAATAAATGCTGTTTTTTAGAACTTTCTATTTCAAAGAATCCACCCCCCCCCCCCCCAAAAAAAAAACATGCTTTTCACAAAAATATTAAGCAGTACAGCTTTATTTAAAATTTATAATAATAATATGATTATAATGTTTCTTGATCAGCAAATAAATCGGCAAATCAGATCGATAATTTTTCCTTTTTAACATGTACTTTTCTTGGCATAAACAAACACCATAAATCATTTAGATTAATTAACTATATTATTATTGAAATTATTATGTATATATATAAAAAAATGTGTTTATTGAATGTTGAATACTTACCACAAATAAATGCTGTTATTTTCTAACTTTCTATTTATCAAGAAAATCCAGAAAAATGAATCGTTTTCCACACAAATACTGCACAGCTTTATTCAAAATTGATAACAATGAGAAATGTTTATTTTTTATATTATGGGAGAGGTAACGCCTCCAATATTTTTAGATCATTATTGTTTTTTGTTTTTAAATAAATAATTAACATTTTCCCTTTTTTAACATTTACAATTCAGTAAACGGACTACAGTTATTATTGAACTATGTAGTTTCAATAATTATTATTTATTATATAAAGAACTATTATTGAACATTGGTGTCTTATGTGTAATTTTCCATTTCAAATAAATGCTGTTCTTTTTCAAAGAATCCTGTATGTTTTTTTAATCAGTTTCCACAAAATATGAAGCAACAGCACAACTGTTTTCAACATTGATAATAATAATCAATGTTTCTCACACAACACATGACCAATATTTTGATTAGTAGTCAACCATTGTTTTTTTTTTAAATAAATTATTTAAAAAAATATTTTTTTTTTACATTTTCATTTTTTGGCAACCATAATGGTCTACTGTTAGATTGATGAACTACATTATTTAAAAAAATAATAATATTATCTAAAAAAAAGTCACTTTTATAAAAAAAAAATATATATATATATATATGTATACACACAGTGTTATGCATAAGTGAACACGTCCATGCTAAAGTTGCCTAAAAAGATGAATTAAAAATCATCTTCTGGAAATTGATCTTAATGTCTTAATTAAAACAATGATGAAAACTCCAACCTTTGAGGACACCAATTTTCTTTATGAATGAATAATGTATCGTAAATAAATAAATGTTCTTCCTTAAAATACAGGGTGCATAAGTCAGGACACCCCTATGTTAAATCCCCATAGAGGCCGGCAGATTTATATTTTTAAAGGCCAGTTATTTCATGGATCCGGGATACTATGATCCTGATAAAGTTCCCTTGGCCTTTGGGATTAAAATATCCGCACATCATCACACACACTTCACCAAACCTAGAAATCGGCATGGGTTTATCTCAGTTCGCCTAATAGCTGGATTGATTAGCATTGAGAGATGATCTTATGGAAAGTTCCCCGTAATGTAAATAACTCGACGCCATGTGTTTGTGAATTTCCAGTTAATGCTTCTGCATCAAGCTCATGTAATCATAATTTGGAGATATAAGTATGTTTTATAAGATATGGTGTAACCGCAGGGCTCTGGAGCGGCCAGTGTTTGTCCGTCCACTTCTCAAACCAGCGGTCTGTGTATGTAGTCAAAGGCCAGGATCTGATCCTACAGGCACAAATCGAGCTTCTGGAGGGTGAACGCGTCGCTAAAGTGACATGGGAACGCAGCGCAAAGGCTTCTGGGAAGAGTTCACCAGTGGCTGAGTTTCCTCATGGAGATCCCTCTGATGAGAGAGTGACTGTGGAGACACAGGGATCCACACTGAAGATCAGGGGTTATGAAGCAGCGGACGGCGGCGTTTATACCGTCACAGTAACCGACCAATCAGGACAGAGACGTTCTGCTCAGCGAAGCGTTCAGGAGTATCGTAAGATCAGCTAAAGCTTCACACTCATGCACATGAGCTCTGATGATACTCCTCAAACACTGTTGTTCTGCACCACTAAACATACAGACTATTCACACTTGTATATGTATGTATAGATATATATATAGTATACAGGTGAAACTCGAAAAATTTGAATATTTTTATTTCAGTAATTCAACTTAAAAGGTGAAACTAATATATTATATAGACTCATTACATGCAAAGTGAGATATTTCAAGCCTTTATTTGTTATAATTTTGATGATTATACAGTTTATGAAAACCCCAAATTCAAAATTAGAATATTGCGAAAAGGTTTTCATAAGCTGTAAGCCATAATCATCAAAATTATAACAAATAAAGGCTTGAAATATCTCACTTTGCATGTAATGAGTCTATATAATATATTACTTTCACCTTTTAAGTTGAATTACTGAAATAAATGAACTTTTGCACAATATTAAAATTTTTCGAGTTTCACCTGTAGTGTTTATATATATATATACTGTAAAGTGCTGCTTGAAAGTGTGTGAACCCCTTGCAGAATCTGTGAAAATCTCAATAATTGTAACAAAATAAGAGGGATCATACAAAATTCATGTTATTTTTTATTCAGTACTGTCCTGATTATGATATTTTACGTAAAATGTTTACATATAGCCCACAAGACTAGCCTTGCTTAGCACAAAGACTGGAGGTAAACGGCTCCAGCTAGCACACTGCTCCCAATAAGTGACAAAATAACACCAACATTTTCCTATTTACATGTTGTGATTTGTATAGTCACAGCGTGTACACATAACAAGGTCACATGAGACACAGACATCTAACCGTATACATGCTGGGAACTATATTCTCAGAAGGCGAAGCACTGCTACTTGGGCGGAGTGATATAGAGAATATAGTTCCCAGTGTGTATACGGTTAGATGTGTGTCTCATGTGACCTTGTTATGTGTACACGCTGTGACTATACAAATCACAACACGTAAATAAGAAAATGTTGGTGTTATTTTGTCACTTATTGGGAGCAGTATGCTAACTGGAGCCATTTACCTCCAGTCTTTGTGCTAAGCTAGGCTAGCGGTGTGTGCGTCAGACAGAGTTACGGCACGCACGGAGATGAGAAGGGTGTGTGTGGACTTATCTAACTCTGGGGGATACGGGGAATAAGATCAAGTCTACACATAAGGTAACGACACACAGTATTAAGAATCAAGGAGTATTTTTAATAAATTCAGCTATTATTTTATCTTGTGGACTAAACATCTTTAACATAAAATATCATAATCAGGACAGTACGGAATAAAAATAACATGCATTTTGTATGATCCCTCATATTTTGTTACAATTATTGACATTTTCACAGATTCTGCAAGGGGTTCACACACTTTTAAGCAGCACTTTACATCACAAATTGTGATATTCTATAAAGTGGTAAAAATGGCACTTTCTTCATTATGTCCCAGTATTTAGTCGGTTTCGTGTGTGTGTGTGTGTGTGTGTCAGTGGCAGTGAATCACGTGTCAGTGATGGTGAATGTGTCTCACGCTGTTCTTCACTGTATGGAGGCCTGGGGAACTGACCCGTCCTTCACGTGGCTGCATGAGAAGGTCCTCGTGACGGGGACAGTGGGCCGTGTTTCGGCAGACGGAGCGTCTCTGTTCGTCTCCGGGACCTTCTGTGGACACTTCACCTGCGTCGTGAGCAACAAACTGGGACACAGTTCGGCCACATACACCGCAGGTACGCCACTCCGCATCAGGGCCATTCATGGTAGGAGAACGCTATTACAGGAGAAACTCGAAAAATATTAGAATATGGTGCAAAAGTTCATTTATTTCAGTAATTCAACTTAAAAGGTGAAACTAATATATTATATATAGACTCATTACATGCAAAGTGAGATATTTCAAGCCTTTATTTGTTATAATTTTGATGATTATGGTTTACAGCTTATGAAAACCCCAAATTCAATAGAATATTGTGAAAAGGTTTTCATAAGCTGTAAGCCATAATCATCAAAATTATAACAAATAAAGGCTTGAAATATCTCACTTTGCATGTAAAGAGTCTATATAATATATTAGTTTCACCTTTTAAGTTGAATTACTAAAATAATAAATGAACTTTTGCACGATATTTAAATTTTTCTAGTTTTTTCAGTCAAACCAAAAATGGTTCAGAGAGCACCAGATATCATTTTTGATATTGTTTTACTAGTGTGTGCAGGACACTACAGTTCATTTATGTAAGTGAGGAGAGCAAAATAAAGTAAACTGACATATTATACACAAAAAGTCTTCATACAGTGACTACCAATAAAATGTATAAAAATTTGGGACTAAAAATTATTCCAACACTTTGACATGATCATGTGTTTTTTCTTTAATTGCTAATGCTCTTTTTACACACACTGAACACAATGAAGCATTGGTCACTGGTTGAGCTAAACTGGTATTATCTAATTGTGTAGTTAAATTTACCAGCTGACAGATATTCAACATAATTCATGTGTGAGACAGTCTGACAGAAGGATGGACAAAACCAGTGAAATATCAACTGAGTTCTTGTCATATTTTATTACCATTTTCTAAACTACAGCGAATAAACTGTGATAATATGAGAAAATGTTGAAGGTGTCTGAATAAATGTCAGATTGACTAACATCTGTAAGGCTGTGTGTGTGTGTGTGTGTGTGTGTGTGTGTGTGTGTGTGTGTGTGTGTGTGTGTGTGTTTCAGAGCCGTGTGAGAGCACAAGCAGGAGCGCTAGCGCTGTCGTTGTGTTTCTGCTGCTGTTGCTGGCGCTCGGAGCCGCATCTCTGGCCTTTCTACTGTGGAGGTGTGTTTAAACAAGTCACGGTGTTTTAGTTCATATTTAAGTTTTTATTAAACATCACGGTCACAGTAACACACTTACAACGACATCTGTGAGGCTTAAACGCAGAAATATGCAGCCTGAAAACTAAAACTTTATCAGAGTGAAACACTATTGTTAGAATCTCCCAGGATCAGCGATCTCCCCTAACAGTGATCGGACAGACCTACACGACGGCTGGTAGTACTCGCACCACCTACAACGTCACCGTGTCTCAAGACGAACAAAACGCACGTCTCGGGTTTGATCGTCACCCTGGCGAAATGTACCGGTATTTTGTATTTTTCTAAAAAACCTCCAATCGTGTTAAAAAGGATGTGGCGACTGGCCACCTGGTGGCGCTATAAAATAAAAAACTTAAACGGCTATAGCTACGCAACGGTCAGTCTGATTGACGGAAAACTGGCATGCGGTGTCTAGCCTGGCTCCGCCCTCCTACATACTTCCGCTCAATTTTCATTTTCCTTCAGTACTAGGTCTGGGATTGTGGTGTATTCTTTCTTTTTCTGAAATCAAAATTTCTCCGGTCCAATCAGCGAACAGAGGGAGTGTCTGAGAACGAAGACGTTGATGTCGTGCGTTAGTTTGAGTTGTAGTTCAGTAATGGAGAAAGATGCGAGCGATCACTGATCACTGCACAGCATTTGCAGCAGATCCGAACCGAGCGCAGCGGCGTATTGTTAATGATTAGACCCTAAACACAATCCTCTGATCATTCGGATACGTGTTTACGGCCGGCGCATGACATACGTCACGACCAAACGTTAGCGATCCAGATCCAGAGCGGCTCTGGGCAGATCCAATAGTTTTAAACTTCAACAGAGGACCCGTCTACAAAGAAGTTAACGCTTGTCAATGGAGAGAGGCCAGACTCTCTGTACAAATGAAATGTATGCGAGTCTAGTAGAACCAGGCTAACGGTACGGTAGAAAATGTTTTGAATATAAAGAAAAAAATAATAGATTCAGCATTAGTGATGTGGCAGCGAGCTATAATGCACATACGTGTCCTTCTTGTGTTTCTTAGACGTTGAAATAATTTCAAAATCTGCCAAAATTCCAATGCTACTTCTGAATGGGATGTCTACTTCATAAATTGTATGAAAATTGTAAAAATAATGGTTCAGATCCTCAAACAACATATGGAAATGGAGGCGCCCTTATATGGGCAGTAATGTCCACTAGTGGAGAAGTGTGGTACTGCGCCCGAACAATATCTCACTGAAAGCTGATTTTTTGAGATATCAACCTAAAATTTGAAACACAACTTGTTCAGATTTTTGGCTTTGATTTTTTTTTTTTGAGTCCACCAGGTTTTGAAAATATATATTTTATATAAAATAAGAATAATTAAATTTTTAACATTGTACATTTTAATAAACTCAAATTTCTATATCTTTTTTTCCGTTTAACTTTCTTAATTTTTTTCACTTCTACAAAAATCTGAGAAATGTCTTCTTTAAAACAAAACCAATCTTACATCTATATTCCAAAGCATTCCTGAATTACAACCATTTAAGTTCGGAATGTGATTTTCGTGTCTATTAAAAAAAGGCGTGCCGCTTAAAAGCCTTAAAGCGCTTGAACTCCATTATCAACTCGATTTATAGAGTTTCTTGACTTTTCGAGTCAGTTTTGTCTCAAATGTCCCACTTTCTCCAACGCAGAAGACACCGGCACGGACAGCACAGAAGAGAGAGACTGAGAGAGCCGTATGAAGAGGATCTGTGAGACTCGAACTCTGACTCAAGCTTTCAGAATACATCTCTATACTTTATTGATCCATGCTTTAGAGGCGGTTTTGTATAATATTAGATATTTATTGACAAACATGTTTATATAACCAATGTAGACTAGGATCACTAGGAGGTTTCATTAATACGCTCTTTTCTGAAATACTTGATATTCTTGAAATATTATACTTATACTTAATCTAATTTTTTTGTTTTTTATACACTGTACATTTAAGCTTAAAATGCATAGCTAAACATCCACACTTTTTCAACAAAGTCCATCTTAATATGAAATATTGTATAATATGGTAAAATGTGATAAATAGTTATCATGATAAAATACATTCTGGTAAAAAATAATAATAAATAAAAACACATTTTGGGTTAGAATTGTTTTTATATTTTAAGTAATTTGAATGAAAAAAAGTGTGTGTGTGTATATATATATATAAATTGCCAAGTAAAAAAACTTGAGTTTGCACAGATTTTTTCGGTTCCAAATTTTGTCTGATATGTTTATTTCTGTGCTGGATATGAGATATTTCAGACGTGATTGCTCACGTTTTGTCAATCAGACAGTTAACCACAATAATCTGCATTTTGGACTATAATTTATAAGTCAAAAGTGGATTCTGAAGATGACTTTAACCTTGATATTTCAGCACAGATGACAAGTGTGTGAGTTCTCCTGGACAGTCATCAGTATAAACTACATCAGCATGACATTTGCATAATGAGCTCTTTTGTATTCCATAATTATGAAGTCAAAATCCCAAAAGTTTACAAATGGGAAAGACGTGTAAAGAATGATGATTGAAGTATCATCGGTTTCTCTAATTCCTGCACTTAAAGAAATAGTTCAGCCAAAAATGAAAATGATGCCATAATTTAACCAAGGTGTATGACTTCTTCCAGCCGAACACAAACAGAGTTATATTAAAAATATCCTGGCTCTTCCCAGCTTTATAATGGGAGAGAATGGTTTTGATTTTGAAGCCCCAAAAAAGTGCATCCATCCATCATTAAAGTAATCCATACGGCTTCAGGGGTTAATAAAGGCCTTCTGAAGCCAATACAAGCAGAAATTACAGGAAATATTCACCCAAAAATGGAAATTATCCCATAATTTATGGGACACATGATGTAGGATGTAGTAAAAAAATTTTTTTTTTTTTTATTGCAATATTAACAAACAGAACAATTTGATACATACAAGAAATATAAGCAATCTTCAAAACAAAAAATAAATTATAGTTCAGTACTATGCAATAAAAGAGGAAATTTAAATCTATTAAGTCTTGAAAAAGAGAGAAGAGAAGAAGAAAAAAGAAGAGGGCACAAAAAAATGAAAACCATATTAAGGGAAAATATGAAATTAATATTAAGCTTAGATGATAGAAGACGTCTCGCGAAAACCACGCAACTCTCTCGTGATCGCGCGCACGGTCGTTGCTGGGTCGAAGCAAGTGATTATAGTTTATAAAGTTATAAATGTTGATATTTTTCTTACAAACACCCTTCAAAAATCTCAGGTACCTTTAACTCCCATTATAAAGCTTAGAAGAGCCAGGATATTTTGTTAATATAACTCTGTGTTTAAAGAAAGAAGAAAGTCATATAACGTTAGCTGCTACACCTAGCATGACTTGAGGGCGAGTAAATGATTGGATAGTTTTAATTTTTGGGTGAATACTTCCTTTAATTTCTGCTTGTATTGTCTTGTATCTGTTGTTCTGTATCGTTAGCCTAAATGTCATTAATCTAAGCTGGCTTCTGTTGATGTTCTATGGAAAGCTGTGCATATTCACGGCTCAATAGCTTATTGCTAACATGAAGAGCGTGAAATGTCACAGTCTCGGAGGAGCGTTAATCCAGCTTTGAGATTCTTCCAGAGAGAGGAAAGCTCTCGAACACCGCTGGGAGTTTGCGTTCAGCCAATCAGTGCTGGAGAATCTGATCCAGAAATCAGTGTGTTCACGTCGACAGACACACTGACCCGGTCAGACGAGGAGCTTCGCCGAATCGCCGCCCTCCACTGACCTCAACCATACTGTCTATGACCTCAACCCATTCTCCTGAGAGATGATGGACTGGATGAACACGTTTCCATCACTGCGAAAGGAGTTTAATATCCGCCGTTTAACTATTCCTCAGTCTCTTAAAGGTTGGGTAGGTAAGAATCGTCTAAAGAACTTTTTTTCAAATTGGCTTAAACTGTCTTTATATACCAATACATAATTAAAATGTAAGTACTTTGAAAAAGAGAGTATAAAAATTGAGTGACTCTAGTGTATTTAATCTTCAAAAAACACAGCTCATTAATTCCTCCCGGGACGAAACAAGTGATTGGCTTGCGCGACTGTCACTCTCCGTCGCCATGACTACCGCCGCTATTACTGGCTCTGCCCACACGCAGTCGCGCACCCGTTTTTAGGCGGGAGTGAATGGAATTAATGAGCTGTGTTTATTGAAGATTAAATACACTAGAGTCACTCAGTTTTTTATACTCTCTATTTCAGAGTACTTGCATTTTAATTATGTATTGGTATATAAAGACAGTTTAAACTAATTTGAATAAAAGTTTTTTTAGACAATTCTGACCTACCCTACCCTACCTGTTCATGGATAAAAGATTTTCTCACAAACAGACCACAGTCAGTAAAATTGGGACACAACCTCTCCTCTACTCGATTATTGAGCACGGGCTCCCCGCAAGGCTGTGTGTTGAGTCCGCTGCTCTACATCCTCTACACTGCCGATTGCAGACCCATCCACAACAGTAATACCATACTGAAGTTTGCGGATGACACAACGGTGGTGGGGTTGATATCGGAGGATGACGAGTCAGCCTACAGGGATGAGGTTCTGAAACTGTCCAAATGGTGCCTGGCAAACAACCTGACTATAAACACCACAAAAACCAAAGAAATTATCCTGGACTTCAGGAAGCATCGGGTAGACTTGAGACCCCTTTACCTCAATGGTGACTGCGTGGAGAGGGTCCACGCTTTCACCCTTTTGGGCACCATAATCTCCGCCGACCTCTCCTGGAAAATAAACACCATTGCTGTCTTCAAAAAAGCACAGCAACGTCTGCACTTCCTGAGGGTCCTCAGGAGAAACAACGTTGGAAAGGAGCTGCTAGTGATCTTTTACCGCTCCACCGTCGAGAGCATTCTGACGTACTGCATTACGGTGTGGTTTTCTCACTGCACAGAGGCAGAACGGAAGAAGCTTCAGAGAGTGGTAAACACCGCACAGAGAATCATCGGCTGCACCCTTCCCTCCCTAAAGGATATCTACTCATCCCGCTGCCTGAATAGAGCAAAGGCCATCACCAAAGACTGCTTCCATCCAGCCTACACCCTGTTTGAGCTGTTGCCCTCTGGCAGGCGCTACAGGTCAATCAGGACCAGAACAAATAGACTAAGAAACAGTTTCTTTCCACAAGCCATCACCATACTGAACACACATGGTCACTAACTGTTTCCCACCCGTATGCACATACATGCGCATAAACATACACGCACGCGTGTACGCGCACACATACATACGCACACACACACACACACACGCACACACAACACACACACACATTCACAATATGGTCCATGTGCAAAAATTATGTCAGTGTACAAAATGTTCTATTTTATCTTTTTTATTTATTTATTTTATTTATATCTTTTTACTAAGTACATTCTTGTTTTTGTCTTACATTTATGTGTACTAAGTGAAATTGCTGCTAAATTTCGTTGTTCATTTCTTGGGCAATGACAATAAAACTTTTCTATTCTATTCTATTCTTTAAGTGATTTATACAGCTTTCATTTCATATTTCACAATAGTTTTATTTTGTACTGTTATCATCAGTGTTGTTTCTTGATAACTAAAACTATTAAAAATAGCTTTTGGTAATTGAAATAAAGTTGAGATAAACTTAAATATAAATAATAGGTGAAAAACTTGAAAAAAACAAATGTTTCCAGGCAACTAACTAAAAATAAAGTTGAAGTGCTAATATTATTAAAATTATTATTACAAAGCTATATACCGGTATATATATATATTTAATTTAAATATATACTCAATTTAAATTATAAAAATAAAATAAAAACATTAAAACTAGTGCTGGGCAAAGATTAATCGCATCCAAAATAAAAGTTTGTGTTTACATAATATATGTGTGTGTATGGTGTCATTATTTTGTATATATATATATATATATATATAAATAAATAAATACACAGACATGCAAGAATATATTTAATAAAAATGTGTTATATATGTATATATAATATGTATTTATATATAATATAATGTATGTATATGTATATACAGTGTATATGCAAATATTTCTTTAAATATATACATGCATATGTGTGTATTTATATATACAAAATAATTATACACAGTACACACACATATATTATGTAAACACAAACTTTTATTTTGGATGTGATTAATCTTTGCCCAGCACTAATTAAAACGCAAAACAATTCTCTGTATTCCACCAAAGCAATGCACTTGATCCGACCTATATTTATTTGAATGCATCATTACAGATTCTTTATTCGATGTGATAGCCAGAGGATAAGATGTGGTAAAACTGGATAGAATAAGAAAAATAAGTTAAATAACTGGAAACACTCACGCAATTAAACATGCACAAAGTGAGATCATGTGATAATGTTGCATGCTACTTTAAAAAATATATATAATCTGCACGTTTTACACACAGAAAATGTAGAAGTTAATGTAATATACAGCCGAGAGTTAAGACAATATATTAAAAAATGTATGCAAAACCATTTTTAAGGCTAAGCCGAGTGGACATCATGGTTATCTTAATGGTAAAGGATTAGTTCACTTTTAAAAAAACTTTAGCTGATAATTTACTCACCCCGATGTCATCCAAGATGTCCATGTCTTTCTTTCTTCAGTCAAAAAGAAATGAAGGTTTTTGATGAACACATTTCTCCATATAATGGACGTCAATGGGCCCCAAACGGGTCAAGGTCCAGATGACAGTGTCAGCGCCGCTTCAACGGGCTTTAAACGACACCAGACGATGAATACGGCTCTTATCTAGCGAGACGTTCGCTCATTTCAAAAATAAATAAACAAGTTTAAGTTTTATAAGCACAAACGCTCGCCTTGCTCTGTTCTGTGATGCGCGTTCGTGACGTCACGTGATACGCAGTTACGTTGAAAAGGTCACGCTTGACGAGTCAGTGTTTACAGATGTGCGGAAGGAGGACCATACACACATATTCAAATGTCTTTGTGTCAGTTTATAGTTTAAAATGCCCATGTCGTGTGCGTATCCTGGTGTTGGAATATTAAAAAGCCTAAAAGAAAATTTTCGTCAGGACAGAAATTTTTGACTTTTCACAGAAGCGTGCGTGACCTTTTCAACGTAACTGTGTATTACGTGACGTCACGAACGCGCATCACAGAACAGAGCAAGGCGAGCGTTTGTGCTTATAAAACTTAAACTTTATTATTTATTTTTGAAATGACGATGGTTTCGCTAGATAAGACCCGTATTCATCGTCTGGTGTCGTTTAAAGCCCGTTGAAGCGGCGCTGACACTGTCATCTGGACCTTGACCCGTTTGGGGCCCATTGACGTCCATTATATGGAGAAATGTGTTCATCAAAAACCTTCATTTCTTTTCCACTGAAGAAAGAAAGACATGGACATCTTGATGACATCGGGGAGAGTAAATTATCAGCAGAAGTTTTTTTTAAAGTGAACAAATCCTTTAAGTGTTTAATTTGGTGCATTCTGTTGATGTAGAAGAGGTGAGGCTCATATAGTTTGGATGTAATGTCTGTCGATTTAGGATTATAACACAAAACCAATGTGAAGATTTAATCTCCAGCGCACGGATGAAATGGACGAAGCCGATGTGTTTCAAAAGCAAAGCTTTTTATTGCAAGTATTAGTGAAAGATACACTCCAAACTGAAGCAAAGCAACACTAAAAGGCCATTGATCTACAAAGAGAGTATTATTAAACAAAGAAAGACATTTCAAAGTAAAAGAAAGATCCCTTGGTACATTACAGAGACTCTTTGCAAACACGGAGAGAGAGGAGACGGGAGGACAGAGACGCCAGATCCCGGAGACACACGCCACGACTCGCACGGAAAGGAACGGCAGAACTTTGGCTCTTCCGTAAGCAGTGGAAATCGCCGACCTCGAGTACCAAGAGACGCGGGACGTGAAATCACGGAGACGGAGGATGGACAGACTCGCGTACGTTTGCATCGGATGGTTCACAGTCTTTTTTTTTCTTTTTCCTGGAATGCTGGAGCTTTGCGTTGCAGTAAACCGTTTTGTAAACATTTTTTTAGGGAAATCGACAGCGATTTCAGAGCAACTTCGTCCGGATCTCGGCGTCTCTGTCCTCCTGGAAAAATGCCAACATGACCGTTCGAAACACAGACTCTCAGAGTCTCGAAGCGATGCTTGCAACGAGAGCACGCAGTTAGTGGTTTAAAAGAGAACCGAGATGCCACATAGGGAGTTAGTATGCTTCTCTACGCACAACTAAAGGCGTTCGACAGGCGTCTCAAGTCCAATGGGAAAAACAAGAGTACAGTTAAGGCTGAGGCTCATATATATATATATATATATCTGAGTGGAATGGGACCCCCTCTCTGGCACGAAGACAATTGAACTCAAGCAAATGATAAAGGACAAATAGCATTATCTGCTTCTCGACTCCACTTAAAGCACCGGACGCATCAAACATCCTTCCAGGGAAACGTGTATGGCTAAGAGTTTAGCAGCTCTGGATGAAAACAATCAGCTTTTTATCTTTTTGGAATAACAAAGTCAGTGTGGTTCTCCGTCCCATAGCGAGATGAGATGCGACGAGCCTCTTCGCCGGAGAGCTGAAGAATGAGGTGGACCATCTACGTAAGTCAAAAGGGCAAGGAGGAAGTGATGTCGTCGAACACTTCGGGGGCTTGTGCCGGCCCCGCCCACTCTGTGGTTGTGCTTGTGAGAGGGTGTCTGACCCCCTGACCCCGTCCCCTAACTCGACGTCGTGACTCTGGCCAACAACGCGGAGACTCCAGCCGCGAAAGCACTCCCTCAATAAATACACCGTTAAATATTTCCCATATATATTTCCAATATATTAAAAGAAAAAAAAACACATTTAAATAGGACAACAAAATAAAAGTTGGCTCAATAAAAGGAAGATAAAGATACGCGTTATGATTTAAAAACAACTTGTTTTCTGACAATTAGGACAATGCTCTAAAACTGTAACGGATATTGTTGTCAGGCATTAGTCGAGCAATATACTGTAATCAAAGTAATATCTGGCTGAATCTCAAGACAAACATAACCACCCCAGAAGAAAATATACATATTTTGCACGGGGAAAATTAAGCCTATTTAACATGCTTGCATTATTTTCACGACAATTAAGCGCATTTTCCTCAAAGTTGTGTAATTCCCATCATTCTCGGTGGCGATGGAATGATATTTGCTGTATTACATTAAATCAGCATTTAAATGAAAGGAAATGCAATAAATTTGCCATGATATTATTATAAAAAAAATTGCATAATGAGTATTTAGAGCGGGGGAATGCATTTAATTGTCATAAAAATAAATCACAGTGCCAAAAATAGGCTTCATTTTCTTTATGCAAATAAATAAATGCTTATTTTTGTTTTGTGATGGAATAAAAATAAATAAATCACATTTTGCATGACAAAAATGAAGCATATTATAGCAACCAATACAACGGTTACATTATTTGTTTTATTTTCGTAACAATCAAGCACATTTCTCCCTAAAGTTTTGAGCAGATTTCTAATTCCCATCAATAGTGATAAAATTATTATTAAATCATTAAATCTGCATAAATAAAAAGCAATGCAGCTAATATTAGTGTGTGTGAACAAATGCATCACAATTTATCCAGAATTTGGGGAGGGGGAGTTATTTATATAATAAATATAAAGGCTTATTTTTTGACATGCAAAATATAGTTTCTTAGTTTGGCCATGAAATGTGAGCAGGACATGTTCTTTCGTGAGATTCACCCATTCACTATAACATTTGCAGCATACCAAGGTAAGTGAGGTGCAGTGTGTTTGAGATCTACATCGAGGTATATCCTCCTGGGCCGACGGGCACCCATGTGACAAAATACAGGCCATGGGGGTCAATCTCATGTTTAAAACAAATACTGTATGCATTTAGGTTTATATGGGGCCATTGCACATTGTGAGGGATCGATAAGCCACGGCAATAAAAAAAAAAGAAGACATTTTATAGTCCAAAAAGACGTCACCGGAGCCTTGTGTAAACCTCAATTAATCTCGAGCTGGAGACTTTTGCTGGAGTACATGAAAAAAGGGGCTTATGGGGGGGAAAGGAAAAGGAGAGCAAAGCACCGTGACTTTGTTTCCTTGTTTAGGTGGCAGTCTTTAAAGTGCTGTGCTAGGCTTTTCTGTCCAGGGTCAGGCCGTGTCATATGAGTGTCCGCTCTGCCCCCTATCTAAAGATAGCACATTCACCTAGAAGAGCTTCCATTGCATTGGTCCGGACTCCTAATACAGTATGATACCGTTCACTTGGCATATATCATCGTCAATATAATATCTGAATATACAAAGAGCCTCCCGATCGAGATACAAATGTGTTCGTGTGTGTGTGTTTGCGTGTGTGCAACACCTTCTTCAAGGTAAGAATAAGACTAATATGCTCTTTGATTTCTCACTTTAGTCTCAGATTATTCAGCACCATCATGAGGAAAGGCACTTTCTATGAACTCTGAACTCGTGTTACGTTTTTAGACCCTAAAAGAAGACCCCCGAAAAGCTGGAGATGAACAGAGGAGAGGAGAAAAGGGGCCGTTTGACTTCGCTTCTAGGTTTATGGGTAACGGACGCCACGTCACGAACTGAAACTGTGCTACACATTCCCTGCAACAACGTCTGCTACCACAGTTACTCCCTCCACTGCCAATACAAGACACACACACACACACACACTGTACAATCTTCGGTTAGAACGTGTCGTCACTTTAAAGAATCGTTCAGCTAGAAATGAACAAATTAAATAATCATTTTCTCACCCTCATGTCGTTCAAGAATTCACTTCTTTCATAAGAAGCAGTTGTGCAGAACGCCGTCTCAACAAAAAATGGACTGAGTTTTACTAGCAAGCCCCAAAACTAATGTAAAAATAGTCCCGTTCGCTTTTGTTGCATGGAAAACAGCAGCTCACACACTCATTGAACAGCGATAACGTCATGCAACGTGTGGGCGAGTACTCACTTATAACTGAACCGTTCCTTTAAAGAGACACTTCTTGCCAAAATAAGAGGCAAGGGTTAGTAAAATATATATATATTTGAAGTTAAAACTACACAAAAATAAAATTGCATGATTGCTTCTTAAACGGCTAGCTGTTTGGCATCCGCACACAGACGGTTTGACTTCCACGGCTCTGAAGCACCAATAGTGGTTTCATTCGGGAAGGAGAAATAAAAAAAGGGCGCAATTTCAGGAGCTGCTATTCTGATGCTCACAGCTTCACTTAAACCACTTTTGATAGACAGAAAACATGATGTACCTTCCTCTACAGGTCCGACCTCTAATGCACACTTAAAAAAAACTAAAATAGCAGAAATCTCTCTATATAACAGCCAACTGCGTTAGTTTCATTCTTAACAGGCGATTATTTATCATTCATACATTAGAATCTGAAAAGCAAACTGATTGCATAAATAGTTCTGGGTTTTAAAAGGGCTGAAATTGTTATTGAAAAGTCATAATTATGCATTAAAATGTTTTTAGCGCTTCGTGCAATTGACCGTAATCGTAATCTGACTGGCCACAGTGCTGTACCATTCTACGCAATAAAATCAAATGCAAATCTAACAGACAAACAACAAACAAACAAACACACAGAACGACCAAATGTCTGTCCTGGTGAGAAATGTCTCCTCGGAGTGAGAGAAATATATGCAACCAGCACCATTTAATGTTCCCGTCTTACACATTAAGTCTCTGCCAATTTCTGATGGGCCGCACCTAATAGCACCATGCATTACGCATTGTTTAGTGCAGATTATCACCTTTAAACAGCTGGATATGCTTCAGATGGCGCACAGAGAGACGGTAAGGCACCCAACGCTCACTGCACCGAGATGCACTCTTCAAGTAAAACACTATACTGACCCCTAGTGGCCCTCCAGTGAACGAGCACACATCAGGTGCTGCTTGAACACGCCAGGCAGTCCCTCGTGCTCAGGCGAAACCGAAGCATGAACCCGCCAGTCTGACTTTAACACGTACAATAGCAGCGAAATCCTTTGAACAGGCAGGGCAGTGAAAATCAAGACGTTACCGGTGAGTTGAAACCGCATTTTAAGAGATTTTGTTAAGGCCGTACAGTCGAGTGTGGTCGCAACTGTGCCCTGGGTTGGACTAGATGAGGTGCGTTTGTTAATTCTGACAACATCTATCCGTTTCTGTTCGACATCCCCAACATCAAGCGTTTCTAGCAGGCACTTGTTAACACACTATGGTCAATCGCCGCCTCTACTTTCAGAAAACTCAACTATAAAAGTGCCAAACATGCACACCTCCACCTTAAAAACCAAGCGCAATGCTCATCACATGCAGCCTTTTTCACCTCTACGGAGTCTTTGCACAGGAGGTATTCATCCCGCAAATTAATTATTGCACTAAACTATGATCGGTCATATAACACGGACTATGCATTTTAAATTGAGACAAAGTGCGGAAGGGAAGTGAACAAGACAAATCTGCGAGGAGTTGATCGAGACATAAATATTGGAGGGAATTTAGGCGTTAAAAAAAGAAAAAGCATATCAAAACATGATCACTTTCCATTGTAGTACATGAAAGCTCACAGGCCAGGTAGATATTACTGAGCGTAACATGGGAACGTTTGCTTTAAAATCAACGGTCAGTTCTCTGCCCCCCTGGCGGGGTTACGTCACGAAGGACTTTACGCTCGGCAATGGCACTTTTCTAACAATAAAAGCTTCTTTTTCTGTTTTGAAACTCTAACGCACAATTGGTTCTTCACGACTGACACTTTAACACGTAGTTAAGTCACCATTGGCTACAAAAATAATTGAGAGCGGGAGAAAAGTACATTGAGAAAATTGCTAGTAAGAGCGTGTGACGCCTCTATCCCCAAAACTTTCTTTCTTCCCAACTCAGTCTTTCCTTTCTAATCTCATTTTGGGGGAAAGGGGGGAGGACAATAGGGGGAAAGTGCTGTTAGAAAACGTTGAGGTACAAGGCGTGACGGGCAGGGGAAGTAATTAAACGTTACGTCTACAGACAGGAAGAGGAGCGGGGATATATAAACGGGCTTCCCTTTTGGTTGTTGTCGAGGGTTTGGAGGGGATATGACAGAACGGCCTCAGTTGGCTGGTTTAATATTGCATAATAGTGCCGAGGTCCACGTGTGGAATTAAAGCAGGCCTTCCTCATCCTGCTGCACAGTGTCGGGGTGAGCCGTGCTTCCATCGACACGGAGATCGACCCTTCGGGACGCACAGGCTTTTGGGAGGTGTGACTGTGTGTGTGTGTGGTTGTCGGGTTCGTGTGCATGACTAGTCAAACATGGGCTTGGTGTGAGCTGGCTTAGGCAAAGTACATGGTCCTCAGGGTGTCGTGGTGAATCTGCACAGCTTTGGCCAGCGCTTGGGGATCCCGGCCGTTGCTCTGCCCGGAGACGTGGCTTCCCTCGGCACTGAGAAACAAAAGAGGAAGACTGTGTTACAGAAGGCACACATTTTTTGCAATCCTTTTGACAGAAAATCTGTTTCTGCAGGTTTTAAGAAGGTAAATATAAGACTTTAAGACCTTTTAAAGAAGTAAAAACAAGGGAAACACAACATCTCTAAATGTAAACGTCTAAGGAGAAACATAATGAGTTGTACTAGCAACACTTAAATATTCAAAATGAGATCGAAAATGGTGTGTTTTTTTGTGTTGAATCGATCAAAATGAAGAGAAAATTTTTAATTTTACATTGGGTAAAAGGACAAAAAAAAAATACATGCAACATTTAATGCCATGACTTTAAATCTTTTCTAAGGCCTTAATTTGTGTAATGGCAAATTAAGACTTTAAGACCCGCAGAAACACTGTTGCAATTTAGGGTGAAAACAAAAAGTACAATTTATTACAATTAAAAATGGCTTTTTAATTTTATTATGCACAAAAAAAAAAGGCCACAAACTCTAATAATGAAAGAACAGACACTAAATGTGAGATGGAAGTCACTGCTTTACTGAAAGACAACAAATGTTCCTCAATGCCCGACTATAATGCTTATTGCAGGAGCCATTTTAACACAAGAAATCACATTATTACATCCATCACACACTAAAAGTGCAACATTTAATTACATTTAATGCTACATTTGATTTAATTACATGGCGACAATTAATTTTACTCAAATTAATTTTGTGCAACCGTAAGAGAAAATCTCTCACTGCTCTTTACTGAACAGATTTTATTCATACAGAAAAGACTTTGTAGCCTTTTATTTTACATTTAATTATTCGTTTTTTGTAGCATTTCTTACTTGGATAGCACAAAAATAAACTTTTTTGTTAGATATCTAACATCATAAATACAGTACATTTATTTCAGTAATTCAACTTAAAAGGTGAAACTTATATATTATATAGACTCATTACATAAAAAGTGAGATATTTCAAGCCTTTATTTGTTATAATTTTGATGATTATGGCTTACAGCTTATGAAAACCTTTTCACAATATTTTAATTTTGAAATTGGGGTTTTCATAAAGTGTAAGCCATAATCATCAAAATTATAACAAATAAAGGCTTGAAATATCTCACTTTTTATGTAATGAGTCTATATAATATATAAGTTTCACCTTTTAAGTTGAATTACTGAAATAAATTAACTTTTGCACCATATTCAAATTTTTCGAGTTTCACCTGTGTGTGTGTGTGTGTGTGTGTGTGTGTGTGTGTATATATATATATATATATATATATATATATATAGTCAAGTCAAGTATATATATATATATATATATATATATATATATATATATATATATATATATATATATAAACAAACATCACAAATATTTGGAAATTACAGCCATAAAATCAGTTATTTTGATCACAAAAAATAAAACAAATCCTGGTGGGACTGGAGCAATATACTGAAAATTCACAACACAATACATAATTTTTCTGCTATATCACCAGTAATAGTGCAATGCGGAAACAATGGCACACACACCTGTCGTGTTCTTTGTCCACCAAGTGGTAGCGGGCACGGAAGGCCACCAGGTGGGCGTAGTAGGCTGGCGCAGGGATGGAGACGGAGCGGGTACAGCGCACGTACGTGTGGCACAACTGGTAAGTGAGCAGCTGGAACTCATCAGCAGTGAAGCAGTTGTCGTCCCACAGGACATGGTAGTGGGAGGGTCGGCTAGTGCCCTGAGACGAGAGGAAGAAGAGTCCAACTCATGCCTTCACAAACATCTTATAGACCTTACGCCAGAGAAACGAGGGCACAGCCATCTTTAGGATATTGTCTTTGAACTTCTGTTTTTGCGGTCGCTCTGCATATCCAACGCATTCTTATCCTAGGGCGTCATATACTGACACGTTTGACATTTCGTCTACATCCAACGCACATGGCACCCTTTAGTGTCAATATGACACGCACAGAGCTTTGTTCGGTTATGGTTGGGTTTAGGTCTGGGGTAGGGTTAGGGTTAGACCGCTAGGAGGCACCTTCTGGCCCATATCTATCTGCGTCTCATATTGACGCTAAAGGGTGCCATGTGCGTTGGATGTAGACGATATGTCAAAAGCGTCAGTATATGACGCCTTGGGATGAAATCGGGCTGGTATATCTCTATGGCATTGCTGTCCAGGAGTAATTAGCTTTTGAAGTGGATTTACTTAATGTAAAGTTAACGAAAGTTAGCATGAGGAATGTAAAGTTAACGAAAGTTAGCATGAGGAATGTAAAGTTAACGAAAGTTAGCATGAGGATTGTAATGTTTAAAGTAGAGATGCACCGATTACAATTTTCTAGGCCGATTCCGATTTCCGATTTTTCATTGAGTTTGACCTGCCGATACCGATTTCATTTTTTTGTAACCACTTTACAGCACACACAAATATTTATTTTCTATCTTTTCTTTAACCCTTTCACGCGTAAAATATTCTAACCGACCCCTCAGAGTGAGTTTTTTCGAGGCAAACGTTCCCTTTAATGTTTCCATGGCGACACGTCACATGAGCCATGAGCCACAATGACAGATGTGTCGCTTTTATTTCGCGTTTCCTTTTTTATTCAAAATATTCACAAACTTGCTTACCATGTCATCAACTATCTGATATTCCAATTCTCAAATACGTGTAAGTGAGTGTGTTCGGCCGTTTAAAAACCTTTATAAATAATCTTGATCTATAACGTGAGATGGGCGCCGCAATGTTGTCCTGCGAGTCGGATTCACAGCACGTGAATCCGAAATACATACAAGAAAGTGGCCGGTGAACTGTGAGAAGAATAGAGTAAACTTTATAGTTACTTCCACTATGTTTGTCTGACATATGAATAACACACGTCGGCAAATTATATTTGAATGGATTGTTATTGCTGCTTCAACAGACATCAGTGTGTATTTTACAAACTCCAAATGTATTGTTTTACTCGTGCTTATGTGTATTTAAATGTCTGAAACCTAAAGTAAACATTACGAGGTTGAAAACACTACATAGTTGTGATACTGTATACGACAGCGCTGAACGCGTCCGACTCTGGCTCAGCGCTAGCCAACGCGCGAAAGCACAGTTTGAATCTGGCAGTGACGCGACGTCACTGAACATGCTAAATGTGGCACCGTACTCTCAGGGGCACAGAAATAAAAATCCCATATGTGAGACCGTAACGTTACCGCTCAAAAGGTTAATCATGCGGCGCCCGAGTGCATTTGACCGGCATAAAATCAAGCGAATATCGGCCAATTCCGGTCACTAGCCGATCAATCGGTGCATCTCTAGCTTAAAGCAGACGTCTTAAGGCGAGACACGGCAGGCAAAAACATCGTTTTTTTTTCACTGGTCAATTTTGAGATTTTGGATCTTCTTTCAGACTTGTGGTGAAAAAAAGTCCAAAATACACATTTAGGTCTTTATTTTACTACACTTTGTCTTTTTGCGTCTGTAGATTTCACCAAAATTCAACAAAAGTTGGCGTTCTAAATCAACGCGCTGAGAAAGCGATCTCTCTCTGCTTCCTTTAATCTCACACATCGTTGGAAAGCTCTCTCTCTCCTTTACAATGCTGTCGGATCCAAATATGGTCATTTCCTTTTAATCAGCAACCAATCGTGAAAGTATAAAGACATTTAACTCTAAAAACGAAATCTCATTGGCTGATGTCAATTTCTGACAACGTGATTGGTTCAGATGCATCACAGTGCTCTGACATTTAGATGTGTGTTTTTGACTGTTTTTGACTCTTTTTCTGTTCAGTTGAAGGCCATAAATGCTGTGTTTATAAGTTTTGATGTGATTTAGGTGGTTTGTATTGTTGTTGCTAATGATCTTATAAGATATTGTGTCAGTAAATAGTTGTTTCCATTAAAAAAGTATGATTTTTTACATTACAAATCTTTAAATGCCTTTTCCTCAAAATGAGTTTTTTGTCATTCTCCAGTAGAAACATCTCAGCCTATGTAGCACAGATGTACACCAAACTCTCCAGTTATACACTTAGCAGTATTCTGAAGATATGTTCAGAGGGATTTGTTAATAAATCATTTCTGGCCTGATTTATGTGACATTTTAATAAAAAAAATGTCGAAAATTGATTTTTTTTTGCTATGGACAATATATTTTGATTTCCTAGGTAATGAAAGCATATATCCTGAAATCCTTCTGAACATCTTTTTTCATATGCGTGTAATCAAAATGAAAAAAGAATTTTGCACCTGGCTTTATCATATGTTCAGATCTATCTACCAAAAATATATGCAAAATTGCGCATATTTAATGAGATAATGCCTAATTTGCATAATTAAAAATACAAATTTCACAAACTTGTAATACATTTTTTTTATGAACTTGTGTAAGTAATCAACTGAGGAAGTTTCATGGTGATATGTATTATTTTAAAATTGTACCCTATTCACCTGTAGTGTCTCGTCTTAACAAATGTTAGTCGACCGGGAAGATTTTAAACGAGTCGCTCATTCATAAATACGCAAGATCGCTGTGAAAATACAGACCGGAAGACAAAAGACAACGAGCGCAGCGCTGAGAAACGGCGGGGCTACATAAGGTCTACAATACTGTAGTTTGATGAGGTCTTTAAAACATCCTAGTGCTGACAATTTAGAGTGACTTGTGTGACTTTCAGCCTTTTTATATACAGACTGGATGCGTGTTCTGGACTACATAACAGTTCTTTGACCTGATGAATCCAAATCTGCATGCAAAATCATCTGTCAAGTTAACAAGGAGCCATTTAATACGCAACAGGGCAGCTTAAAGACGGGAGGAAGTGGCATTTCTGGCTGTGAGAATGTGTGTGTCTGTACCTGTATTCCAGCATGACTGCAGAGGTAAAAGTCAAACTCGTAGGGGTGTGTGATATCCGTGTCTACTGTCGTACCAGCAGGAATGTTTCCGCTGCGACCCACCTGTGCGGGAAATAAACAGAGTCATTAAAAAACACAATCAACATGTGCAGCCTTCAGGTTTGTCTCATAATCGCCCCTGAAGACAATTCACCAGATGGTATTCATTCCAGAGCTCTTAATAAACTCTGCTTCCGACCCTTAATCTCACACGGGTTTTCTGTTGAATATAGTTATTAACTCATCCTCGACAGATACATCAACTTACAGATAAAGCATTGGTTTAATAGTGTATCAAAATTAACATTTATTTATTAATTTTTTTAAGCATTTTGAGACGCTCTGTTCTTGGTCTACTCGTGTTAAAGAAAGTTATCCATGTTATTGTTGACAAACTAAAATGTATTAAAAGAAAACTAAAATTATTATTTGAAATTTTAATAATAATAATAATACATTCACTTCACTAATTTTTTTTAAGTACTAAAATTACTAACTAAACAAAAAACTAAAATTAAAATAACTTTTAGCTAAATAAAAAAACAAGGTTTATTATATTTAACTAAATCTAAGACATAAAAACATTTCCGTTACTTAAAAAATATTAAAATACTTGTTGACAAGGCAATATTTCTCATTTTTATTTTATAGTTTAACTTGTACAAAAATAACTAAAACAAAAATTTACAAAAACTATATAGACATAAAGTATGACAAAAACACAACAAAATTTGTAAAATAGACTAACTGAAATTAAAATGAAAAAATATTTTAAAAAACTGTAATAATCTCTTAATACTAAAATAACAAATAAAAACATGACAAAAAGCACATAAAAATGAAAACCGAAAACAAAATAAAAGCTGATTCAAACTATTAATAAATAGTATAATAACACACATATTAAATACACAATAACAATTTACACATCATTATTATTATTTTTATATTGCAGTGCTATCTCTAATAATAACAAATTAAGACCGAAATATAAGCTATTACTGTTGGAAATTATATATATATATATATAGGTCTTACACTACGTTACAATAATAATATTTATATCCTAAATTCTTAAAGGGGTCATGACATGAGAAACCAAATTTGCCTTGATCTTTTGGTATATAAGAGGTCTTTGTACCATTAAAACGTCCTGCAAGTTTCATAGCTTAAAACGTCCTCCCCATTATAAGCGAATCATTTATTTAATCAAGCTCTAAATACAGCTCGTTCTGGATCCATGGTAAGAAGTGACGTCACGGTATGAAGTGACGTACCCGCGTTTGCATATGACCGCCTCCAGCACAAGACAACTACGCTTTAAGCGCAAGACAACTACGCTCATTTCGTATCATTGTCGCGCCCGCGCCCCGCGCGCCTCACAAGTGTTCAGTCGACGGACAGCGAGTGGGTCTGCTCTGTGTACAGGGAAATTACGATGCCGCAGATGTGCTGTTCCTGGCTGTGGACAAACAACATCTGTGAATACGCTGCGAAAGATCCAGTCGTCAGGGAAAATGGATGCACTTTATTTTTTGCGGACGTCTCAGTCACGGCAGTGTTAATTTAAGCATTTGTTCTATAACGTTACATTTTAAGGATGACTGTTTTGAGAAAAAATCCCAATATGATGCTTGGCTTTGCCAGAAAACTGTTGCTCAAAGATAAGTCCGTGCCGACTATTCTGGGCTCAACAACGACGACGCAAACTTACTTTTTATCACTGGCTGATATAAACACATTTTTATAAGAGAATCTTGAAAATATGTCGCCTTTCTAGTAGTCCTACATGTGATAGAAAATTAAAAATGTTGCCTTTATCAATGCTGCATCTTCAAAGATGGCCTGTGCATGCATTTTTGTCTGTGGTACACCCTATCATTTCATTGAAATTAGTTAAATAAATGTTAAACTGTTAGCAAATTAAGCTATAGGATAATTATGCAACAATAATTTCAAGTGTCTTTCAAATAATTTCACGTTTTCAAGTGTCTCAGGTTACAATTTTTTTATTAATTCAAAATAGTTTAACTTTCCATGTGGACACGGGCTGATCCAGTCTTCGTTGTTGTGGTTCATTTTCCTCTGATTCCTCATCTGATTCCGGCTCAAACGTTTTATCCATAGACAGTATTTATCATTGCAAGAGCCATCGCTTCGCATGCATCACCCGCTATTAAACAGTTGCGCCGAATCCGCAAATCCGCAAAAGTTCTGGCTGGGGGCGTTAATAATTGATGCATAGGCACTGACGTTAGCCAATCATAACAGTGGGCGTTAACACTGAACTCTTAAAGGGGAAACACCCCCAAAACAGACTGTTTGAATCAGAGGATGAGAAACGGGGTGGGAAAAGGTCATAAATCACTACATTTTAAAAGTTTTTTGTAAAAAAAACTATAGTAATACTATAATTGCACATAAGGGAACATAATAAAAAAATAAAAAAAAAACATGTCATGACCCCTTTAACTTTCAAGAGTTCAAACCCTCAAGCTTTTAAAATGTATTTATATATATATATATGATACTAAAATAACACTGGTAAATATAAGTCCAGTGTGTTGGCCACTGTCGCTGTCCCAGGCCGTAATTCACCGTGTGCGTTCAGTGCAAGAACAACCTGCTGTTTAATGAAGTCTGAAAGCCTCACCCTCTCGTTGCGATCGGCACAGAAGAGGCGTGTGTGGTGCCGTTTCTGCACCACTATATACGTGATGCCGGGCTGGTACTCCTTTTCCAGACTGATACAGGCCTCTCGGATGGCCAGCAGCTCGTAGTACAACACCTGTGAGCAGAAGCAACATCCTCAAATGAACAGGACACTACTGATAGGCCAATATGTCAGCAAGACAAATGAATCCACACCTGTCTAAACTGGCCCTCGGATACGCCGTCCCTGTAGAAGATGATCCTGGTGGGTTTGTAGCGAGTGGACTTGTAGAACTGTATGAGCAGCTCTCGCACCATAGAGGCCAAGTCCTGAATCACCTCCTGTCTGGGTCTCTGGACACGCACTGTGGCACAATACCTGCTGGGATGAGCGTCCATACTGCCCACAACCTAGAGCAAAGTACAATTTATAGTGATGATGTTGCTTCATTTTATAGTAGATTTAATATATGTGACCCTGGATCACAAAACCAGTCTGGAGTCGCACGGGTATATCTGTGGCAATAGCCAACTATACACTGCATGGGTCAAGATTAGATTTTTCTTTTATGCCAAAAATCATTAGGATATTAAGTAAAGATCATGTTCCATGAAGATATTTTGTAAATTTCCTACCGTAAATATATAAAACATGTATTTTTGTGAGTGAATGCAGGACAATCGTGAACATAAATGCACAACTTTAAAGGAGATTTTCTCAATGTTTTTTGCATCCTCAGATTCCAGATTTTCAATAGTTGTATCTCGGCCAAATATTGTCCTATCCTAACAAACCATACATCAATGGAAAGCTTATTCAGACCCATGTGACTGGTTTTGTGGTGCAGGGTCACATATTTGTTACATCATCCAGCTGTAAGCTATACTGACGGCTGCAATGGAAGGTTTCTTCCCGTCTCCTGCTGGTGGATGTGTGACATCCGCGCCCAGAAAGATGACCGGCTGCTGGAACACTGAAGGCCTGAGAAACAGCACATAAACGATGAGTCCACCGTATTTAACACCATCAGAAACCAGCTGTGAGCATGAATAATACATTTGACAGTAGCCGCGTTTCCATTACCTTTCAAATTGCACAAATTAAAATTGCGAATTGAAAATACACCCAATGGAAACACGTAAATTTCGCAAAAAACTCCCATTTATCGCAAAAAAGTTTTTACGCTTGCATGAGGAGGTTTTTCAGGTGATTCGCAAAAGTTTTGCGCAAATCTGTAATGTAAACGCACCTAGTCAGGTACAAATCAGCTTTGTCTGCATGTAATATAGTCAATAAATTGTGGTTTCCCAATCAGGGGTTCTTGATTTGATGACAAGCAAATAGTTCATTAAATGGAATGTAAAAGTAAACCAGATTTTCACCAAAAATAAAAGCTAGAGGATTTGAACATTTGGAAGGTAAGAATTTAAGATAAATATTAGTATTGTAACTTTCAGTGTGTATAAATATATATATATATATATATATATATATATATATATATATATATATATATATATATATATATATATATATTATACATATATATATTATATAAATATGTATATAAATTCCAACAGTAATAGCCTTTATTTCGGTTTTCATTTTTTTATTATTAGAGATAAAACTACTATATAATAATAATAATAATAGTTATAATAGTAATACATGTATTATTATTATTACCATTATTCTTGTTATATCTGACAAAAAATTTGCAACAGTAATAGCCTATATTTCTGTCTTCATTTCATATAATTACATATAAAAAATACTATATAATAATAAAAAAATATATATTATTGTTGTTATTATATGTTATGAAACATCTAACAAACTAGTTACAGAAATCATAAAAAAAACCTCTAAATAAAACACTTGTTAAAAAAATAATAATAAATATTTATGTGTTCACTTGCATGTCATGTGACCATTAACAATTATCTTTTTGTTTTTATGTCAGAGGGGTTTGCCTGACAAAAACATTTGGGAATAATTAGCAGCCTGTTTAAAAACAGCCAATGAGCAGAGCCGATTATGTTCTGTTAATCAAAATAAGGCTGGGGGAAATGGTTGCATACCGTTGATGCGGGACCAGGATGTTGTTGATGCCGCCGAGCTTGACGTTGATTTTGAGGCAGAGGTTGGAGAGCGTCTGAGGGGAGGTCTTCACCACGTTCTTCACCTGCACACACTGAGTGGCCATTCCTAGAAGAGTGTCTCCAACACGCTTCACTTCCGCTGCACAGATCAAGCGTGAGCCGGTTAGTCTGAAGGCGTTCGGCAGGAGGTTGGGCTGTGTGTGTGTGTGACGCTCTTACCGTAGACGGGTGTGTGTGACGCTCTTACCGTAGACGGGTGTTTTTCCCGGCAGGATGACGATGATGAGCTGCAGTCCAGAGTAGGTGTTCTTCAGGTGCCTGAACATGGGCTCCACGCTGTCGGCTCCCTGTGCGTACTTGCAGAAGCACGGCTGACCCTGGATGGGCATCCCAGCATCCTTTGAGATCTTACGCAGCTGGTCGGTAAAACCCCTGTGGGGACAAACATAATTCAGACACTTTAAAGCATGAAAAGTACATGGACTGCACTGGTGATTAAGGCTGCACGATTACAATAAATAAAAACTAAATCATCATATGGCTTAGGCGTGATTATCAAATATTATTCGAATACATGCGCTGCACGTTACAGAGTGAATCTTGTAATGTAAAACACTAGATAAATAAGATAATGTGTTTGTCTTAAATACTTGATTTTCTTATTTTGCAGTGAAATATTACAATTGCAATATTTCTTATTTTGCTTTTATTTTAGAAATGCTAATATTTTTATTTATTAATAATAATAATAAATTATCATTACTACTTTTGATCTATATTGATATATAAAAATCACATAATTTTGGCAAATTATGCCACCCCACAAACAAACAGCAAGCCTGAAATCTGCTTTTAAAATCACCTTTTAAATTGCAATTTTTATCAAGATAAATCGCAATTTATAGCAATATAATAGCAATTAACAATAGCAATATTTCTTCTTTAGTTTTATTTAAGAATTGTTTTAATTTTTATTTATGGATAATAATAATAATAATAGATCATAATTATTATTAGAAGTATTCTTATAATTATTAATAATAACAAGAATTATTGCATTATTATTAACAATAATAATTATAATTTTATAGCCATGTTGATATAAGGGCTGCATAACGATTAATCGCAACTAATCGTTTGCAGAATAGAAGTTTTTGTTTACATTATATGTGTGTGTACTGTGTATAATAATTATGTATATATAAATCCACAAACATGCATGTATAATTTAAGAAAAAAATCTATTTATTATGTATAATATAAATTATATTTAAATATAAAAATGTATATAAACATGTAAATATTTTTGAAATCTATACATGCATGTGTGTGTATTTATAAATACATAATTATTTTACATAGTACACACACATATATGATGTAAACAAAAACTTTTATTCTGCAAACGATTAGTTGTGATTAATTGTTATGCAGCCCTAGTTGATATAGAATCAAAAGATATTGTGCAGCCCTAGAAACAAGCACACAGCACACCTGGATTTTTTTTTAAATCGCATTTCAATCACAATTTTTATCAGAAAAATCTAAATCGTATTTTCTCCAAATCACACAGTCCTACAGGTGATGAAAAGGAATGAACTTTTAAGCAAGTCAGTATGGCGTGGAGTCTTACTTGAGAATCTCTTCCCTGCACTGTCTCTGTGTGGCGAAGCAGGCGATGGCCCACATCTTGATCTCCACCCCGGTGTGAAACTGTTTCCCTCTCATGTCCCAGACGCCGTGACTGGGTGTGGCCACAGTGCGATTCTGCAACGACAGCTCAGGGTTGATCTGCTGCACAAGACGTGTGTGAGCACAAACACAGGGCACACAGATATACCACTGATACTGTAACTCAACATGACCAGAACACATCAATAAATCATTGCTAGACTGAACTGAAGAAAAAAATACAATTAAGAGTATAAATTTACAAGTACATTTCACAAAACAGGCCTGTACATAAGGAAGAACGGAGGCAATGCTAGTAAAGCTAGTAAGATGACACATACTGAGCACATGATCACTAGATTTATATACATTCTTTAAATTAAAAGATCTGTAAATGTCAAAATTGCAAGATTATCACTCAATATTTTCAGATATGTAGCCTCAGTATTGCAGTTTGTAGTCTAATTCATTAACTGCACGCACAGAATCATTAGGGGTTTTCACACTTAAACTAGTTAACCCTGGGTCATCCTAACCCTGGGTTACCATAGTTAACCCTGGGTTACCGGAAGGGTTATCTTGCTTCACGTTTCATATTGCTCATAATTCACCTGGTGTTAGCAATTAATCCTGAGTATTTATAACCGGATGTTTCACACTGCACATTTCTAAACCCTGGGTTCAAGTCGTTGTTGTCACTGATTGGGCGAACGCAGAACATGATATGTTTACATAACGGCTTTAGTGCTGCCCATTCTCATAATATATATTGCTGACTGTACTATCAAGTTTATCCTTAAAATAGGGGTTTAGAACGACGATAACCCCGAGTTAAGCACAGTGTGAAAAGCCTCATTTAAGCCCCTAAAAATTTATACAATTGTAATTCTGATAAAATATATTTGTAGCTTAGAAAACAGTCACTAATTTTACACACACACACAAAAAAATATATATTAATGAAAAAATAATTGTGGTTCCTAATAGACTTTAAGCCTAACCTAATTTCAGACTAATAAAAAAATAAAACTACAAAAGGATTTTTTTTTTTAAATTCAATTTTGTTTTTTGGGATGTCCAGTATTTTTCTTCTTCTGCTGTCTAAAGTAACCCTTCAATGCAATTGCAATACAAGTAACTTTCTGCCAAATGCATAAAAGTTATATAAAAGTATTAAAAATGCTTCCAACCACTTTAGACCATAAGTTACTATTGCCTCCGATCTCCTGTCATTTAAAAAAGCATGTACATGTACAAAATCATACAAAACCATAATTCATTCTCAGACTATATAGACAGCCTAACTGAACTGACTCAAAGACATCAATAAACATTCTGTCATTAAGGCGAGACACGAAAGGCAAAAACTTTTTTTTTCCACTGGTCAATTTTGAGATTTGGTCTTCTTTCAGACTTCTTTCAGAAATACACATTTAGGTCTTTATTTTACTACACTTTGTCTGTTTGCGTCTGTAGATATCACTGTGGTACTCTACGAATATGCATATGACAATAAACTTGAAACTGAAAAGTTTGCTTTCTTAAAGGGGTGGTTTACTGCTTTTTTTCTTTACATGATTGTGTTTATGGGGTGCAATATAACATGTCTCCGTCTTTTTTTTTTTTTTTTTAAGCCTTATTTTTCATAAATTTCCCCTTTATTGTAAGCCGCTTTCTCCTCTGTCATTTGAACGACCGGTTGACTTCCTGATTCTATGAAACCACTCCCTCAGACACAGGCAAAGGGCTCAGATTGGTTAGTTGGGCCGGTGTGTTGTAACTGGCTAAACTGCTAGTGCACGTTGTCCGGAAACTTCACGCCGATTACCTTTACCGGCGAAAGTCGCATGTGCTCCGGTCAAATGTAAATAATGTTGCCAATACTGCCGTCGTCAGTTTGAGCCAGAATCAGACCCAGAAAGCGGCAATGAAGAGAGTCAAGCAGAACCTCCTCAAACACGGCTCTTACAAAACGCTTCTGAAAGGTAAATTTTTTTTAAATTATTATTCTATTCTACTATTATTATATAATAATTTCGATACGCTGTTACTTGAAAATGCCACTGCTGTTTGTTAGCTTTTGAGATACGGTTTTCTCCCGATTAAGCATTTCATATAACAGAATAAATGACTGCGTAATACCGCAGCTGAAGTTTGCTGTTGCGATTACATATACTTTTTTTAACTTTATACACGTTTGTCTTATACACACGAAATAGCGTAACTTAAGTGGCTATAACGCGAGCGCTGGCATTTGTTTACGTCCTTGATCAAACTAAAACATTACGTCTGAAATTATACATGCAAATACATTTAAAATTATTAAGTCTTACTTACAGGTTGTGGCCCAACAACGGCTGCTTCTGCGTTTAAAGTTGGAACTGCTTCATGTTTTAGAAACAGTTTCTTGTTTAATCCGCATTGAATTCGTGGAGATTCTGGAAGCTGTCTTCCGTAAAATGCGCAGCACAGAGAGCAACGATTGTAATTTTCAGGAACATAATAAAACAGAAATTGTAGCCATTGACACTACAGCGTCCATAGGAAGCCCGAACACAGAAGACATGACAGCTGGGTGAAAATAACACACTTTCGACGGCATTGCTACAGCTCTCCACCATAATTCTTCCTCTTCCACGAAGCCGCAGAAATATGGCCACGCCCCTTTTTTTGCATGTTCCGGAGGGAGGGTTGATGTAAATGTATGGGTTAGCTACGTATAAAACCCGGGAAGTATCTCGTTGTAGTCCCATTCGAGTCGTTTTTGTAGGCATTAAACTTCCTGATTTTTAAAAAATGATATATCTGCTTACGTTGAACTTTCAGCGCAGCAACTTTGCAGATACTGTTCATGCACCAACAGCAACATTACACACTATTTAAAATGAAAAAAGTGAAATCGCAATCAACCACCCCTTTAATCATCTCCCTGATCGATGTCTGGTCCCCGTCATCACACACACTGTTAGAAAGCTCTCTCTCCTGTACAATGCTGTCGGATCCAAATATGGTCATTTCCTTTTTATCAGCAACCAATCGTGAAAGTAAAAGGGCTGAATGCGCAATCTTATTGGCTGATGATAAATATTTAAAGCCGTTTTCTCAAAATGACTTTTCTCTCATTCTCTAAGTCCGAAATCTCCACTTCAGTCGCACCGATATACACCAAACCTTCCGGTCTTGTGCCTAGTTATATTATGAAAACATTTACAGAGGGATTTGTAAATATATAATTCCTAGCCGGATTTATATAACATTTTTACGGAAGAGGATTAGGGCCAGGCAATAATAAAACAATAAAACCATCTCGAGATTAAAGTCATTATAATGCGAGAAAAAACTCGTTAAATTTCGAGAAAAAAACTCGAAATACAATCTTGAGAATAAACTCATTAAATTTCGAGAATAAAGTCATTGTGTTTCGAGAAAAAAAGTCGAAATGAAATGTAGAGAATAACGCATTCAATCAGTGTTCATTGCATACTGATATCAACCGCATCGAGGTTTCGTGGTTTCCCAGGATACCACAAGACGCATTATTAATCGTTGTTGGTTGTGTACGCCTCCATCCACAGAATGTAAGCATCAACAGATCAACAAATTGAGCATCAACAAATAATGCGTTTTATGGTATCCTGGGAAACCTCGATGAATTTCATGTTGGACAAAAGCGAGTACATCGCGCAAATTGGACTGATTTTTTCTTCTAAAAACACCTAGCCGACCTAGATCATGTTCTATTCTTTGTTACTGCAAGAAAGTCAAAAATATAGATTGACTAAGGGATCTAACTCTGCCATGTCCTCTATCAGTAGGGAGTTTATTCTCACAATTACTTCGACTTTTTTTCTCGAAATTTAACGAGTTTTTTTCTAGAAACACAACGACTTTATCTCGCTATTTAATGAGTTTATTCTCGAGATTGTATTTCGACTTTTTTCTCGAAATTTAACGAGTTTTTTTCTCGAAACACAACGACTTTATTCTCGATATTTAATGAGTTTATTCTCAAGATTGTATTTCGACTTTTTTCTCGAAATTTAACAAGTTTTTTCTCGCAACACAACGACTTTATTCTCGATATTTAATGAGTTTATTCTCAAGATTGTATTTCGACTTTTTCTCTCAAAACTTAACGAGTTTAATCTCGCATTATAATGACTTTAATCTAGAGATGGTTTTATTTTTTATTATTGCCTGGCCCTAATCCTCTTCCGTACATTTTATTCCAAAAAACATTGCGAAATTTTTTTTTTAAGGCTATTGACAGTATATTCTGATTTACAGGATAACAAAAGTAGATATCCATAAATCCCTCTGTAATTTTTTTCCCCATCTAATATGTGAACACAATGAAATAATTTTTTTTAACCTGGCTTTATCCAATACTTAGATTTAGTTTTTTTAACTATATGCAAATTAGCGCATAAGATATTGCCTAATTTGCATATCCAAACATAAAATTACAGAAAACTTGTAATACATTTTTTTCTCCTCTTAATGTAGGTAATCAACTGGGAAAGTTTCATGGTGATATCTGCTAGTTAAAAAATTTACCCTATTCACCTGTAGTGTCTCGCCTTAATTAATTTATGTAAACAACAAGAAAAATCACTGCAAGCTAGTTTACTTTAGCAGTTATTGCACACGTCACACATCACAGCAGTGATTAGGAGCTGTTAGTTCCTCCAGGAGAGGCTATTCATTCACTCAGACAGACAGACACAGAGAGATGTGGGTGATTGAAAAGAAGGGTACCATAAAGTGCTCTGTGCTCACCCTGCCCCCGTACTGCAGCATGGGCGCAGGCAACACGCGCCCCGTCACATGGGCCATCTCGTCTCGCACCTTGAACTGAAACTCCTGAACAAAAGGGTCTGCTTCATAGTTAGCACTGCGCACCTGGAAATACACAGACAAAGATCATTAAGACCGGTCAATGAATTCAAATATTTTTTTTTCTCTAGTTAATATTTAAGTTGCTCTCAAATATTTTGTTTTAAATATGTAGCACATTCTGTTTTAATGCATTTAGTTTTAATGCATCTAAATAAAACAACCTCACTTAGAAATACACATTTATATTTATTCTAGTTATTAATTATGGAAGTAAAATGTGTTTTACGTTGCCGGTAATGTTACAGTCATTGTGGGAAATTAGTACTTTTTCAAAGTGGCTTGTATACCAGCCACAGTGGCCGGTGCGAACAATTAGCGATCGTCACTTCAGTCGATAAAAAACTGAATCCATGGCAATTCCAGCGTCTTTTATAGGCGGATTCCCCTGCGCTCAGTTCTGCGGGCTTCGTACCAATTGGTTCGTGCAGTTCCCACTGACCAGCCAATAGCGTGCGAGTAACGTAACATTCTTATTTTCCTCTACATTCATCAGCAATTTCGATTTTGTCACGCTCTGCAGCAGCTGACCACTAAGAAGCAAATGTTCAGTGTCTCACTCAGTGCTTGTCATATACCACATAATGTTTATTTTAGGTTTCAGACATTTAAATACATATAATTCATAGCAAAACAATACATTTATAGTTTGTAAAATAAACAATGGTGTCTATGGAAGAAGAAATAACAATCCATTCAAATATATTTGCAGACGTGTTTTATTCATATCAGACACACAGTCGGCCCAACCCTATTACTGAGAGATTTTCTATTTTAGATTTCTAGATTTCCCAATTACTGTAGAACATGACCAAACACAATTTTACCATGGTCTCACAGCTTTTTTGCACATCACTTTTTATTTGCCTACATTAATAAAATATTTATTAATAATAATAAAAAATTGATTATTGAAGCAATTCAAAATATGCTAGTGCACTTTCTTTTATAAATTTGATTTCCGGGAAAAGTGGCTGGTAAAAAATATAAGTGGTAAAATTGGGCATCCACCAGCCACTGTGGCTTAAAAAGTTAATTTCCCACCCTGGATATAGCTTTTGGCTTTTCGCCAGTACTGTTATCATCAATAATGCTAGTGGCAATATTACGCAATTCTTATATTTTCTGAGTGCAAACAGTGCGGGTCAATTTACACACCTTTGTAACTAATTGGTTTAGGAATTTGAACAAATTCCTGAGTATTAAAGTAAGTAGTAACAACAGTAAAACAGATATTTACCTTAACAGGCAACAATCATTAGGTTTATATTTAGCACTTTTATTGATTATCATGGTTGCTATTTATTGTTAACTAAAAGTATTGCAAATTTAAAGCAGAAATAAAATAAGATACAAATATAACATTAAAAACTTGGCAACTAACTAGAATAAAATAAAACTGAAATAAAAATTAATTCAAGCCTAACAGAAATACAAAAACTAATAAAAATGACAAACGGCACAAACTTACTAAAACTGAAAATATAAAAATAAAATCAATTTGAAAATATGCTATAATAATAATATAAATAATACTAAAACATCAGTCTATTAGTCCTAAAATCAATCGATTTTAAAACATAACTAGTTTTATCATATATATATATATATAATATTTGGATATGGTATCAATTTAGTGTGAATAAATGGAAGAACTGCAGCTTAAATGACCCAGAATTCAGATTATTTTAGATTTGAAATGAAGAACCTCTCCTGAGACGGACTGAACACACAGGGTGTTTGTCAGAAACATTTCTTGCTACGAGCTTATAAATCCCAGCTCAGATCCTGCTGTACTTCAGTGTGAAAATACTCTCAACCGTGGTATTTTTAGCTCCGTCTCAAAGCTAGACTTTTTCATTTGGTACATTTCATTGGCCTCGTCAGTTGCATTCCACCCACGCGGTCTCTCCGCTCTTGTTTGGAGATCTAAATGAGAAATCAACCACGGCAACACGCTGTCAGCTGCTCGGATTCAGCGCCTGATTGGCTGTCATTTTAATAAGGTATAAAGAGCAGCAGTGCTTCAATTACACGTTAGCAGCTCAAACCTGACGGCAGCAGGCAGACTGTAAATCTGCAGGGAGCGAGGTAAAGAGTTCAGATCACAGCTAATCAGCTCAATATGAACTCAGTGCTCTGAAATCGCTGACCTCCATTAATGCAGACATTAACCTGACTTCATTCAGATCCAGCACACGCACAGCAGGAACAGGTTTAATTCACTGCTGGAAGATCTGATGTGATCCTCAGAAGTGTGCATCTGGATTATTATTATGCAACCAAATTAGGAGCACATCTGGATTATTATAGTTATCTAAAACTGTAAAAAATAATTGCTACTTGAGACAAATTATGTTTTATTTCAGCTAGTTGCCAAGGCAACATTTCAAATTTTCATTTAGTTTAACTTCAGGGTCTCTACACGCTTTCCATTATAAAATTCCATACTTTTCCAGACTTCTCTGCGGATTTTTCAGACATTATGCATTTAACATTTTGATAAATGGTTTTAAAATCAAACGGTTAACATGCATGTTACTTTCTGACCATGTATGTAATTATGTTGCCAAATAATTTACAGAACATATCTAGGTACTGTAGCTGATACAAATCCATTTAGACCAAACCCAGACAGAGCATTTTATTTTATTATTGTTTGCAGCATTTTATTACATATAAAGTTAAAATATAGGATTATAATTGATGCACTTTTTAAGAAATATTTTAAATTTAAATGATATTGTGTTTGATCAAATTAATTTGTATTAATATTTAGATTTTTAGAAGATATTATTTTCAAAATAATAGCAGGATATGGCATCCAGTATAACAATGTTTGCTATACTTGAGATTTACTGCTAAAACAATTTATTATTGGGCATTATCACTCCATCCAAGTCCTCACCCATAAAGTATTCAACCATATAGCATTATTTTCAGTATATTAGTCTATAAACACTCGCACAGTTCAAATCTGACTAAATGGAAATTACTAAAAATCTAATTCCATAATGTGTAGGAACCCTGTAACTTGATGATAACTAAAATGTATAAAATAAAATAAAACATTTTTTACACAAATGTTTTTACATAATATATGTGTGTGTACTGTGTATAATTATTTATATATATAAAAACACACACAATCATTTATATATTTAAGAAAAAAAAATTATATTTATATATGTTGTATATACAGTATATAAATGCAAATATTTCTTAAATATATACATTAATGTGTGTATTTATACATAATTATACACAGTACACACACATATATTATGCTTTAATATAATCTTTTGACAGCCCTAATATATATATATATATATATATATATATATATATATATATATATATATATATATATAAATATATATAACTAAAATGAAAAATATAAAAACTAATTCAAAATAATAAAAAAGATATAGTCTCTCAATGACACTAAAATAATGCTGGTGCACATGATGTGTCCCACATGCACTCACCAGTCTGCTGATCTCCTCCTGTCGGTCTGGTGCTGATCTTGCTGTGGCTTTGATCATGGTGGAGGTTTGATTATCTGTCAGTTTCTTGATGCACCGCTGCCCTGCTACAATGTTGCACACCTACGAGAACAGCAAAGCGTATAAGAACAGAGACTGTGGTCTATGGCCGTCACAGCGTGAGGATGACAGGACTCACCTCCAGGGGCAGGTAGGTGTGCTTCTGCTCCTGGCCCACCTGTAGACAGGGCAGGTGTGGGTATTTGAGCTGCAGGTTGTACTTTTCTCTGAAATACTGAGCTACTGTTCGTTCTACAGTTTGGCCATTCTCCAACTGCAAAGGGAACCTGGAAGAAATCAGGAAACTTGATCAAACACCACACCACCACTAGAGGGCATCAAAAACCAGAGCTAAACTTGTGTCCTTCAGTCCAAACATTAGGGCTTTGTTTTGGAATAACATACTACTTTTACTATTTCTGTAGTACATACTGTGTGAAGTGTGCAAATATCCTGCATGCAATGTGATGAGGTTGTGTGGCAACAATGCAATATACTGCTGGTTGACTTCTACATGACAATGCAGTTTTACATACTACACAATTTGTCTTGTAATTATTATAATACTTAATAGCATTACAGTAATAAGAATCATCATTTAAAATATTAGGACCTGTAAAAACAAAATGCTTTAATAATTATTATTATGAGGAAAATGTAATAGTCAAGAAAAAACTTCAAACCATTTTAATGGCCCAAAACATAATTTCATTTTATTTATTACTAGAATAAATAAAATAGATAATTAAATTAAGATGGGATAATGATAGATAATTAAATTAAGATAGACAATGATAGATAAATAAATTAAGATAGACAATGATCGATAATTAAATTAAGATAGACAATGATAGATAATTAAATTAAGATAGATAATGATAGATAATTAAATTAAGATAGACAATGATCGATAATTAAATTAAGATAGACAATGATAGATAATTAAATTAAGATAGATAATGATAGATAATTAAATTAAGATAGATAATGATAGATAATTAAATTAAGATAGACAATGCTAGATAATTAAATTAAGATCGATAATGATAGATAATTAAATTAAGATAATGACAGAAAATTAAAATATACAGATGGATGAATATATGGATGGAAGGATGATAGATAGATAGATAGATAGATAGATAGATAGATAGATAGATAGATAGATAGATAGATAGATAGATAGATAGATAGATAGATCTTCAGTTTCGGTGACGGTTTGACTAACGTTTGGTGGCTGGCGGGGCGGCGGGTCACATTGCAGACCCGGTACTTCCTCCGCATGGTTCCGCAGTGGGTCACCTCCACTTTCAGGCCTGCACAGAAACCAGCCAATGAGAAAGAGACAAGCACATACAGTGGGGTAGACAATGAAACTGAAACACTGGGCAATAAAGTGTTGGAGGTTTCACTCTTATACAGGCGAAACTCGAAAAATTAGAATATTGTGCTAAAGTTCATCTATTTCAGTAATTCAACTTAAAAGGTGAAACTACTATATTATATAGACTCATTACATGCAAAGTGTAATATTGCAAGCCTTTATTTGTAATAATTTTGATGATTATGGCTTACAGCTTATGAAAACCCCAAGGTTTTGCCAATCTTCACTGATTTTAGGATGTGAAGGATGAATAAGCAGAGCAATAGAACAGCTGTACATAAACTACTGCAATCCACACAACATAATGGGAGACATATGAGAGTTCAAAAGAGGACAAATTGTTAGTGCACATCTCGCTTGCTCATCTGTGACCAAATCTTTGTAGTGTGTCGAGAGCTATAATATGCTGGGTAATGTGGACCACCACATAAGACAAACCACATCCAACAGGAGTAACTGTCGACTTAAAGAGGAAGCTGTCTGAAAGGGATGTCCAGGTAGTAAAAAACAAATCCACAGCTGCACAACTCACTGCAGAATTAAATGCACACCTCGACTCTCCTGTTTCCACCAAAACTGTTCGCCAGGAGCTCCAGAGTCAATGTTCACGGCTCATGCTATAGCCCAGGGGTCACCAAACTCGGTCCTGGAGTTTAGCTCCAACCAGGTCCAACATACCTGCATGAAAGTTTCTAGTATGCCTAGTGAGACCTTGATTAGCTGGAACAGGTGTGTTTAATTGGGGCTGGAGCTAAACTCTGCTGGACAGCGGCCCTCCAGGACCGGGTTTGGTGACCCCTGCTATAGCCAAACCTGTGGTCACTCGTGCCAATGCCAAATTAGGGATGGGCGATATGGCCTAAAATCCATATTGCGATATACATTGCAGCCTCTTGCGATAACGATATATATCACGATATATAAATTATAATAAAACCATTTCAGAACAGGTTACACAGACCCTAAGGAAAGCCAAACAACTGCTAAATGTTTTTTTGTTTTTTTTAAAGAAAGAAAGAAACAGTGTATGTAGTTTTAAGAACATTTATTGTGCAAAACTGTTGGAGATAAATACAATTCAAGTACACTAGCTGCAGAGACTTTAAGTAGCCCCAATGTTTATATAATGGCTAGCAGCTTATGAAACCCCAAATTCAAAATTAGAATATTGTGAAAAGGATTTCATAAAGCTGTAAGCCATAATCATCAAAATTATAACAAATAAAGGCTTGGAATATCTCACTTTGCATGTAATGAGTCTATATAATATTTTAGTTTCACCTTTTACTTTTGCATGATATTCAAATTTTTCGAGTTTCTCCTGTTATACGTCAACTATAGAAAATGCTTCAAATATAAAAGTTTATTTACAGTAGTGCCATGCCATAGACAGTAAAAAGTGCAAAACAGTGCAGAAGGCACTTCAAATTAATTATTTAGTTTGGCTAAAGGACACAAAAGATGCAACACAACAACGAATCTTGAAATCCGGCACACACGGAGATGTTGTGTTTACACCACTATTTTGTGAATACACGCTGGTATTCAGTGACATGTTTCGTTTTGAGGTGGTAGAACAGATTAGTCGTGTGTGTTACCCTGAACTGTTCCCCCACGCAGTCTGTATAGTTTGCTGCTGCTCGTTGGACGGCTTAAATCCGATCCAAGTCCAAATAATGGATGTTGCACCAATCTTTTTCACCAGCTCCTCCGTTTCACTTTCAGCCATGTTTACTCAAGATGACGACAAATATATGATGCGTTTCAGCCGGTTGCAGCTCGTGGCTCTAAATTTCGCGGGTAGATTGCGTCATCAACATGCATTATCGCGATAGTGCAATATAATTTAAATCTCTATCGTAGGCAATGGACAATGTGAAACACGTATCGTTCTCTGATGATCCACCTTCACTGTCTGTCTTTCCCACATCCGTGTGAGTTACGATGTGGAGAATCCCAAACAGAGGCTTAACACCCGGACGCCAAAGTGAAGCTAACCGTGGATCATTGATGGTTTGAGCTGCAATATCATGACAATCCTGACTGTGTTTGATAGACGCGTCACTGCCAAGGACTACCGAACCATTCTAGAGGACCATGTGCCCTGTATCAGCATGATAATGCACCAATACACAGCAAGACTGGAATGGTTTGATGTACATAAAAGTTAAGTTGAACATCTCCCGTGGCCTGCACAGTCACCAGATCTGAATATTATTGAGCCACTTTGGGGTGTTTTTGAGGAGCAATTCAGAAAACATTTTCCACCATCATCATAATCACATAGTGACCTGGCCACTGTTCTGAAAGAGACATGGCTCAAAATCCCTCTGGCCGCTGTGAAGGACTTGTATCTGTCATTCCCAAGACGTATTGATGCTGCATTAGCCGCAAAAGGAGGCCCTACAACACCATACTAATAAATTGTGGACTAAAACCAGGTGTTTCAGTTTCATTGTCCAACCCCTATACACATAACACACAGGAACACACATACCTTTGATTTCTTTGGTGAATTTGACTCTGTGGGAGTCTGTGAGGGGGCGAGGTTGCTCATCAATGTTGTGGATGTCCAGTACCTCACACATGAACTGAATAACTGGCTGTGCTTTGTAGAAAGCCGTGGCTGACACTGCGAGACAAAAGAGATGAAAACTGATAAAGACGCAGTTCAAATCATCATTTAGAAGAGGTCATGAGGAATCCATCCTCTGCAGTAAAAAAAATTAAATGTTCAGTGATGTAGCAGCATTGAGGAAAAAAAAAAAAATTATATATATAAAATATTTTTCCCTGAAAATATTAAAAAATGAAGTTGTAACAAAGTCAGTGATTCCTATTCCAGGGCTTTATGCCAAGTGATTCCTTATGATCTACTTTATGAATTATGACAATATTTACTTTATGGTGCTTGTATTGTAATATATTTCCGAAGGTTGCAAGAGTGCATATTTTATCTACCGCTTCTTTTTGACTGAGCAACTTGATGCAAAGAAATTTCAAGATAAGAATCCTGGTTTACTATGAGCTTGTTTAAAATAAAAATTTCCAAATGTAAATTTTTTTGGGGGGTTATTATTCATATTTTGGTTGTACAATAAATTGTACCTGCCATTTAATTCAATGCTTTAAATTAAAAACACTCCTAAAGTGTTAAAATTAGGAGCACATGTGCTCCTTAGGGAAAAAGTAAGTGTAAAGCCATGTATTAGGTGTTTAGCTATAGGTTATCTATATATCCCCCCCCCCCCCCCCCATTTCTAATTTGACTTCACTAAACTTTAAGTGTACTACAATATCTGGTCCAGTTAAGATGTTGCTCTTTATTAGTCCTGTGAGAAAACAAACACAAATGTTAATGTGAACTCTTTCGCGCTCTTTCTGAGTCCATTCACTCCATTATAATTGTTACAATGAGCCAGAGAAAGGAGAGACGATTTCAGACGGTTAGACTTTCCCCTGCCCTTTAGTGGGGAGGGGTGGAGTAGGCGATGCAACCAATTGACTTATGGGAGACAGAGAGCGGGAAAACATGCAGACTGAGAGACACAGAACTGGTGAACTTAGAGAGAGACAGAGAAAGAGAGACTCATTTAACGCCCCCCTTCAATCAAACAAACCCCCACCCGCCATCTTTCAGCCGTTCATCCCCAGGGCAACAGTGTGAACAGTTCCCACACTCTGTGCTAACACGCATGCTAAGCCTCGTCAGGAAACGCAAAGGATGCACACCGTCGATGTTGAGCATCATCTTCCACATGGCTGGCCGAACAGACTGATGGAAGCCGAACCACACCTCCCTGCCTCCACCCAGAGGATGGTCGTAGCCCTCCGGAGCAGAAAAGAACGAGCGGCCCACGGGTGTGTACCTGAGAGAAACAATCACAGAATGTTATAGATTTTATTGAACTTGAAGGGACTTCATGTATCCACTACTAACCTCACCAGTTGATAAAGTTATAGTAAAAAAAAAAAACTTGAAATCAAAACTGACCCTATTTGTTTTCTTAGTTAACGCTTAAATGTTACTGTGATAGATTAAACCAAGCATTTTTGTGTATATATATATATATATATATATATATATATATTTTACTGTAATCTTTAATAAAAATGCCATAACTTGCTTTTTCCTGTGATATGTTCACTTGACATATGCAAGTCCTTGCAATCAACAATCAACAGATAAAATCAAGAAGACCCACGGTAGTTGGTAGCTGGCACGGTAATTTTTCTATCTTATTATTATGAGAAAAATAAACTTGGGAAAAATACAGTAATATCATGAAATGTAGTTTATTCCTGTGATCAGCATCATTACTCCAGTCTTCAGTGTCACATGATCCTTCAGAAATCATTCTAATATGCTGATTAGGGCTGTCACTTTACGTTCGAAAATCGATTGCACAATCGATCGGACCAACCAACCCAAGATTCGAAAATGAAAATAGGGAATCGATTTTAAAGGCGTTTTTTTTTTTTTTTTTACCCAAAAAAGTTGTTTTAGGAGGACAGATCAATACAATACACAGAACATGTAGGATGTTGGAAAATAACAATGTCTTTTCTGTTAACCAAATGCTTTTTAATATTCGCTATTACTTCAATGCAAGTGAGCAAGCGCACCGTTGTTTGTTGCTTAGTGACGTGTGTGTTCAAGTAAGCCAGAAATGCGCAGATTCTGCGCAATACGCTGTATTTAATATATCATGATGACTCACGAGTTGCATATCTGCGCTAAATCCGCGCAGATTTGGCTACACGAACTTCCCAAGCGAAGTGAGTTAACATAGAAACACGCCAAATTGGCTCGTGATTTGACAGCGTTACCCACCAAAGTTAATTTTTACCCGCATTTGGCGGATTGGCGGGTGTTAATTTCAATCCCTGAATGTTGCACTCCTGTTTGTCATTGTGCACGAAACTTCACGCCAATAAATCATCAGAAATATTGCTGACTTGTGCGCATCTCAAGCGCCCTCTTTACGCTCGTCCTAATGCCTGTTAGTTGTCCGTGGATTTGCCCATATTTGGTTGGAAAATGGAAACGTCTTTAGACATGGAAAATCGATTTTACAATCGATTCAATGAACACTTATGTCTCAAAAATCAAACAGGATTTTTTCACAAAAGTGACAGCCCTAATGCTGATTTGCCTTCCTCAGAAACATTTCTTATTATTATTAATGTTGATAATAGAACAGCTTTATTAAAATTTTTCAGGATTCTTTGATGAATAGTAAGATCAAATAAACAGTGTTTTTTGAAACATAGGCCTAAATGTTTTGTATCACTGTAAAATGTCTTTTGATACCGTATAGTCGATCACAACTTCAATTTCAAGCAAATTTTAAGCATCTTTTGTTTGCAGAATCCATTTGCAACTTGATATTTAATGCATTGACATTTGCAAACTGTGTTCAAATAGCTCCGGGGTCGCAGTTTAACAATAAAATATATTATATGAACTATAAGAGTGTAGGCGTGTCAGGGCGACCAGCTAATGTTCATCTGTGTGTGAGACACTCTGAGGTATGGCTGCACGTGCACTAACTTCATGGAGGGTAGATGGCGTAGAACCACATCCACGGCGTGAACTGGGTTGGTGCTGATTGGCTTGTCCAGCTCCAAGGGCTCTGACATACTGCGACCCGTTAGTACCTCGTGCAACAGGTGCCAGCTCACCAGGGACACAAACTTAATACTGACTTTAAAGGGCCGGTCTTTGCCTCCTTCCCCTGGCAGCGTAACATCCAGATCCACCTGTGGACACATAAGTAGTAATGCAGCTTTTTTTATTTTAAAAATATATTCATAATTAAACATTTGCATAAAAATGCGATTTTAACTTCAATAAAAAAAATATTTGCTATTTGCTAAGGATTGGCTATCCTAGTTAATAGTATGGTAGTAGGAGTGCACAAATTGGCCAGAATTGTGTGGTTCTATATAAATATGACCATAAAATAATAATAAAAATAATAATTAGCAGTAGCATTAGTATAAAAAATTCATTTTCAAACGTTAAACCATCAAATTTGTATTTTGATGGAAAGCGCCTTAAAGGGTTATAGTTCACCCAAAAATTAAAATGATCCCATAGTTTACTCACCCTCAAGCCATCCTAGGTGTATATGACTTTCTTCTTTCAGCCAAACACAATCAAAGTTATATTAAAAAATATCCTGGCTCTTCCCAGCTTTAACATGGGAGTGAATGGTAGCATATGGCTCCATATTTATAACTTTATATAATCTCTGGCTTCCGGTAACGGCCGTACACAAGGCGTGACCTCTGACCTGACACCTAGGATGGCTTGAGGGTAAGTAAATTATGGGATGATTTTCATTTTTGGGTGAACTAACTTTTAAAGCTTCTCTTATGTTGATAATTTCTTCACAAGTTTGGGAATATGGTTAATTTAGAGCAGATGCAGAGATGGATAATCGCCCTAAGCCAAGCCATATCAAGACTTCAGTTTTATTTTGATTAATCGTGCAGCCCTAGAATATCATGATGATTTTAATGTGCAAATTTCCTACAGAACATGTCATTGAATAATTTGTGCATCTAAACAGAGTGCACTCATGATGCCTAAGTGGGTCGCTCACTATGCTTTTGAACAGAGCGGGTGTTTCTTTACCCCAGCTGGCGCCACAGGAAGTGGGTTGGCGGTGTAGAGACTTTTCTTCCCATCATAAACTGGCCTTCGATCCCCGAAGATGGTGACTTTAAAGTGCTGCACCATGGAGTCCACAACCTCCCTGCAGAGACAACATCACTCATGAGGAGCACGTCCACAAGAGTCAGTCATTAACGCTGAGCGATTCCTCAAACATCCTACCTGTTCACACGGCGTGGACACTTCTCAGGCTTGATGTCGACCTCATACAGGTAGACGTCCATCTTGGGGATCTCCACCTGGAAGCAGTTGGCCAGCAGCTTGATGGGTTTCCCCATGGTGCCATAGCCGGGCCTCCGTGGCACGGAGAACAGGGACTGGGCCCCAACGGCTCCTGAAGTGAGGAGGACAGAATGAGACTGTAACATAACTGGCCAGGCGAGGTGGATATGTCCTCGATCAAGAACAGCTTTCAAAACAATAAACTAGATATCCAAAGCCAAATCCCATCCATCATATAATGAACAAATGTGTCAAGACTTCAAGCGCCTGATGCAACACATGTTCAGCTGATGATGGACACACCGTTTCTATTTTTGTTTGCATTTCTAATTCAACTGGTCTTTAATAAAATCATTAGAAATTATTATAAATAAATACTAAACATTTAAATATTCAATATTAATTATTAAATATTAAATATAATATAAATGTGTGTGAATTTACTGTATTTTGTAATTAAATTTAAATAGTTGAATAATTGTATTTGTTATATATGAGACGACTCGACGCCTGTGAAGAGACGACCCAACGCCGGCGATATGTTATGCCCTAAATTTCATGATTAACTAACTGTATTTTTGTATGTATATTTTTGAAATGCATTTTCTGTAAAGCTGCTTTGAAAAAATGTGTATTGTGAAAAGCGCTATACAAATAAACTTGAATTGAATTGAATTGAATTATATATTTAAATAATAAGAAGTTTAATAATAATAATTCAATAATAAATACATTTAACAATAATAGTAATAATTATTGTTATTATACATTTGCATTGCTAATACAACTGGTCTTTAATAAAATCATTAGAAATTATTATAAATAAATACTAAATATTTAAATATTCAATATAAATTATTAAATATAATATAAATGTGTGTGAATTGACTTTTTTATTAAATTTAAATAGTTGAATAATTGTATTTGTTATACACTTAAATAATAAGCTAATACAACTGGTCTTTAATAAAATCATTAGAAATTATTATAAATAAATACTAAATATTTAAATATTAAATATTATTAAATATAATATAAATAGCATGTGGTGAACTGACTGTTTTTAAATTAAAAAGTTAAATAATTCAATAATAAATAAATTTAACAATAATACTAATAGTAATAATTTATTATACATTTTAAATAATATTATTAAATTGTAATAATAATAATAATAATAATAACAATATTAGTAGTAGTAAAAAAATTCAAATATTTAAATACTGCTTATAATAATAATGACAAATAATGAATAATAATGACAATTATTATTACAATAAATAATATATTTTCAAAGCTAGCTTGTAATGGTAAAAAGATGCTGAATCAAATCACATTCCATGTTAAAATAAGTTCTCAAAACAATAAGTAAGAGATAAATGATGTTAATTTATGGACAGTCTACAGTCAGCGAAAGCCAGTTACATCATCGCTCAGCTCTCGGCTGAATGGAAACGTTCGGTTCTGAGTTGCACAGATGCCCGGCTACATTTCAGTACAAATTGGGAAAGAGAGTAGGTCTGAAGGCTGTCTGCTAGTGACACAGATGAAGCCATTGCCCTCAACAGCCGGCTGATGCCTACAGAGAGATGCTGAAAATTTAATACCAGCTTCATGACCGAGTTTGACAGTGATTGCAGTTAATGGTTCCCTGACTGTGAGACGCCCAGGGCACACTAGCAGATGCATCAGCACACAACTTCCACTCGTGGGGCTTGTGTTGTGAGAGAAGAAAAACAGAGTTCAGCAACTTTGTGGAGGAAGGGGGAAAAACACAATAAGCAGAAGTGATGGAGATGCTCAATGTTGCCATTCTCAGAAATGGGATTTCTGACCCACAAGTCACTTTTGTGCAGTAACATCAAGCTGTATTAAACTGGTCCTCATGGCCCATACATGCTTCTGTTTCAAATACATTAATTTAAAGAAGTTAAAGGTGATGTGTGCACCTTATTTCTCCCTTTGCCAGATTCAATGTGCAAAGACGGGTTAGCACAATAACAATAATTCAAAAATGTAACTCTGGTACCTCAATACTAAATCAAAGCCTTGATACAAACAGACTAATGGCAGACTATTGAATAAGCATAAAAAATTTGCATATCATAATAAAGGGTCAATTTACCAATCTATTTTGATACATGCATGTAATCTGTCATGTTCAGGTAGATAAGACCAAGTCCAAAAGCATTTCCATTAAATATATTTTCCAAAAATTCCACAACATTAACATCATATGTGACCCTGGATCACAAAACCAGTCTCGAGCCGCACGGATATATTTGTGGCAATAGCCAACTATACACTGTATTGGTCAAAATTAGAGATTTTTCTTTTATGCCAAAAATCATTAGGATATTAAGTAAAGATCATGTTCCATGAAGATATTTAGTAAATGTCCTACTGTAAATATATAAAACATGTATTTTTGTGAGTGAATGCAGCACAATCGTGAACATAAATGCACAACTTTAAAGGAGATTTTCTCAATGTTTAGATTTTTTTGCACCCTCAGATTCCAGATTTTCAAATAGTTGTATCTCGGCCAAATATTGTCATATCATAAACAATACCTCAGTGGAAAGCTTATTTATTCAGCTTTCATATGATGTATAAATCTCAATTTTGTAAAAATTGACCCATGTGACTGGTTTTGTGGTCTAGGGTCACATATATTGTGAAGCGAGGGAAAAGTCAAACAGTGAAAAGTAATGAAAGCTCAAGAAAAAGGCAAGACGGGTGTATTTATATATCATGTACACAACAGTAGTTTATGTACTTCACATGAGTGATCAAAAAATAATCATAAGTGGTAAGAAATAGAAAGACCAATTTGATTCAAAACAATACACAAAGTACAAATTGAATATAATAAGAAAAACCTATGAATATAGCTATAAACCTTTTTTTTTTTAAATGCAATAACACTTCCGCGTGATGATCCGACATATTCCGGTTCAACAAATGGTGTAAATTTGGAGCAGGACAACCCGTTTGTCCAAACAAAATGAGTTTTTGGTAAACCTGAATGGAAACCATCATTCAATTTGATACCACTGGCAGATCTTATACGCATCGCCTTTAAGATGACAACCCAGTGTGTCAAAACACAAGCCGTCTGGCTTCTGCAGAACCATCTAACAAGATTCTGGTAACGAGACGTTTAGTGAAGGTTCAGTCCGGCATTACCCATCAAATGGCCTCTGAGATCCGCCTGGGCTAAACGCATGTCAGGCTGAGAGTGATTCATCCCGGTTTGACTCATAACCGCTGCTCAAGAGGCCAGTCTTCAAAGCTGAAGAGGGCAGAGTCACGTTTTTAAAAAAACTAGGCGAGGGTCAGAATGAATCATTAGCTGGTGTGTGTGTAAGAGCGCAACCATCGGCTTCCGGGAGAAAAACTTCAGAGAAATTGATTTTTAGTGATAACGTATAAACCCTTCACGACAAACCTAACATGAAGAGGTTTGCTACAAAACAACCATTACTCATCTTGCCCTGTCATTTTTATTTCCTTAAAAGTTATATGTACTCTATTACCGTTCAAAAGTTTGAGGTCAGAAAGTTTTTTGTTTTGTTTTTTGTTTAAGAAATTAATACTTTAATTGAGCAAGGATGCATTAAATTGATTAAAAGTGACAGTGAAAACATTTATAATGTCAGATCTCCATTTCAAATAAATGCTGTTCTTTTGAACTTTCTATTCATCAAAGAATACTGAAAAATGTATCAGTTTCCACATAAATATGAAGCATCAGTACAACTGTTTTCAACACAGATAATAATCACATTACAATGATCTCTGAAGGATCATGTGACTCTGCAGACTGGAGTAATGATGCTGAAAATTCAGCTTTGATCACAGGAATAAATTACACTTTACAATATATTCACAAAGAAAACAGTTACTTTAAATTGTAATAATATTTCACTGCTTCACTATTTTTAATTTTGTATCAAATAAATTCAGCGTTATTTTCATAAATCCCACTGAACGCAGACTTTTCAACATCTGTGTGCATTTCGTCTTGATATACCCAACCCAAACATCAACCATTAAAAATGCATTTACATTTAGATCTCCAAAATAAATAAATTAGGAAGTTTGGTGAAACTCAAAAACATTTGATTTGAAAAGTCAAATGTTTCAATCATACAATGAATAAACTAAGTACATTGCAAATGCAATCAATTAAATTTATAGTGAATGTACTGTATACTGAACAATTCAATTAGTTAAAATTGATATTGATACCGATTCATAAAATTGATATTGATGAATCATAAAATAAATAAAGTACCATTGGCCGCTTCTCTAACGCTAGTTAATAAGACAGAGGACTCGTTATGCCTCCACCTAAGCTCCGCCCACAAAAAAATAATCATGTTTACTAACTGAAAACATGAAGGATCCCTTTACCACTCTACAGATAAAGCGCTGTCGGGATAATTTTGTTTTCACATATCTACCCCGAAGTGATAAAATTCTGTCTAAAAATGTTTAAGGCCAGACAAGTAGTTTGTTAAGGCTTGGTGTGTAGGGAATTACAAACCTGCGAAAATATATTTTAATGCGCATAATTATAGAATTAATTCTTAATGCGCACGTGAGCGCCATCAGTGTTCATCACAGGTTCACGTTTAAAATCTAGAGAGTGTAGAGAGAACGGTGTCGTCTTAGCGGCCTCTAATTTAATAACTAATGATCGTTGCGACGGAAGTGAATCAATCAAAACTAACTTTAGCTGGAAAATATCTTTATTCAAGAACCGCTATAAAGCCAAAACAATCTCTGTTACCTTAAATTATACGTTTATCTCTGTAAAGCCGCTTTGAAACAATCTACATTTTTTGGTTTGTTTTCTGCAGCAACCGAGCACTTTTCATATTCTTTATCATGGCTGAAGCACTTTTTTCAATCTATAAGAATAATATAACCAACCTATGTTAGCCTATAGCTTAAAGTTAAAGATATTAATAAGTTGAGTTATTAACTTATGTTAATTAGATGTTTGTATGAAGGCTAAATACAAATAAAATATTAACAATAATTTATTTTGTCCCATTTTTATTTCTAAAATATGATATAGTTTTATAAGAGGAGGTTTCAGAGACTTGCCAAATAAATTTTTCAGAAGTTTGTAGGTACAGACATTAATTGTGGGCGTTCTTGGCAGTGTTTCCTGAGGCTTTACTATTGTTTATATCGGTATCCGAATTATATCCGATCTACATTGTTAAAAGCGCTATATAAATGAAGATGACTTGACTTGATTTGAAAAGGGCTCTATACTAAATTGTTTTTATTCAATGACATAAAATTGATATTGATTATAAAAGAAATAAGGTGCCTTAGTCTTATTTTCTAACAAATACTTTTTTAGCTTTGAATTAAATGCATTTCATCTCAGATCTGGTTGGTTAAGTTCAACTTTGAGGAAAAATACTTTGAGAAGCGAGGCAGCTAAAAGTGTGCGTTCACGGTTCTGTCAGGAATCTGGTTCCCCTTTTACACCTGGTGGGCCTCTTCCAGCAGACACAGGCCACCGCGAGAGACCCCAGCCTTTCACACGCAGCCAGACCAACAGGGGGGTCTGAAACTCCAGACCATTGTGTCTTTGTCATGGAAATCACCCTCTGCCTCCATTAGACTGATAACCATTTGATTCTACGCCGAACACAGACTCGTGGATGTCTATACACACGCTCTACCGGACATCTGGATTCAGACCAAGGCATGAGGGGAGTGACGGGGATCTTGGGAAATGTCTGAGCCACGCTCGGAGTGGGTGGAAGAGGAGGCAGCGAGGCCTTTTCATCCTCCGCACATGCAACCACACACACTGTACTAATGAGTCAGTAAGCCACACTTCCTCGACTCGGGTCTCAGGGCTGAGCTTGTTTTCCCACCGCCGCCCACTCACGAGCATACGTGCACCACTCTCTCTCTCTCTCACGAGCTCGCTCACGGCGTCAGCGTCATCTCCGCTTGTAAGGGAAACATAGTCAAGCGCCAAGGCCACTCAGATAAAGGAGGGAGAGAAAGCAAGAATGAAAAGTGTAGAGATCAGAATAGGCCTGGCATGGGAAATCGTCACTCAAATAAGCTTTTGTGCACAACAAGTCCGTACACTAGTTGATGCCGAGACATTTATTTACTCAGTTCAATTTAGTCACTGAAATGGTAATGGCAATAGCTATTTATTTATAAAGCATAATTCAATACAACCCACATTGTACAATGTGCTTTACAATAACTAAAAACACAAAAACTAACAACAATACAACACAGTACAAATAAAAATGTAAGTGAAATACCATAATAAGTGCTTCAGCATTTTAAAGTAACAATGGAAGGGTGCTTCAACGTGTATTAAATGCTTTATTATCAAACAAAAATGTTTTTAACTTAGATTTAAAAACAGATAAGGATGGGGCCAGTCTAATCGAAAAGGGTTTGGAGAGCTCTTAATTTTGCTCTGAAAGTGCATCGGATTGATGCATTTAACTTTAAAATGTACAAAATGTGAAGTTGTTGCATTTTATGGCGCTTTCCCACTACACAGTACCAGCTCGCCTCGACTCGCCTTTGTTTGGTTTTCCACTGTGTAAAAGTTGTACCGGTACCTGCTTCCAGGTACTTTTTTCGTATCACCTTCAGCGAGGTTCTGAGCGAGCCGAGCTGAAGCGATAATATAACGTGACGTGAAACACGGCAGACTGCTGATTGGTCAGAGAGAATCGTCACTATTCACTGCGTCATCATTGCACGCGCCAGACGGAGTATCCTGAATAACCCCGACATTGTTAAATAGTTTGGCCAGAGATTGCGTGATATACCCATTACTAATATCATGTAAAACAGCATACACTCGATTTCCTCCATTGTCCTGTGTGTGTGGGTAGCTGGTGTGTGTCGCGTCACTATGACGACCAGGTACTATTGTGGAGGTACTGTCTGCAATGGAAAACGGAGCGAAACGCGAGACGAGGCGAGTCGAGCTGGTACTGGTAATGGAAAAGCGCCGTTAGAGCTGCACGATTCTGGGTAAATTGACAATCATGATTTATTTTTTAGTTTCAAGCGGAGATCATGATTCTCCAATGATTAAAAACAGACAACTGATCATCATAACATGTAAAAAAAATTTAGAGATTCTGACTAAAATGTTATTTGCTGCAGTCTATTAAAAATGTTTAGGCCTAATTACTCTGAATGAATTACAGTGCATTAAAAAAAAAACAGTTTTGAATGAATACTTTGATGACTCAATCATTTCATTTCTGGATTATTATTTTTTAACAAATCTCTTGAATGGATGATTCAATGCCAATTCATGTAACAATGTAATCGATTAAATCGCTATTTGAAAGCACCATGTTACTTTATAATGGTGATTTACTCTATTTTAATCGCTACCGTGGACATCCGTGTTTATATCCAAACTATAACCCTTTTTTTCCCCAGTTCTTCTGTGATTATATGAATATTTGTAACAGAAATAATGATACTGTGTGGTTTAAAAGACTGTTTGTGAAGCAGTTTCATACCTATACAAGACATCTGCTCTTTTGAATGCTAAGGTAACAGATTTGAATGCTAAGGTATGATTTTTTGTGAGTGTTTGAATCGAGATCTCGATTAATCGCGCAGCTCTATTACATTTGATTTCTGTATGTTTACGTGAAAGCTTGATACTGATTTTACATCTCCAATAATAAAATAGCAGCTTAACCTAAATATTTGCCGATCACTATCGTGTCATGCTCTAAAAACACGAGTTTGTCTGAAATTACTCTGTAATTTCAACATCCTGTCATCCAAATGCCTGTAAAATTTGAGCAGAGACCAGTTAAAAATCCCAAAAGCTTGATGCCTCTTGTTTGCCTGGCCAAAAACACTTGATGTAACAATACAGAAGCCCACAACATCCTAATGAGAGAGGAGAAAGCTGTCACGGAGCCATTAGATTACTCCAATCTCTGCTCCTTACTGGCAAACCCGTCGCTGTCCTCAGGTGACCCATAAACAGGGACTAAAGCGGGCAAGAAGTGACCATGTGGTGACCATGGAGACAGACATTTACAGCATCAGATACAGCCTGTAATTTTAGGAGGACAACGCTCAAAACAAGCAAAGACAGAAAAATATTAATACCCCTGAAAGGAGAGCGTAAGAGTGATTAAGAGCAATTCATCATTCAGCCGAGCTGCTCTGTGCAGGCGGTCCTCTGAATCATTAATGCAAGAGCTCATTCACATGTGGAGAAAGCTGTGCGCGGGGACAGCAACAGCGACTGCTGTGTGCAAAGTAACACTGCGTGTGCACTAGAAGCGGCCGACGTCACGCTGCGTTAGCTGTGGTTGGAGGCACGTCAACTCAACGTCCAATAACCAGACGAATCAGCCGTGAGCTCGAGGCTAAATTTGAGCAAAAATAATTGGTAACACTTTACAATAAGGTTCGTTAGTTAACATTAGTTAACTACATTAGTTAATGTTAACTAATAATGAACTGCACTTATACAGCATTTATTCATCTTTGTTAATGTTAATTTCGACATTTACTAATACTTTATTAAAATCTTGTTAACATGAGTTAATGCACTGTGAACTAACATGAACAAACAATGAACAGCTTTATTCATATTAACTAACATTAACAAAGATTAATAAATACTATAACAAATGTATTGTTCATGTTAGTTAATACATTAAATAATTTTTAATAAATGAACCTTATTGTAAAGTGTTACCAAATAATTAGCTGAAAATATAATCCTATTATGGAACAAAAACACAATGTTATCCTATTAATCCAATTCTTAAACACGCATTCTTTGATCAATTCTATAATAATGCACCGTTCTATAATAATCGGACAGTTTACTGCATAAATATTCAATGATACCATTAGCATTAGTAAATATATTTTCTTAAATGCTCAATCTTTTTGATTACAGGTGAAACTCGAAAACTTTGAATATCGTTCAAAAGTAAATTTATTTCAGTAATTCAACTTAAAAGGTGAAACTAATATATTATATAGACTCATTACATGCAAAGTGAGATATTTCAAGCCTTTATTTGTTATAATTTTGATGATTATGGCTTACAGCTTATGAAAACCTTTTCATAATATTCTAATTTTGAATTTTAATTTAGCCATAATCATCAAAATTATAACAAATAAAGGCTTGAAATATCTCACTTTGCATGTAATGAGTCTATATAATATATTAGCTTCACCTTTTAAGTTGAATTACTGAAATAAATTTACTTTCGCACCATATTCAAATTTTTCGAGTTTCACCTGTAAATGCTCATTAAAGTAACAAATATTGGATTACCGTAATATTAGCTGATCACGGTGTTAAAATATTGGTTATTTGTATAAGCCTAAAATGCACCCGTAATAAAGAAGTTTCAAGCATTTACCAAAGCAAAATTGTCACAACAAAATGAAAAATAATAATATAAAAATTTGTGGAATTGAAATAAATCTGGCATCAAACTAAAAAACACAAGTTTAAAGTAACACCAAGTATCTACTGGTTGCAAGTACCCTACTGGTTGCAAGCGGAATTGTCCATTAGCGCTGTCGTAAATAATTTAGCCTACCGCAGCCTACTGTCGCACACGCACACGCACACGCACACGCACACGCACGCGCACGCGCACGCGCACGCTCGCTGTTGATCTCCAGCACCGGCTTTGGAATCAACAATGGCCACAGACAAGGTAGAGTATGATGCATGATTTTTTTTACCGCTTCGGCCATGACAAAAGCGTCCGAATTTGAGGAAGTGGTGGGGGGAAGTGACGTATGCCGTAAAGCACTCGAATTTTGTAGTTCTTTTTGTGCACGGGTTCCGACCCGAAACCCGAAGTTACATAGTGCCAGTAAAAGCGATACAGACCCCATCAGGCTATGGCAGACGTGTCATTTAACTTATTTTAAGTCGATGTACCATCACAAGGGTCTTGGAAATATATTATGAAGGTTGAAAACCTACTTAGTGTTACTTTAAGTACTAAAAATATATGAAAGCTGTAAAAAATTACAAAAGTACATAATGAAATAACTGATTCTTTTAAAATAATAGCAACTAATTAAAATAATTCATAAATACTAAAATAGTAGCCTAAATAAATAATACTAAAATAACACTCAGCCCAATCATGAGAAATATGAACTGTTTTGCTTTTGAAAAAAAATGCATTGCCCGGAGAAATTCACAACTAACTACTAACCAACCTGGTCAGTTTCCAGATGTCCAGCGATAAATGCACTACTGTATTCTGAGCTCTGTACCTCTTTAGCAAACTACAGAAACACACACACACACACACACACAATACAGCTGTTGTGGGCCTAATCCACAGAGGCTTGGGTTGTGGGAAAAGGCAGAGTGCACAATGGCGTCAGTCACGGCACCGGGTTCAGACGCACCGAGTGACAGAACACGATGGGAAGTGTGTATGTCTTTGCGTGTGTGAGAAACTGTCACCAAACAGCTCTCAACACTTGCTAGGGTAAAGATGTAACCTTTGAGAGACACAGTAATCCAGAGATTAGGACATGGTCAGAACATTTTGCCAGGTTTTTTCCGCACGGCCTGTCTGAACTGCACAGCTGTGGAATGTCACAGAATTTGGCAAACTTTGGATTAATAAATCAAAAGTAGCCTATGCAATGCTTGATTAAATTGGTAAAGTAATGAATTAATTTGACTACCACTATTTTTAACGATAAACGCATAGACAACACATTCATTTAATAATTCATTTATATAGTTTAAAGTATGAAGAATATAGTAGAAATAATTCAATTGATCATACGTTTTGATTAATACAATTTATTAAATAAATAATACAGAATTGAGAAAAAAGAATTTGGGAAACGGATTTTATAGAGACGTATAAGCCTTAAAGGAGAACTTGGCAACTTTTTTAACTTAATAAAAATGTCTAGAAATCATTTGGATGGTTAAACAACCTGTTCTGGTGATATTGGTGACTTTCCCCGCTCCCCCCAGCGTTCCCAGGCGGAAAACCAACCTTGCAACTTGGGGACTACCGTCCCAGCAAGATAGAAATTAGAAGTCTCGTGAGAAGCGAGAGCGAGTGAGAAACACAAACTGCTTTATGGTTGATAACAGAATACAAAATGTACATGTCAATGTTCTATGATGTATTACCCACCTCGGTAGACATAGCTCCACACGTTAAAGTTGGCTTGCTCCGATTATAACAAATGCACATGAGCAGCGGTAGAAAGGGGGAGGAGGGCGCCGCAAGTGCGTTTTTTACGACAGTGTTGTGAAATGTACGCCCCACAGCTGTAGGGGGAGCTTGTGGGGAAAACATGCGACAACAAAATTGAAAATCAGCGAAGAAATGACTAGAGTTGCCGAGTTCTGCTTTAAAGCAACACTACAGCACTTTTCCTCTGCGGTCGCCCTACAGGTTGGAAGTGGAATTGTCCATTACCGCTGCGGCTGTCGTAAATAATTTAGCCTACCGTTGCACGCACGCTCGCTGTTTATCCAGCACCGGCTTTGAAATTAACGATATCCACAGACAAGGTAGAATATGTTGCATGATTGCATGAAAGTATGATGTATTGCGACATCAGAAATGAAGAAAAACAAAATAATGACAATTGTACCGCTTGACGTGAAGCAAGTCAAATTTGTTGTTTTCTTATGTCTCATTCGAACTACAGAAATGCGACCCGGTCTGGCAAACTTGCAAAGTGCGGTTATAGCAGATATAGAGCCACAAAGTGAATCCAGATGTGCCTTTCACCCTGTTACGACTTGATGAACCCCTGAAACGATTTTGGAAACATTATATTAGGTAAAAAAATGTCTTAAGTGTTGCTTTAAGTAATATAACACAGTAACAGCTATTTTAAATCAAACATGATGAAAGCAATAACCTACAGTTCAGCAAGCAATTCAAATGAACTCAGTAACCGCTCCGACTGCTTTTCAATTGATTTGGTTCACACACACACACACACACACACACACACACACACGCGTTACATTAAGCTCAAGTATATGAAGGTTGGCAAAACAGGGGGTCTGGGGTCTGCAGGGACAGAGGTTGGCCGGTATTTGCCGAGGTAGGTCTACATGGCAGAGGCAAACCCTGACCACACCAAGAGTGCGGCTGATGAATAAGATCCATTCTGGGTTGAGACTCCACCACAGCTAGCCTAGGTGAAAGGCTCCCTGTGTAGTTAACAGGCTAATTTATTACGAGCACAGTGAGAAAAATAAGTAAGCAGAAAAGTTGCAATTACGAAGACATCTAGTTAAAGGCCCTTTCACACTGGACGCACAAATAATTCGCGCGATGGTTTTATTTTTTGATCAGCTGTCTGTGTAATGAGCGTTTCCACACCGAACGCGAATGTGCTGTGGCGAAAAAACTACTTTTATTTTTTTCGTGCCGACAGAAAGGGCTTCAGTTCAGCCAATCACATACAGTGGATTGTTTATTTGATTGCATGTAAACGTAGCCCCTGATGACAGCTCACCTTAAGCAGACTGCCAGACACTGCTCCGGACCGATTGGTTCCCTGAAGTTTGTGGTTTGTCCCGTCAGTGTCTGAAGGAGGTCCTCAAATTGTCTCAGAGACATCCGAAAGTAAGTGCGGAACCGGCCATGATAAAGTTTTAGCTCCTGTACAAGATTAGCATACTTCCCTTCAGACTCTCTGTTCTTTAAGATTGGGTGCACCCAAAACCTTCTTTTCTGTCTCTTAAGAAAATGAAAAGCTCGTCTTCACTGGATGATGATGATGAAGTATCCATGTTTTCTCAGCTGTCGGCGTGAAAGTTTTAGGATGTTGAAGCTCTGAACGCGGCCGATGTGAATGGTTTTGACACGAACTATTCGCACGCAAACTCTGTTTTTCGTTACGCGTCCAGTGTGAAAGGGCCTTTACGCTGCCTTCACACTGGCAGTTGAAATCAGCTCCTTAATACGCAATACGCCACCAGCGGACGTCGTACTACACCGTTGAAAAGCGTCGGAAGCTTCGGAAGAGAGTAGAAAACGGCCATTTTTTATAATACATTTTAATTGTATTAAGTTAACTGCCCTAATAACGTTAGAAATTACGTTTTTTTATGACGGAAGAAAGTTTCGGAGGCAGTGTGCAAGCGTGATTGACATAACGTGAGGTCGTATATATTTTTTAACGTGCGGAAATTTCAGATGCGAATTTCGGACTAAGTGTGCAATGGCCTTTAGAGTGGGACGCCGAGACGTAACCTAGGTCAAGCTCTTTCCCCAATGTCCACATCTCATAGCTTAAATTCCCTTTGCCTTCCCCCAACTAACCTTCAAAGAAAAAAAAGGGCCTAAAAGCCAAAGAGGGCCCCATGTACACTGAGAGATTGCTAAGCCATACGTAACTACCATGAAAACATTCCCCAGGCCGACAACCCACTCCAGAGGGTCCGAAAACCTCCTCCTCGTCCACCTTTTTTTACTTAGACAATTTATGGCTTACACACTTTCAAGCCGCATATTCACCCGTGATGCGAACACAATGCGTTGCTGTGTCTCAGCACTGAAAATGAAAGGGATCACATTCTTGAGCTGTGATGGGTCATAGTGACTGCAGTGCACGTGAACAATATTAAATCAAGCAATATCCTCCATATTCAATGATTTGAAGTGCTTTTTATTTGGCTATTGCGTTTCCTAAAAATTAGATGTACTGATCATTTTTAATGGCTTAATAACCAATATTCAGAGATAACAAAAAGCATAAACAGAGCAATAAATTAATAACCTAAATTTATTTATTGTCCTATTTATGCTTCTTCAAACAATAACAATAAAATCATTCATCAATAACTTCTGAAGGTAAACAGCTCATGATACTGCATTGATTGATAGCAAAAGTAAAATAATAAATGCAAGAAGCCCGTTTGAATATTAAGTTACTTATGTTTATTTAGAGGAACATTTCAAACATGCTTATTGTTAACTAGACGTGTTTTACATAACTGCATTATCCATAATCCAATTAGCTACACTTTTCGATATGGTAAAATAAAAAACTAAATTATTGGAGTAGGTTTTACAAAAATAATAATAATAATTTCAGTCGGTCTATTTCAAAATTTCATGTTTAATTCAAAGTGCTACTTTAAAATTGTTTTAAAATAAATCTGCAACGATTAATCGCATAAAAAATAAAAGTTTGTGTTTAAATAATATAGCCTATGTATGTGTACTGTGAATAATTTTGTATATAAACACACATTCATGTATATATTTAAGAAAAATGTGTTATTTATATATAAAATATTTATATAAATTATGTATAATATATACATGCAAATAGTTCTTAAATATATATATATATATATGCATGTGTGTATTTTTATATCTACAAAATAATTATACACAGTACACATACACTATTTAAGCACAAACTTTTATTTTGGATGCGATTAATCGTTGCCCATCCCTAGATTTTAAAAGATTTAATGTATAAATGACAATGATTTGAAATTATGGTTTAAAAAAAAAAAAAAAAAAAATCATGTAAAACCCTTTGCAAGTCATGTGAAAGCGAATAGATATTGACAGTAACAGACCGCACCGGCGGCCCCCGGACTATTTTACCATCACCCAAAAAAACCTTCATATCCTAGCAGTCTGTGACACCCTCATCCACAATACCAGTGTGAGTCAAACTGCACTCACCATAGAAACCACACATAGTATGTCATCCGCTTGGTGATTGGAGGAGAGAAAGGGGCTATTGTTGAAAACTCTCAGAATGAGATGAAGAGCGAAGGACGCAACTCTTCCCCTGCTTTGGCACTGCCATCAAACAAACAGCGACAATCAAAACTCAATACAGCGCTCTGTGGCACAACCGCACACACTGGGAAAAGCCGGACACTTTGATCATAAAGCGCTGAAGCAATCGTGACATTATGTTCTCGAAAGGTTCGAAAAAATGGTTCATGCATCCGGGAAAACGACATCATTTTGTCCTGTACCCCACCCACCTGTTGCATTACCTCGAAACGAGACGCGACCGGGGCTTCCCCTCGGCCCTTCTCAGTCTCACGTTGGCAACAGGAAACATCTGGTATAATTAAACACCTCGAGCCATGCCATATTAAGCATCAAACCTAATAAAACCGCACAGGTTAGGTCTCTTCACGGTCACTGGACACTTAGTTCCCACCAGCAACGATGCACAGACTCACAGGGACACAATCATGCATTTTTTTTAGGCTGCAAAAAATATACAATCTTGAAAAAGCATGATTTATCACCATTAGGGCTGGGTATCGTTCAAAATCTTTCGATCCGGTGCCAATTTCGATACCTCAGTTTCGATACCGGTTCCTAACGATACTTTTTTCGATACCAATTTTATGAAATCCATTTTAACAAGATTACATAACTTATTACCTCAGAAAAACTTTTTTTCAGTTTGACTCATGCTCCTTAGCCAGTGCACAAAGGAACAAAAAATGTTTTATAAAGCGCTCATGCTCACCAAAGCTGAATTTTTTAAATAAAAAATACAGTAAAACTTAAGTAATATTGTAAAATAGTATTACAATTTACAATCTTATTTGAATATATTTCAAAATGTAATTTATTCCTGTGATGTCAAAGCTGAATTTTCAAAATCATTACTTCAGTGTCACATGACCCTTCAGAAATATGAAAACAGTTTGCTGCTTAAAGGGCACCTATTATGACATTTAAAATGTTCCTAATGTTGTTTAGGGAGTCCCCAACAACAGTTTTACATGCATGCAATGACAAAAAACACTTTTGTTGTCGTATAATATGCATTTATTTTTACCTGATTTGCTCACCGACTCCCAAATGATTCATTCAACGACTCGTTTTTCAAACCCCTCCTTTGCACGACGCTAATCTGCGATGATTGGTCAGATGACCCAGCAGTGTTTACAGAGATAATACTTATTTTTAACACGGAGTGCAATGATGCTTTTATCAATTAAATTGTGTTATAATAATGATTATAGTCCACTGCTTTATAGTTTGTAGGCCTATTAAAAAACGAAAAATAAGATAAAGAATTTAATGTTATGTTAGCGAGCATAGCCCAGAGTTCATATTGTAAAAGCACAATCAGTCTTTGTTTGCATTAGCCCGATGCATAAACATAACGTTTTTACAAAAAAAAAAAATGCAGTTACGTTACTACGAGGTATTACTCTATTCTTTAGACAACTCCGAAAACAACGACAAACACTTCACATATCTCAATACAATTGTCATTGAAAGACCTAGAAGTTAAACGGTGCTTACACAACAAACAAAATAATTATTAAGCATGCTACATAAAACATAAAAGCAACAATTATTAATAACACTTACAGGTTGTGATACGGAGGAGGAAGCTGATGCTTACACTTGGAACTGAACCTTCCTTCAATATCAGCCAGCTCGCGAATCCAAGTTTGATTGCGTTTAAAAAGCAATCGTCTTCAAAATGACGCGAACAAAGCACAAGGCTCGGACTAGACTTCTGTGGTATAGTGAATTGTAGCCACTTAGTCTTCAAATGCTCCTCCTTGGGCAGATGAAAAAAGTTTGCTTTTGAGCCGCACTTCAGAACACAGCGTCTCGTCGCCCTGATGTTTCCCTGCTGGCCTTGGAGCGCAATAAGTGGGCGTATCGTATTCAAATAACTTGACAAGTTGACGTCATCTAGTCAGAGAAAAAGCTTCGGTCTTCTAACGATTCATAAAAATGACTCCGAGTCGACTCTCACTTTTGAAAGACAATAACTTTATATACGGTGCACTTTCATATTTCAAACTTTGCAGGATGTTTTTGTTCACTTAGATCTATGTTACACACTACATGAAAGGTACATTTCAAAATTCCATAATAGGTGCCCTTTAATATTTTGGAAACTATGATACATTTTTTCATGATTTTTTGATGAACAAAAAATTCAAAAGAAAAGCATTTATTTAAAAACGAAATATTTTGTAACATTACACATGTTTTAATGTCACCTTTGATAACTTTAATGCATCCTTACTGGAAAAAAAATCTGACTAGCCAAGTAAACCAATACATTTTTGATCGGCAGTGTACATTCAGTAGGTTATTATTTATTGCAATATAAACACTGTCAGATCAACAAGGTATGTTTACTCCGTGCACTGTCAAGGTCTTCATCGTATTTATCGTGGTACCGGTCTCTGCAGCAATACTGCATCGCGCGCGCTGTTGGCATCGAGTCAGGAGAAATGTACCCACACTTTTGATCGACTTTTCCACATCTTTAAGGTATTATGTGTGTGTGTGCTCGCGTCTCATATGAATATGTACGCAGAGAGTTTGTGTGTGTGTGCTCGCGTCTCATATGAATATGTGCGCGGAGAGTTTGTGTGTGTGTCCTCGCGTCTCATACAAGTATGCGCGTCGAGAGTTTGTGCGTGCGTGCGCGCGCGCGTCTCATATGAGTATGTGCGCGGTATCGAAACCTGGAACCGAACAACATGCCATTTTTCGATACTCGATAGTATCGAGGCAATTCGGTCGATACCTAAAAAGTATCGAGACTCGGTACCCAGCCCTAATCACCATCAGTATTACTGTGCGTTCACACCGCACGCGGCGAGAGCGTCAAAGTGGCCGGAAGCCATTCATTTTCATTGAGAGCCGGCGGCGAGCTCCGGCGAGAGCGGCGCGGCGCGTCTTGGACGGCGAGAGCGGCGAGAAGAGTTGAAATCAAGTCAACTTTATGGTAATAAGCTATGACGCGGTTCGGCGGCAACCAGCGGCAACCAATCGGAATGTAGAAGTCCTCCGCCTGAGAGGATAACAGAGAACACAATCCTGTAAACTGGTTCCGACCACATTAGTTCCTAACCAAAATGGAGGAAAAGTTAATCATTTCTGTTGCGGGTTTCCCGTTATTGTACGACGTGTCCCTGTTTACATACAGGGACATTAATAAAAAGAACGACGAATGTAAAAGGTGTCTGAAATTGTTGGTGTTTTGTTACTTTCACATTTAAAATATTTTAATAGGTTAATTTATACCCTACGTGTGGCCAGAATGCACAAAATAGGATACTGATTTATGTTCAGTTCTTATTTGCTTTGCGGCTCCTTTAAATAAAGTTTAAAAAAAATCACGCATTCTAAAATATACGTCAGAGCGTCAGAGAGTCCCCGAATCTCACGGCGTTGATGGCAGGGCGGCGAGAGCGAATTTTGCCGCTCTCGCCGGCGGCGGTGTGAACGTACAGTTAGGGGTGTAACGTGTAGGGACGGGCAAAGATTAATCGCATCCAAAATAAAAGTTTGTGTTTAAATAATATATGCATGTGTACTGTGTATAATTATTTTGTATATATAAATACACACACACATGCACGTATATACGGTATTTAAGAAAAATGTGTTATTTATATATAAAATATTAATATTTATATATAATGTAAATTATGTATAAATATATATACATGCAAATTGTTCTTAAATATATAAATGCATATGTGTGTATTTATACAAAATAATTATACACACTACACATACATACATTATTTAAACACAAACTTTTATTTTGGATGCGATTAATCGTTGCCCATCCCTAGTAACGATGCCCTCATGTTGTCACGATTTGATACATATCACGATACGATATTATTGCGTACTGCAATGTACTGTTGATTAAAATGCTAAATTTGATATTACATTGTGTGTGTGTGTGTGTAAATGAATAGGCTTGGACTTGATGCTGGAAACCCAATGCACTGGACAATAGACACACCAGACCAGAATAAAAATATTCATGATTCTGAAGCTGAAAATACAGAATTATTTTAGACGAATCGAATATGCTTGCACTCCGTCACTGACTAGATATATTTAAAATAATATTGGTCACATTTTACTGGTACATCAGACATTTGGCATTATCCAGACCCACAAATATTCCCCCATTGCATTATTATACAACATAACAGGGCTTGACATTAACTTTTTGAGGCACTTGTCCTTTGGACAAGTACATTTATGTTTCACTTGTCCATGCACAAAAGTCACTTGTCCGGGTAAAGATTTATAATTTTATCATTTATTTTTGATAAATGCCACTTTCTACCCAGCAAAGGCTGATTTACCAAGGGATACTTTAAAACGTGTAGCTACTTTACATCTGAACATTAGCTAATATTTAACTATGTACATTTAACCAATACAAATGCTGTTAATGCTTGTTTACAGCACACGGCTGCCGACGCTAGCTAACTAACGTCACTCACTTGTCGGCCGGGTCACAGACGCCACAGACCATTACTCCGTCTTCATAAATAACCCAGTCGAATTAATTTCCATTTGGTTACAAATTTTCGTTCCCGTTTTAATTCGTATGGTGCTGTTGGTGTAACTGTAAGGTGACTTGTTTTTGGAGCTTTTCCTGGCGCTTTGAGGCAGGTAAAAATGTTTCAACTTGGACCGACTCCTGATTGGCCAATCAAAGCATTCGGAGTTGGACGCTGGTTCGACGGATTGTGGGGAAAAAAAATGTGTTCGTTTCAAATCTGTAAAATAAAATCTTTAAAATTAGGGCTGCACAATATATCGAATTTATCGAAATATCGCAATATGCATATCGCAACAGCTTGCAATAAATGGGGTCATGAACAAAAGACAGTTTTTTTAGCTTTAATAAGTATCAGGATATATTTAATTCATACAGTGAAAACTAAGCAATGTTTTATTTTTACATTTTATGATTCAGTATCTTTTATTAAATAAACCTAATGTAGGATAACCTGAAACCCTGAGGTTTACACTGATGTTAAAATAACACTTCTTATGCTACAGTAAAACACTGATGTTCACTTTCAGAAGTTATAAGGATGTTTTCTTGTCATAAAAAGAATGTGAAACACATGTGGGTTATATCATTTTAAAGATATTTTAAAGATAATTTAAGTTTATTTTACACACTTTAAAGATTATCGTATCGCATATCGAATATCACATTATTTAAGGAGTTATCGCATATCGCATTTTTCTTCAATATCGCACAGCCCTATTTAAAATAGACGTAATGAGTGGCATATAACGTGAAGTAACATGGCATTTTATTTTGTTTGAAATTTAACTTGTCCAGTGGGACAACTAATTTTCCCTTCCACTTGTCCTACAAAAAAATCCACTTGCCCCGGACAAGCGGACAAGCCTTAATGTCGAGCCCTGCATAATATGTATAGTAGTTTAATGTAGTACTGACACTAAAACTCGAATTTTTCTCTCACACAGAAATGTTCATTTTGAGTGAATTCTACACAATACATATTGTCACGATGAATATTGATACATTTTTATATTGCGATATATTGTGACATGATATATTGTCACACCCATAATCAGAATAGAACCAATGAATGTGTTCGAAGGGAAAATCCACTGCTCAAGCTCACAAAGCCCCTTCACACGGGGGTATTTCACAGGTGACGAGACAATGGGGACCACCAGAGCCAACGCAGACTTCTGACACAGAACAAGTATCACTCAAGAGAACAGCCACAAGCAAACAGGAATATACGTGACTTAAAAAGGGAAATGAACTTCTGACCTTGTGGTCAGCGAGGCTACGAGAGGTCACTCACCTGACCTGACTCGAAGCCTCTTACAGCTCGTTGCATCATGTCTGAGCAATGCTTCTTCACATCACAAAATGACTCATACTCTCAGTCAGCCTTTAAAATGCCCACGATGAGGCACAATGAGATAATTGCTCTGATCTAAACCACACTACAACAAGATGTGATGTACTACTCGTACTCGGTAATATTGTTTTTCACCGGAACAATCTTGAGTCCTAACGAGGACTCGAGAAGTGGGAAATCTTTTTATAACACTTAAAAGTAGAAATTGACCCATACTGACTTTTAATAGTATTAAGTGTCTGACAACCTTATTCAATTAAAATTATTTTTATAGCTTTTTGACACATTTGACATTATTTAAGATGATTAGTACAAAAAGAAATGCTGATAAACATTCATGAGATAATTACACCTAATAGAAGTAGTAGAATTGTTGTTATGAGTCATGATGATGATATAATTGTGCAAAGTAATTTTTAAAATGAATTTTCTCTTCCTCTAACTGGCCATCTAGTTAAGCTACAGTACTTATTAATCATTTATTTGAGAAAGAATGGCTATTTAACAAATGTACATTAATTAGTTTATTGTGTTCAGTTAAAAGTAAAAACACTAGTCAAACAAATCAGACTAAAACCCTTGGTTTAAGAGAGTCTCTAAATATTTAGAAAAATGAATTTTTTTTTTTTTTTTTTGTCAAAATCATTCAAATTCACAGCAAATTCGAAACCTAAACAAATTTTATAAATATCAGTAGTTTCAAAGCTGTTGAGATAATTAAAAAAAAAGTACATCAATTTGTTCAATTCTCAAATGTGAGGGTGGCACAACTGCAAACATGGCTCTTTTATTATGAATGGACAATGTAACAGTAAATATGATGATGCATCATCCAGAGGAGCTCAACTGATCCTTGTGGAGGAGTGAACAGGTTTGTAGATCTCTCAAATACTGGTAAAAACTGCTCATTTCAAGTATGGTTGGTCCATGTCAGGTGGTACCACTACAGTACTACAACTTCAGTACATCCAACTATTTGGTTGTACCACCTGACATAGAAACAGTGAAAAATAATGACTAACAAACACTTTGAAACGTTATTTAACAACTGAAACTTGTTGCAACATTGTTCGTGACTCAAAAATATGCAATACATAAGTTGTCAATATTTTTTGAAAAACACCGTTTTTGAAGCTTTATTTGTCAATGGCCCATTCATAGTTAATGTCATGAACGTCACATCCTCTAAAAAAAAACATTTCTTGTAGATGAATGAATGTAAATGAATAAGTTCATATTGTCACAAGAACTGTCAAAACAGTAACTTAGACACCTGCTCAACCATAACGATGCTCAACACACACACACACACACACACACACAAGGTTAACTAATCAAAGTTCCCTTCACGTTAAAAGCATCCAGATGTGCGTAAAAGACCCCACATCATACACACCTGTAGTTCCGATTTCCATTCATGAGGTCTCTGTCCGGTTCCGTCCCCGGCTCGCAGTAGACGAACTTCAGAAACTCTTCTTGGATCCCGACGGCTCCCCGAACCGGTTCCGTTAACCCAATGCGAGGGTCTCCTCCCGTGTTACGAGCTCCTAATCCACCTTCCCCAGAATCCCGTAACGTTATATCAACGGAGGCCGAGAGAGCAGGGAGGTTCGGTGCCCCAGTAACGTTACCTGGCTCGAAAAATCTGTTCGGGATTTCAGGTTCGGTTGACAGATTGACGTTACGGCCAGCTAGCTAGAAAGCTAAAACGAAAAGTTCCCCTCAGCCTGCTCAAATACAGTCCCGAATCGCTGTTTCTGTAACCGCGACGCCTTCGGAAACGCGTCTTTGGAAAGACTGAGGCGGTTTGTTGAGGTGTTATGACGTTATAGCGAGTAAAAGTCCACTTATGTCGCCTCCTCTCTTCGACAGCGCTAGCCTGCTACTGCTAGTGGCCAGGCTAACCAGCTAAGCTACATTCCCATCTGAGAGGAGAGGAAAAAATCCCGTCAAACGCCGTCTTCTCTTAACTTAAAGTCCCCGATCATCACTGGCTTCCACGGTCGAAGCTAGCGGTCTTCCAAAAGCGTATATTCCTTTCGTTTTACGCCAGTGGTGACATTAAATAAGTTGAGAGTTGAACTCTCTCTCAGGGTTTCTCTTGACAGTCTCTGCGAGACTCGCTACGGCTAAATATGGAGCGTCTGATGGTCCGCGAGCGCGACGCACGGACCTGGCGCGAGAGCCGCGCGCTGATTGGCTGCGAGGGGAAGCGCGAGTCCGTGAGGGAAGGGGCGTGGTTTGAGGCAGCCTCCGAGTGACCATCATCATCATCATAAGCTTGTGCGAACAACTCATTAGGCCTCATTAATCTATCTATCTATCTATCTATCTATCTATCTATCTATCTATCTATCTATCTATCTATCTATCTATCTATCTATCTATCTATCTATCTATCTTTATCTGTCTGTCTGTCTATCTATCTATCTTTATCTGTCTGTCTGTCTGTCTGTCTGTCTGTCTGTCTGTCTGTCTGTCTGTCTGTCTGTCTGTCTGTCTGTCTGTCTGTCTGTCTGTCTGTCTATCTATCTATCTATCTATCTATCTATCTTTATCTGGTCTGGCTGTCTATCTATTTATCTGGTTCATTTTACCATATTAATTGCTAATTTATTTATATATATATCTATCTATCTATTTATCCATCATTATCATCGTCTACATTATCATAGCTTGTGCAAACAACTTATTAGGCCTCATACATTTTGCTAAAATCTATCCATACATCCATCCACCTACTCATTTACTATACATTTTCTTGAATAAAAATACTGATAACATGAATTATGATGTTAACTCATTGAATTAACCAGAATAGGTGATACAAGTGATTTTAGCATTCGATTCAATGCAATAACTTGAATACTGATAACATAAATTTGGGTGTCGATCCATTTAATAAACCAGAATAGGAGTTATTGTACTTAGTTCTGGTTGGAAAAGGATGCATGAAAACGGCAATTATTAAAGTCAACATGAAATCAAATTTGACCACATTCTTTGTGAGCATGATTCATCGATGCATGTTATTCCTAAGAAATACTTTGTCACTGTCATCATTTATCAAAATGTAAAAAAATGTTTTTTCCCCAATGAATATCTTGGTTTTTCTTGGAAATATCACATTTTGGAAGTGCAATGCAATCTAATTCAACAGATACACATATGAATGACAAATGCTGAGCGCAGGATTCAGAGAGTAATGGGCAAGACTGCAAAAAGCAGTAAATATTGACATGCCGTTGTTCAATCCACAAAACACCCCATATATGAAACATGACTCAACAGTGTTTAATAAAAAACAACTTTTATTTTCTTTAAAAAATAATCATCCTGAACAAAGTCTTCTCACTATTACATACAGAGCCAAAATGACTTGCTTATGTCTCCATTCACTGAATCTATTGGGAAGTGCTATGATACGGACTGTTCTTTATCAGTGGCTTAATATTGCTTAGACATTGAGGTCGGGTGAAGTTCACTCTCCGATTACGCCGATACACACCTCCATCTTGTTTTTTACCCACAAGGTGCCTGTGGCTTTTGAGAGTCAAGTACTGCATCAGAATATGTAGTCTAGGACAGACCAGATCAACATTATACAGTGGGGATCATCAATAAAAATCACCTCGTTGGGTTGGTAAAACCTAATATATAAAGGCATGTCTTTGTATACATTTCATAAACAAGAGTTAAAAATAAAACATGGTAATCTAAAAATCCCTTTGAATTTCATCACAATTTTAGGTGCTTTGAGGCGTCTTCCAACAATGCCGCCTTGTGGAGATTACATGCCACTTTTTAGGTTTCCTTAAAGAGACAGTTCACCAAAAAAAATTAAAATTCGGTCATAATTTATTCACACTATGATCTGTTCTTGTACGGAGCTAAGAAAAAAAATCAGTATCCAAATTTGGATTGACATAAGTGTGAGTAATGACTGAATTTTCATTTTAGGCCGAACTACTCCTTTCACAGCAGGTGAGAACGTATGGCATCAAATGTGGGCACAATCTTAACATGATTACTAAGAGGCTCCGGTTACAACACAAACTCAGTTTAAACATGCATTTCATACATCCACCATATGACATGAGTACATGGCATAATGTTCCCCTAACCTGCGTTTTCCTGCATGCTCACTGCACCGACGGGCATCAGGCGAGGGTAAAAGGTGCAATGATACTGGCAAGTGTGTTGTGTGTGCATGAGTTCAATGTGCTTGCTGGGTAAGGGATTGTGGCAGTGTTACCGACTGTGGCGGGTGCGAGTGTGTGTGTGTGTGTGTGTGGTCATGTGACGTGACCCAACAGCCTTCACGAGAGCAGTGGGTCACTATATACAAACAGGTATTCCTGCGTTGTTCGATTTCTTGGTGGATACAAACACATCTCGCTCTCTTCTAGCATCTTAAGCGTGCCGTGTGTTTTTCTTTCTGACTGATCTCGTGACCTTGTGTTACTTCGCTTACAGAGGTCAGTGGAAGAAACGTTTTAAAGGAAAAGTTCACCCAACAATAAACGTACACAAATGCGTCATATTATTATAACAGGGTTAGTGTGTGGGTATGTGTATGTGTGTGTCTATACTGTATATATATATATATATATATATATAACAGGGTTAGTGTGTGTCTATACTGTATATATATATATATATATATATATATATATATATATATATATATATATATATATATATATATATATATATATAACAAGGTTAGTGTGTGGGTATGTGCATGTGTGTGTGTATACTGTATATATGAACACACACATACATGCATATATACAGTAGTCAACATTTGAAGTGGATTAAAGTTAATCAAAGTTGTCCTAAGACTAGAATGGGTATTGTTCAAAATTCATGTATAACTTTTATGAAAGGTTTTGATCCACTTCGAATGTTAACTACTGTATATATGAAGACTTCAGATGCAAAAGCCTCTAAGTGCCATCTGAAATTTTCTTTGAGAATGATCATTTTTATCAAGCTTGTATGTTTATGTTCAGTTATTTCACTTTAATGGCAATGAAAATGACCTATTAATTGTCATTAAAGTGAAATTATTGCACTTAAATATACGAGCTTGATAAAAATGCTAATTTTAGAAGAAAGTTTCAGATGGCACTTAGAGGCTTTTGCATCTGAAGTCTTCAATTATATATACATACATACATACAAATACACACACAGATACATATCCATATTTGTGTACTGTATTCCAAGTCTTCTGAATTCACGTGGCAGATTTATATGAGAAACAGACAAAATAGTGAATTATTAACCGATTAACATCTTCATTGCAGTTCTCAAATCTCACGTGCAGTTACTTTTTAAATGGTAACGCGGGAACAAAAGTTTCAAAACAGTGAAGAACATGTTTTTTTTTCTCACGCATAGCTAAAATATGACTTCAGATCACTTGGACTATAGCATGCAGGCTAGTTTTATGATACTTGAATGGTGCTTTTTGTCCTTTACCGTATAAATCACCCTCTAGTGTCGTATTAAAAAGAGCACTTCTTGTGTTTCATGGAAGAAAGGAAATAATCCAGGGTTTGCAATGACACGAGGGTGAGTAAATGATGAAAAAAAAAGTGTCATTGTTGGGTGAACTATTCCTGTAAGTCCAAGAAGATGTATGTGCACTGGAAGTGAAAATAAAACTGAGCAAAATCAAACTCTTCCGGGAGAGCATTGAGGAATCAAGTGCACATCTTGCAGACGAGGGCTCTTTTGACCGGTTGGCATCATGTTTGGCTGGTGCATAATGCTGGTTTGGGTGTTATGCTGATGTGAGAGTGCATGCACTCAGTGGTCCATCTATCGTTACGCTAATTCGTCCACTCTTTAACTAACGAGGCGAGTCTAAATCCGATAAGCGGACACAGCGCTGGAGAGACCCCTGCGTCTGCTACAGTTCATCACTGCCTGCGCTGCTTCTGCTTCACAGACAACACGCAAACGCGGTGCTTTACAACTAAAACTAAGTGCTAATGTACCATGTCTTTCACAAAAATAAACATTTTAAAAAGAAAATCTCACAACAATAAAAATAATGCCAATGGAAGTAACAATAATTCCTCCACTTCGGGCGCTTGAACTCTGGCGTCGCCCAGACGGACAGGTTAAGAGGCAGCTTTGTGGTGGCGTACAAAACGACAGGTTTCGTCTGCGTTCCTTCCCTCCGTATTGCATACATACGTACATGTGGGAGTGCGAAGGTAGTATACAATAATACACAATTAAATAATAAAAAAAAGAGCATAGTTCAGCCAGACTCGACAAAACTCGGCAAAGAGTGAGACTCCATGTTCAGTTCTGTGGGCTTCGCTGCACTGGTAGCACCAGGTGAACTGGCTCGAGGAGTGTGTGTCGGTCCTGATGAGGCTTAGGCTTAGGCAAAGTACATGGTCCTCAGGGTGTCGTGGTGAATCTGCACCGCTTTGGCCAGCGCCTGTGGATCCCGGCCGTTGCTCTGCCCGGAGACGTGGCTTCCCTCCCCGCTACAGACGAGAGAAGAGAGGAAGATTTAACAACAAAAACCTAGAAACAGTGAAGGCCTTTATTATCTTCCAAAAGATTTCCATCTCAAATGAATGTTGTTCTTTTGAACGTCCTATTCATCAAAGAATCCTGAAAAAAATGTAGCACGGTTTCCACAGAAATATGAAGCAGATAATCATCATATTACACTGATTTCTGAAGGATCATGTGACACTGAAGACTGGAGTAATGATGCTGATCATTCAGCTTTGATCACAGGAATAAATTACACTTTACTATATATTCACATAACTTTTAAATTCTAATAATATTTCACAATATCACATTTTTTAATTTAAAAATGAATGCAAAGGAGACAAGATACAGTTTTTTTATATTTATTTATCTTATTAACCATATTATCTCTTTTATGCATGCTTCTCTTCTTCTTATTTGTTATTAAAACATTTTAAATTATTTTAATACATTTACATTTTTTTTTACTTTGTATTGTTATTTTTATTTCTTATGCAGTTTTTATAACTATTATTTAATTCCCTTTTATGTAAAGAACTTTTAAAATACCGGTACCATTGTGTGTGAAATGTGCAATACAAATAATCTTGTAAGCATGTAGTTATGTAGTCGAGTTCTAGAATCAAAGGCTATTCCAAAAATATTATAATTCAAATGAAAATGAAAGCATGTATTATTTTAGAGAAGACAATCCAATAATGCATTGTGAAGAGCTCAATAAATAAAATAAATGCATAACGGCAAGTAAAGTGAGAGAAATGTATTCATTCAATACTGAAAGTTTGTGATAAAAAAGTCTAATAAAAAATATACTATTGTTTCCAATATTTGTACAGTATTGGCCAAAAGTGATGTCCTGCCTATAAGAAAATTGACATCTTCACACCTTTTTAGAATATTATTATAGATTTTGTAAGCATATTGCATAGTTGTGTTTGGAGTCGATTGTTTTATTTGTATTAACGCAATGAAACATGACAACTTGTGCCGACATAATTTTTTGCCAGGCTGTACTACAAAGAAATTATGAACACATCACGCGTCACTTCCGAGCAAGCAATAGCCGTCATTTCACCGTCTAGAGCAGGGGTCGGCAAGTAACTTTGGCCGCGGGCCAATATTTTTTTTATCCAGTAGATGGCGGGCCAGCTACATGGAATAGGCCTATTCGTTACGGTGAAATCACAAAATATAATGCACACAAACGTGTCCCTACTACTTATATACAACCACTGATGAGCATAATCGATTTTGATGAAGAAAAAAAAAAGAAAAAAAAAAAAAACTATACAAATGCAGATTAGAACCCAGAATCTTTTACACACTTGACGAAAGTTCTACCACTGGACCATTTAAGCACACGAGAAAATGCCGCGGATACATCTTATTAACGATAAATTAAACCCCATGTACTATTTAAATCGATTGTTGGACATGTAATTGTACATATATCTGATTTAGCATTGTATTACCAATGGACTGTACAACTTTTGAACTTTATTCCTTTTTTTAAATTATTATTTATTCGGGACACAAGAGGTCTGCGCGGGACTGTTATTTTCCGTCCCGCTCCCACAAGGTTCAATTCAGCAACCGCTTAAAATACTTAAAAGTAAAAGCTTAAAAGTGTTCACCTGCTTTAAAATTTAGATCTCGTTTTCAGAATCTCAAATCTCAAAAACAAGTCGTTTTTTATTTTTGGTTTTAATTTGGGGGAAAAAAAACGATTGAACGAATGATACACGGCAGTGATGCGCGGATCAATGTATAAACAACCCGCACCCGACCGACGTTTTCAACCCGCCCGCAACTCGGACCGCAAACAAAAGAAAGAAAATATTGTACCCGACCCGCTTCCTGGCCCGCATATTGGGCCATAGACGTAGGAACTAGGGGTGCGCATTTTTCTGAATGCTGTGTTTTGTAATAAAGGCTTGATTTGTTCATTTATTTCGTTTCATTTTCTTAACAATTAAGATGCTGCATGTGTTTATCCAGTCTAATCGAAGTGTGCGTCTCTCCTCCGAATTTCCCAACAAAAACCCCGCCCCCTCTCAGAAAATACATAAAACTCGCATTACTGAGCTATATGCGTTTAAAAGTAGCCTATTAAAATGGCACAATGGCATTGCTCAGTTCAACGTTTTGGGAAATCGGGCATTTTGTCCCGCTTCAGCTCTTATTCAAAAGTTAATAACGCGCTCAA